>NW_006408528.1:27917680-27954508 GCF_000296735.1 Chrysochloris asiatica
TCTTCATCAGTAAATGTTACCATACTTTTTCAATCTTTATGCAAATTAAATAATCTGAGAGACTGGATTATATGAAGGAGAACATGGGAAAGGATTGGAGGGAAACTCATTAATAATGTGTGATATGCTAATGGCACACCTTGTTTGCTCGAAGTGAAGATGACTTGAAATACTTACTGATGAAGATCAAAGACCAACACCTTCTGTATGGATTACCCTTCAAAATAAAGAAAACAAAAATCCTCACAACTTGACCAATAAATAACATCAGGAATCGTGATGTGGCCCTGTAAGTTAATGCCCTGGATCGCAAAGTTGATTTGAACTGCAAGGGCTGTGATTCAAGCTCCTCAGCCACTCCTTGGAAATCCTATACAGGATTGCTATGAGTCGGAACTGACTCTACAGCACGAGACAACAACAACAAAGAGAAAAGATTGAAGTTGCCCAAGATTCCATTTTGCTTGAATCCACAATCAACACTCATGGAAGCAGCAGTCAAGAAATCAGTTACATATTGGATCTCTTCGGCAAAAGACCTCTTTAGAGTCTCATCCTTGTGATAATGAATAAAGACCATAGAAGAATCCATGCATTGAACTATGGTGTTGGAGATAATAATGAAAGTACTGCGGACGGCCAGAACTACAAATCTGTCTTGGAAGAAGTTCAGTCAGAATGTCCCTTAGAAGCCAGGATGGTGAGACTTTGTTTTTGTTCTTCTGACATTTCAGGAGTGATCAGCTCCTGGAAAAGGTTATCATGCTTGGTAAAGTGGAAGGTCAGCAAAAAAGACTAAGACCTTCAATGAGATGGATTGTCACAGTGGCAGCAACAATGAGCTCAAACACAACAATTGTGAGGATGTTACAGGACTGGGCAGTATGTAGTTCTGTTGTGCATATTGCTGCTATGTGGTTGAACCTAACGACAACACAGGTTAAATAATTTTGAAAGTAAAACTATTTGATAGTGAAATCTGTGAACTGATGTCTAAATCTGAACAATTATTTTGATTATAATTCACTAACTAAAACTACAGTAAATTACAGATTAAATCCATATTCTGTAAAGACAGGAGAGTGTTATTTAAAATGTAGCCTGTAAATTATCATGGTTATTTTCACATGACTATCTGATATCTCTCTATCTTTATCACACACATACACACATGCTGTATTCTTATGCTGGGGAGATGTAAAGTACAATGCCACTTGCCCTCCATCATTCAAGTATTTCCAGTTTCTTATCTGGTGTGGTGCTGTGAGCTAATGTGCCAGACTGCAAAGTCGTTTGAACTGTTAGGTTGGTGGTTCAAGCTTGCCAGCTTCTCCTTGGAAACCCTATACAGGGTCACTATGTGTTGGAATCAACTCAGTGGCACTTAACAACAACAATAACATCTTATTATGGAATACGCTTGAGAGTTTTTTTTCCATCATGGGTTTTTCAGTCGTATTTCACAGATATTATACTCTCTTTCTGTACTGTCCTTACCCTGATCTGACCTTTGCCAAACATTGCTGTTTTTGATGTCATTTCTGAACATCTAAAAATGTTTTTAGAGTTATTTTTTTCTTGAAAGCATATTATTCTTTATATCAATTAAAAATGCAGTGCAATTTTTCACATTCTCTTCTCATTAAAGTTTCTAAAATTTCTGCTTTGACTTTAGTATAACAGCTATGATTCTTAAAAAAAAAAAAAAGATTTAAAAAACAGTGGATGTGTGATACATCATGTAAATAATTTATCTCTTTGCATTGCATTTCCACATGTGCTTGCATGCACATTGTTGTGTTGTTGTTAAGTGTCATCGAGTCTAATCCAACCCATAGTGAACCTTTACAGGGTTCTGAGCTTTGAACCACCAACCTGTGGTTTGTAGTCCAGCACTGATCCTACAGCACCACACCAGAAATCCATATGGATCCTTAATGGAAGAAATGTTTTGTTTTGCTGCTCTAACATAAGAATTAAAGGCATATTTTCCTATGTATGTATCAACTCGAAAAAATATAACTATTTGTTATTTTTGACAAAGAGCTCAATGAAGTTCATCATCTTCAATGGAAAGTTTGGGACAATCACTAGAGTGCCTGTGCCATTGCTTAACTATCAGAACCACTTCAAGGAAACCACTTATGGTAACTGATGTCCAATTCAACTGAGTAGCTCATGGAAGAGCACTGCACACTTTATCACACATTCAATGACCGATACCAACTTATATGTGAAGATGCATAAGGCCTACTTTGAAATCTTACTCTAAACAGGTAGGCTAATTTTAGAGATCTAATTTGACACACTATCTCATTTAAGTTGTTTGTTACCAGAACAGCCACATCGCCTTATAATCCAAATGTAGATTATCCTACAGTGCCACACCAGGACTCCATTTAATATCTTAGCCAAGACTATAATTCAAAGGCAACAATTCTTCTTTGGTCTTTCTCATTCATTATCCATCTTTTGCATGCATATGAGGTGAATGAAGGTACCATCAGGCACATCTTAATCCTCAAAGTGACATCTTCATCTTTACTTTTTAACCATTTTATAAATTGCAGCAGATTTTCCCAATGCAGTATGTAATTTGATTTCTTGACTACAGCTTCCATGGGCATTGACTGTGGAAACAAGTAAAATGAAATCCTTCAGTTTTGTCATAGAGGTTTAATTTAAATCAATTTTCATGTTATAAAATGTATTAAAAAGAAAAAGTTAAAACATTAAGTATTGAAACGAGCTAGCATGCTATTCACATGTGTTCTTAATAATGCATGTACTTCACATACACACAGTAAAAATTTAATAACTCCACAAGGGTTTCAGAACAATATACAAACCCTTTAGAAACTCTTTACTATGACATTATAGTCACTCACTCTTTATGTTATTGTTGTTGTTAAGTGCCATTGAGGTGGTTCTAACTTACAGCACTCTTATATAGGGTTTCTTAGTAGCAGCTGGTGGGTATGAGCTGCATATCTCATGGTTAGTAGTTCAGTGCTTATCCTGCAGCACCACACCTGGACTCCTGACTCTTCATATACATGTCAACATAATATTCGTATCTATAGGTTATGCAGTACACGAGGACAATCGAAGTTTTGCTTGCATTCATGTTTTTAAAAATGAATGTAGAAATGAGACATTTCATTTTGGTGCATACTGAATCTTTTGGAATTTAAAATATCCCATAAATTCATGCATCTTCAAAGGATTTGGCACTCTACAATGTGAGCAATTATTCTTATTTCCAAAGACTCTTGAAATATCCCAGATATTTGTAAGTTTGCCCAGGACTATTCTAGACACACATGGTAGAAAATATTAATTTTCTCTTGTCATGTGGCCATTTGCTGTAAAAAAAAATTAGATAATGTCTGAATGTGCATTGTTTACAGTTACTTCAGAAAAATTTCCATTTCTGTATAACATTAGTAATATTTAAGCATTTATCTCCTCTATTTGACCTTGCTTAATATTTTGGAATATGAAGGGTTAAAGTCCAAACAAACTGCAGCTGCTTATCAAAATCTAACTACAAAGCTTCAAGATATTTCTTTGTATGGACATATTGGTAACTTCTTGAGCTGAGCCTATCACTCACAAATGTGGTTTGCAGAAAAAAATCAGACCAAGGGAATTACAAAAGATGAAATCAAATACCGGTTTAAATGCCGATTTGAAAGTGTTCTTAATTACTTGTTTTTCTAGATTCAAAATTTTTCTATTAAAATGTCATTAATCGATTCATGCATATGCATGAGAAAGCTGGAGAGTGAATAAGGAAGACCATAGAAGAATTAATGCTTTTCAGTTATGGTGTTGAGGGAGAGTTTTGAAAGTGCCAGGGGCTGCCAAAAGAACCAATAGATCTGTTTTGGAAGAAATGCAGCCAGAGTGCTCTTTGCAGGCCAAGATGGCCAAACTTTGTCTTTCATACTTCAGACATATTGTCAGGAGGGACCAGTCACTGAAGAAGGATATCATGTTTGGTAAGGTGGTGGGTCAGAGAAAAAGAGGAAGATCCTCAGCGAGATGGATTGGCCAACAGTGGCCACAGTAGTGAGGTTGTCCCAGGATCGGGCAGTGTTTCATTCTGCTGTGAATAAGGTTGCTATGGGTTGGTACCGACTCGATGGCACCTAACAACAACAACAATCGATTAATATTTTCTATGTAGGTTAGAGTATATGTACAAGAGAAACTTTCCTGAACCAATCTCAGAGATATGTAGAGGAAATGCTTATGTGTCAGTGTGGTATTGAAATTAGCCATTGCAGCAAAGAAAAAAAAAAAAAAATTTAGAATGGCTTCTCAAGTTATTAGAAATCAAAAGTATATATATCAGAACCACTGAAAGTTTTGAATAGAAAGCATTATAAAATATTCTAGGCAGTAGACCACCAGCCAAAGGAAGTTTGACTAATATTTACAACTTTATATCTTCACTGTAGGTCCTAACTTGACATTTTGGAACCTACTTTGAAGCATTCTGAGTGATTACTTGCTGTTTCCTTTACTGGTTCCGTTGATCTTTCTTACTTCACAAATGGGTAGTTTTTAAGAATTGACCCTTGGTTCTCCTTATCATGCTTCTTATGTTCACTTTCAATGCTCACTTTGGAAATATTCACATATAAGAGAATGACCTTCAAGTGTTTCATTGTGCACTTCTTGAGCTCTAGTTCTCTGTCTCAAACTACTGACATCACTTCACAGATTGCTAGATTCCAGTGCACCTCAGAATCTTAAGGTGAATATTTAAAATTTCCTTCAGATAGCACTTCCGCAAGAATTCCTGCCTTCAAAAAAAAAATAACAGCGCCTTTTTTGTGTCAAAATTAATGCTTCCACAATTGTCGACTATATTTTACATACTGTATCGACACCAAATAGTTCATTTCTTCAGTATCCCAAATTTTCAAAGAGCTCTACTCTACAAAGTGATTGTACTTGTAATAATCATTATTTCTGAGAAAAGACAGGAAAAAGTTTGTGTCTGACATCAAAGTAACAGAAAATTGAAAATTTAGTTACCAAGTTACTTATAAACATTTTTGTTATATAAAAATATCTCACAACTGAGAAAATGCCACCAGGCTCTTCCTTCATGTAGTCTGCCTTTGGTGGTACAGTGGATTACATCCTGGACGGTTAACTGCAGAGCTGCTGTTTTGAATCCACCAGTTGCTGTAGGGAAGAAAGATGAGGCTTTCAGCTCCCATAGAGATTTATAGCCTATAAGGAGCTCTGGTAGTGTAGTGGTTATGAATCGGGCTAGGAGCCGCAAGGTCAGCAGTTCGAAACTACCAGCTGTTCCACGGGAGAAAGAAGAGGCTTTTACAGCCTCGGAAACCCTGTACAGGGTAGCTATGAGTCGGAACCGACTCCACGGCACACAACAACAACAACATGGGGTTCTATACAGAGTTGCTATGAGTTGGAACCAACTCTATGGCACATAACAATAAGAACAACAATAGTATACACACAACATGTATATGTCTCCTTTTCTTGACCTTGAATCTCTTCTTCATACCTTCTAAGACTACCTCAGAATTGTAAGTTCGTTTCCTTTTATACTGCGTGTTTCTGCTTTTCCTAACTTTGGTTGTAATATGTGCATACATAAACTCTGTAGACACACAGCTGAAAAAAATGGACTTCCATTTTACGAAGTGACTGAACTTAGAAGAAGTAATTGTTAGTAAGATTTTTGTTTTTACATTATACCAGCTGTTCCTATTCTGCTGCTAACAGTTCCATATTCCAGTTAGCCTTAGAAACAGTAACCAGCCCTTTACTCTTGTTGTTAAGTGCCATCAAGTTGACTCTGACCCATAGCCACCCAGTATAGGGTTTCCAAGGAGAAGCAGGTGACCTTGAACCACCAACCGTACAGTTCAAATGACTTCGCAGTCTGACACATTAATCCACAGCACCACACCAGGTCTCCACACCAGGACTCCCGGTCTCCCTATTATACTGATTGCTGCTTCCAAGAGTGTTGTTTGTAGATTCAACAAAAATGAAGATTTTGACAATTTCAATGTTTTTTCTATTGATCATGATGTTATTTATTGGTCCAATTGTGAGGACTTTCTTTTTCTTTACATTTAGTTTCAATCCACACTGAATGCTGCAGTCTGATATTCATCAGTATTTTAAGTACTCGTTGCTTCCAGCTAGCAAGGTTGTGTGCATCATCTGCAAATTGCAGATTGTTAATGAGTCTTACTCCAATCCTGGTGCCACATTCTTCTTCAGGTAACATAGCCTTGTATATATGCGAATTCATACATACCTATTCATATATGCGCACAGAACACACACAGTGATGCATACACACATATGTATCGTTACCCAAAAGGAAAGAAATTAAGTTGAGTTTTATCACATTGTGATTTTGTTTGACTCATTTTTTTAAACTTTTACTTTGCAATTATAAATCACAAAACACCTTTAAAGACAAAAGTTTTCAAGATAGAAAGTGGAAATGAATGTAAGGAAAACCCGAAGATTTTGTTCAGAATAATATTCAAAGCAACTTTCCTGGGTTCTTTGAGTTAGAAGGTGGTGATTAGGTTTTCAGATATCAGAAGTGTGAGACAACCTAATTAAACACCTTTTTGCTGAAAAGCAGCTCGGTAAATCCAGATTGCTTTGGGAAGCTCTCAAAGCTTTTATCAGAAAGCTAATGCTGCAAATGTCTTTTAAACTCCTAGCTTTTGAAAAATTATTTGCAAGTTGGGAAATAAATTATAAATATATTTAAATTTAAAATATCCATATTAGAATCTTTGCATTGACTAGATGCCATTATGTATCTTAGTAATTATGAAATATACAATGAATATATAGTAAGCACATGCTAATTGAGAATATATAAATAAAATTAATAGTCAACTTTTTATGACACTCTTAAGCTTCTCTTTACAAATTTTTGTAAGTTATAATACTTGGGTAGTTTAAAGAGCCCAGATGAAGAAAGAACAACAAATCTTTTTCAGATCATAGATTCATTGGCATTGTACCTTCTTTATAGGCATAGTTACTGTTTTTATTAATTGTATACTTCTTTAAGGAGCCCTGGTAGCATAGTAGTCGTGTGTTGACCTCAACCTCAGCAGTTCGAATCTACTAGCTGCTCCTGGGGAAAAATAGGAGACTTTCTGCTCTTTGAAAGATTTACTGTGTCAGAAACTCTATATAGTGTTGCTATGAGTCAGAACCAACTCAACAGCACACCACCACCACCATACTTCATAAATGGGAGAAAAAGACATAGGAATCAGCCTGTGTACAGACTGCAATGAAGAAATGCTATGGGACACTTCTACTCTTTCTCAGAGGGTCGCTATGAGTCTGAATTGATAACAATGACAAATTTACCTGTAAATACAATAAAGCATATCACTGTGTGGTGTCATTTGATAGCTAAACTGTCTTTCCAAGTAGTGTTTTCCAAGTTCTTGTTGACATTACAGTGCTCGCACAGATGGATGTTTGTTTGTTTTTTAATTTTTAAATAAAATCTAGTTTGCTCTTCTTTAAAGTGAAAAGAATCAACCCAATGAACTCTAAGATCCCCTCCATTTCTAGCTATACATTCTTCCATAAATTTGTGTGTTTTTTTTATAATGCCAAGAGGAAATGGTAATGGATTTAAGAATGTTTGGAGTATTACTCTTTTTTCTTTGATATTATTGAAAGTAGCTTGAAGTACTTTCAGAGAATATTTTAATATGATGATGTTACAGTTTGAAGAGAATGTGAGATTGCAGTTAGATAAAGAGTAAGGGTGGAATAAACAGTTCTACACACTGTTGAGTTAATTAAATTTATCATTCTGGGAATTCAATATAAGGTGGTGTGTTTTTTTTTAATTTTTATTACAAATGAGATTTGAAGAAAGTTAATGAAGCTGAATCCTCATTAGGTGGCCATGCTTTTCTGCATGTTTGATTGATAGCAAAAGATTGCTGTTGTCTTTTAGTAATTAATCTCCTTTGTGCCACAGAAGGTATTTTTTTACTTAAACAATTTATTCATAGCTAAGATAATTATGGATATGAAGCAATTAAGCAGTGGCTCACATTCAGAGTAAAGAAAAACTAATTGATAAACTCATTTTTTCCTGCATAGAATAAGAGAAATAAGATCTTGTGAAAATGATACTTTCCATTGAGGTGAATGACATTATAATTTTAGCCTGTAAATTTGTTTATTTTCAATTATGTATTTCTGCTTTTCTGAGCATAAAGACTCTTTACTAAAGAGTATAGAAATGGCAATTTCTCATAATTGAACTCTATACTGCTAGATTGTCAACTCTTCAACAGGGAATTTCTTAAAACAAAGTAGGCTTCTCTATTCATTTAAAATGATAAACGTTTCCTAAATCACTGATATTTGAAATATATCTGTAATAGAGTTGTTGGTTCCGATGAATCCATGTATTTAAAATAAACCTGTGATTCTTTGATGGTTTGTTAAGTAACTATAATACATCCGGAGACAAAGTTTTGGTGTGGCACTATAGGATAAGCACTGGACTGCAAAAGTCCATTTGAATCTCAAGACTGGTGGTTCAAATCCACGAGCCGCTCCTCGGAAACTCTATACAGGTTGGCTTGTGTTGGAACCTACTTGACAGCACTTAACAACAAAAATGCAGTAATTATTCTTTTTTACTCATATGTATCCATCACCTAGCCTACTAGAATGAGCCATGGTGGCATGGTGGTTAAAGCACTGGACTGTTAATTTAGAAGTCAGTTCAAAGTTGCCAAACACTCTGTAAGGAATAAAAATGATAGTAAATTGGCTTCAGTAGAGGTTATGTCTTTGAAACCTATGAGGTAGGTATAGGGATACTTCTAATCTGTCCTATAGAGTTACAAATAGTTGGAATTGAGTCAAAGGTAATAGATCTGGTTTAGGGCAGCTGAATGGAAGATGAGTAACAATTAAGTGAATGAAAGTCAAATTTTTCCAACATGTATCTTTCTTGTATAAGTTTAACTCTATCATGTACTTTTTCTCTAAGAATTGAGTCCTCCTATATTTTTCCAATACTTCCCAGGATCCACTGCTGTGCAACTGTAGTCAGACATGACAAACATTCTATAATAATTTTTCAGTACTCCATTGCTTTTAAGCCCTTGCAAAACGTCCCATTTTTGAGGATACTGTTTGTCTCTTACTTCAAAACAATGTAAGGTAATTAATAGTAGTTGTTGCTGTCTAAGAAAAATACTCAAATTGATTATTTCCAAAGCTATGTATTTCAATTTAAGAGCACATTTGGAACACATAATGTGATTTTAGGCCAAATAAATGAATCTTGGTTAGAAAACTTTAGGGCACTTTGGCCAAGCAGGGGAATTTTTAGGCATAAATTCATCCTGCTGTCTTTCTGTTGCCTCACCCATGAGGGCACTACACTGAATGGTTTCAAATCAGGCAAGATTTGCTCCCAGGGTTATATTCTTTCATCATACTTATTCAATCATACAATTAATCTGACAAGCTGGATTTTATGAAGAAAAACATGTCTTCAGGATTGGAGGAGGACCCATTACCAACCTATGATATACATATCATACAACCTTGCTTGCTGAAAACAAAGAGTAATTAAAGTACTGGTGAAGATTAAAGACCACAGCCTTTGGTATGGGTTGCATCTCAAGATAAAGAAACCAAAAACCCTTACCACTGCACTAAAAAATAACATCCTGATAAATGAAGACATGATTGAAGTTGTCAAATACTTAATTTTGCTCAGATCCACCATCAACCCTCATGGAAGCAGTTGTCAAGAAATGAAACGATGCACATCTGCTGCACAAGACCTCTTTTAAGTGTTCAAGAACAAAGATACCAGTTTGAGTTCTAAGGTACGTCTGACCCAAGCCATGATATTTTCAATAGCCTTATATGCCTGTGAAGATTGGACAGTGAATAAGCAAGATGATAGAGAAATTGATGCATTTGAGTTATGGTTGAACAAAAATATTAAAAATACTGTGGACTTCCAGAATAAACAAATCTGTGTTGAAAGAAGTGCAACCAGAATGCTTCTTAGAAGCCAAGATGGCCAGACTTCATCTCTCATACTTCAGACAAATTATAAGGATGGATCAGTCCCTGCAGGACATCATGCTTGTTAAGTGGTGGATCTTGAAAGATGACGCTCCCCAATGAGATAGATTGGCATGGTGGCAGTAGTCATAAGGTCAAACATAATAACGATTGTGAGGTTGGAGCAGGGCCAGGCCGTGTTTTGTGTTGATGTGCATAATGTCACTGTGAGTCGGAACTGACTCATGGCACCTAACAACAATAGCAACAATAACAACAACAGCAACATATTCCTTTTATATTACCCATCCTGGAGTAAAACTCATGTGTAGAAAAACATTTTTTTTAAGACCTAATAAACCATATATCTGATTGTGCTTCTATACATACTCACTCTCTCCTCCTCTGTCATGTCTTGGCAGTTTCTGGTCCTACTGAGGTTGTTAATATTCCTGTACTGCCAATGACAAGACGTACCATGCACCCTTCACTTGGCTTTGCTCTCTAACAACATCAAATTTTCATAGTCTTCAAGCTCTGAAATAGGGTACTGAAAACGTCCAAGTTATTAAAAGGGTTTATAGCCTAACTAAAGCAAATTATAGGAGAGGGCCTGGCCTGAATAGCCTTCCTAATGACCATCCTAATCCAATAGTTTTCTCTAAAAAATGATTTCTTAATTAGCCGTCCAGCCATAAGAGGACTAGCTCAGGAAGCGCTATTGCAAGAGTGGAAGAAAAGCAAACCTCTGTCTTTTATGGTCAGTGATAACCGCCGCCTGGAGATGTTTATGGTGCTGGCTGGAGACCACTTGATCAATAGCACCTTGAATAAACAGACAACAGTAAATTCCTGAAGTCCTTGAGAGGGGGTGTGGATACCCCATATCCGAAATCCTTATGAAAAGTCTCTCCTTTGTTCAAAGAGACAAATCTGGGAGATTTCCCCACTCCCCTGCTTTCCCCTATGCCAATACTTAATACTTGTTCTGTTCTGAGACTTGTCTCTGAATACTGTCTATACCAGTTGTAATTGTTGTTGTTAAGTGCCATCGAGTTGACTCTGACGCATAATGACCCTGTATAAGGTTTCTGAGGAGCAGCTTGTGAGCTTGAACTGTCAACCTTGCAGTTCAAATGGCTTTGCAATTTAGCACATTAACCCACAGCGGCACACCAGATGGCAGGTGAAAAAGAACTATTTCCTAGGTCACACATGATTTTGGTGAAGTAATTTTTAGTATCTTCTTTTAGAACTCCTTGCGGTCTGGGATAAGAACAATCAGTGGTACTTCATTCAGAATGAACCTTTTCTACCTTTCCCAAAACTGGTGCCACTGTCAGATAAGCACTGGGCTACTAACTGCAAAGTCAGTAATTCAAGCCCACCAGTCACTCCGTGGGAGACAGGTGAGGCTTCCTCCTCCCGGAAAGACTGACACCCTTAGAAACCTGACCCATTTGTTTAGGGCAAACTTGCTTATATATAGATTTCTTTTCTTTATTATAAATTATTTGTCTGAAAGCTCCTACGTATCTTGGAAAGACAAATTCCTTCCACTTCACAGAGTGAATACATGTACACTGAATCCCAATCCGGACACCACCCTTCCCCTTTACTTGCTTTGTTAATTCTAGATATCTTAGTTCTTTCCAAAAGCAGTTGAATTGTTTATGGGTTTGTAAGGAGGAAACATTATCCCCACAATGGGTTTATTGTTTATGAGTCTCATCTGATTTTTTGTTTCATTGTTAATATTCATTATCACTAACAATAACATTTCTGCTTTTGAATTGTCCTGTTAGGTAATACCTAATTTTTAACTCTACAGCTCTATCCCATTTCCCTAGGCTATGAATGCAGCACCCTAGGAGCTTTGGGAAGTGGGAAAAAAAGAATAATGAGAGGCAATTTACAAAAGGTGTAAAAAAAAAATTGAATTGAAACTGAGGGAGAATTTTTTCCAAATGCTTAATGGTTTGTTTAGGAAACGAGATGGCTCCTAGGCTAAGCACTGTACTGCGAACTACAAGGTTCATAGTTCGATCTTGCCAGCTGCCCCACTAGAGAAAGATGAGCCTTTCTCTTCCCATGAAGATTTAAAGCCTTGGAAAGGACTTGATGGCACTTGATTACAACAACAATGGTTTGTTTGACAGATATCTGAAGCTGCTGTCTACTGTGTATGAGAAGGGAATGCATTACTCCTGCTCATAGGTTGTCTTCTGCTATGTGACCTTGAGTAAGTCATGTAATTTCCTTTTCTCTTTGGATAGGGTAGAAGCAAAACCATTTGCTGTCAAATGGATGCTGAGATTCCTACTCAGGCAACCCTATGTGTTTTCAATGGTGGATATTTTGGAAGTATATTACCAGACCTTTCTTCTGACATCCCTCTGAATGAACCCTAATCTCAAACCTAGTTTAGCAGCTGAGCACATCTATCCATTAATCATTTGCATTATTCAGTGATGAAAGTTGTTGTGTGCAGTGGAGTCAGTTCAGACTATTGTCAACCCTGTGTATAGGGTTTCTGAAGCTATAAATCTTAAATGGAACAGAAAACCTCATCTTTCTCCTACAGAGCAGGAAAAAACAGGTAGCAGTCCAGTGCTTAGCTTTTGGCCCAACCAGTGATAGAGGTGATGATGTTGTGTCATTTAGTTAGTTTTGACTCAATAGAGACCCTGTATAGGGTTTCTGAGCAGTTGCTGGTAGGTTGGAAATGCTGACCTTGTGGTTCAAACAGACCTTGCAGTCTAATGCTTTATCCTACAGCATCACACCAAGACTCCACTGATAGAGAGAGCTGGTGTGGTGGTGGTGGTAATGTGTCCTGGAGTTGGTTCTGACTCATAGTGACCTTGTATAGGGTTTCCAAGGCTGTAAATCTTTGCGAGGGCAAAAATGCAAAGCCATTCCTCATCTTTCACCCGAGGAATGACCGGTAGTTTAGAACTGCTGCCCTTGAGGATAGCAACCCACCTGGTAATCACTACACTACCAGAGCGCCTTAGTGATAGATAGAACTGTTGTTGTTGTTCTTATGTGCCGTGGAGTCAGTTCCGACTCATAGCAACCCTGTACAGGGTTTCCGAGGCTATAAATCTTTATGGGAGCAGAAAGCTTCATCTTTCTCCAGTGAAACAGCTGGTAGTTTCAAACTGCCGACCTTGTGGTTCACAGCCCGATTCATAACCATTAAGCTACCAGGGCTGTTTAATAGGAAGACTTGATTCAAATGCTAGCTCCTTTAACACTTGTTATAGCTAAATGCAGCGCATGAACACACAGTGATCCTATATAGGGTTTCCAAGAAGTATCTGGTGGGTTTGAACCTCCGACTTTCTAATTAGGCATCCAGTGCTTATCCTAGAGAACCACACCAGGACACCACTTAGTAACTGAATATTTAGTACAACATAAGTTTTCTAAGAGTCCTGGTGTGGAGCTGTGGGTAAATGTGATGGACTGCAAAGTCAGTTTGAATCACAAGGTTGGTCGTTCAAGTTCAACATCCTTGGAAACATACAGGGTTGTTGTTAAGTGTCGTCGAGTCAGTTCCAATTCATAGAACTCCTATATGGGTTTCCAAGCAGTGGCTGGTGAGGATGAACCATCAACCTTGCAATTCAAACCAACCTTTCAGTCCAGGGCTTTCTATGAAAGCACCACACTAGGACTCTGAAGCTAATGATGTTGTTGTTGTTGTTGTCAAGTGTCGTCAAGTAGATTCTGACCCATAGCTACCCTGTATAGGGTTTCCAAGGAGCAGCTGGTGAGCTTGAACCACCAACCTTGCAGTTCAAATGGCTTTGCTGTCTGGCGCATTAACACACAGCACCACACCAGGACTCCACTATAGCATCTGGTAATTTTGTAGGAAAAATAGATGGAATGATTTCTATACAGTGTTTAGCAAAGAGTTAATGTTGAAAACATGTCATCCCTAATTGTTATTTATGTCTCATTGTGAGTGCCAAATGTCAACAGCATTTTATCAATGGTGAAGTTTGTGTTAGAGAGACGAGAGTTTACAATTTTGTCAATGCTTAGAAGTCTTATATCTAAGAAATATGAACAATAAATTTTCAGATATTAGTGTGAGAATCATTAACAGACTGTCAGTTCCTGGAAGCTTTTAATGAAATCATTAAAACTCACTTGATAACAAGGAGGAATAATAATATAGTGTTGCTCTACTTAAAATAAAAACTGAAGAGCCGCTGAATATTTTATTTAAAAAAAAAGACATTTAAAAAAGGCATTCTCTGGAAATGGAAGAAATGGGAATGCCATCCCTAACCCCCTCAGGTTAGTAGTAGATGTTTTTATTAATAGTAGGTGTTTTATGTATATAGATATATATATTTCTTAATTAATAAATTATATATTTTGCAAGTTCAATAGACTGATTCACACATCATCCTGATTTTCCAACTCTTAAGAGAAAAGATTACAGAAAAAAGGAGGACATACTTTCTCCTACTCCAGAATGTGAGCCACTCATCCCCAATGAATTAACAACAACAAAAATGCAAAGTGTGTTTCCATAGCAACACTGGTAAAACAGAAATTTTGCCTACTCTCTAAGATCATGCTTTTTTTTTTTTTTTAAACCAGCCTACTCACCAAATTGGCAGTCTGTGTGAGTTAATTAAACTCAAAGGTAAATTATTTAAAAGTAAGAAGAAATTAAGATAATAAGACAGGAATGATAAATAGTTTACAACCACTCAGAGTAGCCTGAGGTAAAGGAAACAAATTCCTTTTGATACAGTAAGAATCAAAGGGTGGTAATGGGAGGAGGAAGGCTAGAGATGGCAGATCACTGTTGTAGAAGGAAAGAGTTGGCAGGTGGCTGGATCAGATACACTCTGATAGGATCTTGCAAACAATGTAATGACTTAAACCATAAGCAACATAGACATATATGATTATACCTTCAATAAAATAAAAGGGCTCTGTCTATTTTTTTCCTGTCTTAATTTACAATAATCAAGAAAACCCAAACCAGTGGATATAAGATAGATTTTGTCTTTTCTTCACCCTATGTGTGTCAGAGTAAAGTTTTCAGTCGCTCATGAGCTGCTAACTGATAGGTCAGCAGTTTGAATCCACCAGCTGCTCCTCTGGAGAAATGTGAGGCTTTCTGCTTTGGTGAAGATTTATATAGAGCCTCAGAAACCCTATCCAGGATCTCTGAGTCGAAACCGACTCCATGGCACAGAACCACCGCCACCACATGTATACTGAATGGATGCAGACTGGCAATTTTTCAGTTAGTAGCCCAGTGTCTGATTTTTTGTATTTGTACCACTCAGTGCCTCTTAATTTATGACACTGGTAGCTCTGTAGGATAAGCATCGGATTGCAAGCCACAAGGTCAGTGGTTCTAGCCTACCAGCTTCCCCGAGGGAGAAAGATGAGACTTTCTGTTCTCATGAAGATTTGAAATCTCTGAAACCCTGCCTAGGGTCATGATAAATCCAATGAACTTGAAAGCACTTAACAACAACTACAACAGTAATAAGAATTCACCTTAAGGGCAACTGACTTTTTAATTGTTTTGCAAGAATCTCATTTGTCATTGTTAAGTGCCTTCAGGGCAGTTCTGACTCATAGTGACTCTGTATAAGCTTTCTGAGGCTGTAAATCTCTGAGGAAGCAAAAAGCCTCATCATTCTCCTGTGATGTGACTGGTGGGTTTGAACTTCTTACCTTGCAGTTGACAAGCAGTCCAGTAGTTATCCTATAGTGCCTCATCAGGATCCTGCTAAAATTCTGTGAAATGAGTACAATTACATCCATTTTACAAATGAAGAAATGGAAACTCAGATGCTAAATAACTTCATTCATGTTTGTACATTGTTTTAGTATTTGTAAAAATCAAAACAATGTTTTGATCTTAGATGGAATGGGAAAAAGTCTCTAAAAAATGTTTCAAACAAGGATGTCACTTCTTCTAATTCTGACCACTTCTTTTGTATATTGTTGTTACTAACAAGGGTCTTTAAATGACTACGTAGGCTTTAAAATGGGTCCGTGCCAACAAGAATATCTAAGGATGAATTAGGACCCTCAAGGGCAGTGTGCCTACTTGGGTAGGATTAGGTAGGGCATAAGGTGAAAGTTATACTCACTGTTGGGTGTAAGTTTCACACCAGTGAGAAGTAAGGACAATATAGTGAATTAAATCCCACAATGAGGTAAGGAATGCCAAACTAAGAACAGATTTGATGAATTAGACAGAAATTGACATCAAGAACGTTATACAGGAAGAAAACAAAAGGACATTAAGAAAAGAAAGAAGGAAGAGGCCAAAATGGATGCCAGAAGAGGCTCTGAAACTTGCTGTATAGATAAAGATGCTAAAGCAAATGGAAGATATGAGAAAGTAAAAGAGCTGGACCAAAATTTTCCAAGGTCAATTTGAGAAGACAAAGTCAAAACTTATAATGAAATGTACAAAAATCTGGAGTTAGAAAACCAAAAGGGAAGAACACACTCAGTATTTCTTAAGCTGAAAGAATTGAAGAAAAAAATCAAGCCTCGACTTGCAATACTAAAAGATTCTTTTGGCAAAATATTGAATGATGCAGAAGGCACCAAAAGAAGATGGAAGGAATATACTGAGTTATTGTACCAAAAAGAAATGCTTGATGTTCACCCATTTCAAAGAGGTAGTGTATGATCAAGAACCAATGATACTGAAGGAAGAAGTCCAAGGTGCACTGATCAAAAATGGCTGCAACAGTACATTGACAGGGAACTGCTAGAATTTCAAGCAGGATTGAGAGGAGAATTTGGAAAGACGATATTATTGTAGCTGTCAGGTAGATAATATATAAGGAAGACCATAGAAGAATTAATGCATTTGAGTCATGATGTTGGAGGAGAATATTAAAAGTATCATGGTCTGCCAGAAAAACAAACCAATCTGTGTTGGAAAAAGTACAGCCAGAATGCTCTTTAAAAACCAAGATGGCAGACTTCGTCTCTCATACTTAGGACATATTATCAGTAGGGACCCATCTCTGAAGAACGATATTATGCTTGATCATTGAAAATAGGAAGACCTACATTGAGATGGATTGGAACAGTGGCAGCAGCATTGGGCTCAAGCATAGCATTGTTTGTATGGTTTGTACAAGACTGGGCAGTGGTTAGTTGTGTTGCCAAACCGAAATGAGGGCCTGCCACCTGTCACTGTAGTCAATCACAGAGAAAGGGGAGAGATCCAATCCAAACTTTGTTAACAGAAAGCCAGCAATCTGGAGGACAGTGAGAATATTTTCTTAAGACTCTTGCCCATCGTGAAGAGCGGGCACACTGTATAGTGGAAAGTACGTTTGGATATACACTTAATCTAGTTTAACATTAAGATAGCACTTTGGAAATGAAACAATAAAGCAATAAACTTCTTCACACATTTTAGCTTTTGGGTAAGGAGAACAAACAGGTAATAATCCTTCTTAAACATTTTATCTTTGCTGACCTTTAACCTGAAGACCTAATGATTAAGCCAACTCCATTTTGTTTAGGTCAGTAGATCCATGCTATCAGTTCTATTGTGCATAAGGTCGCAATGAGTCAGTACCAACTTGACTGCACCTAACAACAACAACAAGCATTTATGCACACTATATTTAAAATATGACCCTCTAGAAGAATATTTTCTAAATTTATTCAAGGTAAGTGTCTATCATATTAAGCATACAGATTCTAGGCAGGACACCAGGTACACAATTTGAATCTTTGCATGGTTGTGAGATTGGGAGGGTTTGGATGATGCCTAGGTGTTTTAGTCAGGTAAATCTTTACAGGTGGAAAATGTAAAACTAATGTGGAAATTATATGCAGCTGAGCAATCTTTTATTTTGTTGTTTTGTGCTGCATAGCCAAGAAGGTAATGATAATGATCCTTTATGTATTATTTACTTCCACTATTGCTAAAAGGAGTTTTACTGTTCTTTCCAGATGACATCTCCTTTACCCTGGCTTCTGTATTCCCAAAGTCTGCCAATTTATTTGGAGCTAATTACATCTCTGAGGATTAGACTTGAAGCTTTGTAGTTAATTTCAAAAGCATTTCCTGAATATAAGAGATCCAGGCTGAAATCTATACAACAGGATCCAGGAACTCTTTTCCAAGAAATTTATTTTTTGCTTGGCCATAAATTAAAGAATAAATGATTGGCTTGCGTTCATTAACTTTTATTATTTGTTTGACATATATTATGTTCCCTTCAAACTTACAATAGAAATAGAGTATTTGTCCTATGAGTTGTTCCTTTTTTATGAAATCAATTTTAAGACAATAATAGGATTTAAAAAAAAATAATTTGTAGCCAAATTATAAATTAATGTTTCACTATTTTGTTTGATCATTCCCTTTATCATAATTCCATAATTTATAAAAATGTTAACATATATGAATGTTAGAAATAACAACACTACAAATCGTATTTCTATTTGGTTAATCTAGTTACATATAATTTAAATCAAAGTCAATATTAACAGTCATATTTAACTTGGCTTGCTTTGTTTCTGAGAAAACAATGGTCAAGAAGAAAAACTTACTGTTATTCTCCATAAATTTAAGTGAAGGGACTGGTGCAAATATAAAATTTCATACTAAGTTTTAGGGCTTGATAGAATTTTTCAAATCATTGGAGTTTATTTTCTTAAATTAAAATGGAATTTTAAAAAAAAATAATTTTTCAAGTTTTTATTATGAATTGAGTGAAAGTTTACAGGGCAGATTATCAGTTTTGCATTTTTACATTATATTTTGTTTCATTGAAAAGATTTCAATGTACCAGTCAAAAGTATTTACTTCTATTCCTTCTTTTGTTTTTGTTTTTCTGATGTCCACATACAAAACAGACAATACATAGTTTTTGTTTGTTTTTTAAGTTTTTATTGTGAGGTTTTAATGGGAGAACATGAGCTTTACACCCATCTATCATATTTCATTTCATTGCAATGATTACAATCTCCTCCATGTATTATCAAATAACAAAGGGTACATCACACTGGCCCACCACCTCGTTTGCCAGCACACAGCCCTTCTCCCTCCCTGAGTCCAGTGTTTCCAGCTGCTCCATCTGTCCACATCACCTTCTCTGTCTCCATCCCTGGCATCACTGCCTCTTTGGGTAGGGTACCTTGCTTATTGGATAATTAGTCCCAGTGGGCAGCCAAAAAGCAGCAGCAGTTTTGCTACAGATTCACACATGAAAATGTCACAGAGGAAGGAGAAGGTTGCCTCTAGAAGCTCATTCAGAAGAGCAAGGTATAACTTTTTCTAAAACCCTCAGCAAATCTTTCCTCTGGCTCTATTGCTCTTAGTTGATTCTCTCAGCCAAGGTAAACCATTGCTTGTAAAGTTGATTGGGATATCAGTAACCAAATCATACCAACTAGGAAGCTGGTGGGATTTCTCTTTGGCACTCTACCTGCATGAAGCCTATTAGGATAAAATATCAACAATATCTATGAGATAAAACTTTTACACTTATAAAAACATATTAAAAAGTGAAAAGATATAGATCAATTCATTAAAGTCATGCTCTGTTAGGTGAGAGTGAATATAGTGAACCCTAAGATTATTTGTAATACGTTGGTATTTTACACTGAAAAGTAACTTTAAAAGAAGAGGAAAAAAAGAGTACTCTGATACAATTTGATGAACTTGACCTACACCTATGGATGCAGTAGCTCAAAAGAGGGAACAAATCTTTACAGCAAGGACCATTCTCACCCCCTCCATACACAGAGTAGACAGGGATGGGCAACTTCGACATTGGTTACCCAATGTGGGAGGCTAGAAAGGCAAGAAGTGACTGGCTTCCAAGCTTTCAAGAAGGAACCTAGATCCAGATGGTGTGGAGGAAGGTAGAATCTCCACTGAGTAGCATCCAATCTGTCTAGGTGGGGTTGATGAAAGGAAATGCGGATAGGTCTCTTGTGATACAACAGTAAATAATTGTTATCAGGACTGATTGTGAGGGTTGGAAATGTAAAGATAGACATTTTGTAGCAAGGAGGGTAGTGATTAACTTTGCAGTCTAGGAGCAGAGGTCCCTGGGACCATCAAGGGACAAGAGCAGAGAGTGGGACCCTACCCAGAGAAGCAGTGATCCCTGAGATGGAGGCACAGAACATGACATGGAGCTATGGAGCTGCTAGGGACTTTAGATCTAGAGAGATAGGGGCTGTGTGCTGATGACCGAGGGGCTGGCTTGTTGGGTATACCCTTTGGTTGGTTGATGATGCATGGAGGGGATTGTAACCATGGCAATGAAATGATACACAATAGGATGAATGTAAAACTAATGTTCTCCCATCAAACTATCACATAATTCACAATAAAACATTAAAAAATAAAGCTAATTTTATTGTTGTTGTTGTTCAGCACCATTGAGTTGGTTCTGACTCATAGCAACCAAGTATAGAATTTCCAAGGAGTAGCTGGTGAGCTTGATCCACTGACCTTGTGATTCAAAGTGACTTTGCAGTCCAGTCCATCAGGACTCCAAAAAGTAATTTTTAAAGTAATTTGTTAAGTGTCATCGAGTCAGTTCTGACCCACAGCGACCCTGTGTAGGATTTCTGAAGAGCAGCTGGTGAGCTTTAACTGCTGACCTTGCACTTTAAACTGACTTTGCTTTCCAGTACATTAACCCACAGTACCACACCAGGAGTATTTAAAAAAAAGATAAAATCTGAACAGTAGGTTTATGGATATTTATTTATATAGTTTTCATTATTTTTAGATTTAATGATTTTTCCTCCTGAAACACAAATTTTACAGCATTGGCTTAAACTTGTCATTGGCTAGCAACAGCAATTCTTTTAGGAATCCTAAATCCTGTTTTTAGGTTTTGATATATTTCTTATTCTCAGCAAGGAAAAAAAAAAAAAAAATTGCCTTCTAGTCTATCCCAAATCTTATCACCCCTATAGGACCATGTAGAACTGTTCTATAAGATGTTAAGGCTGTAAATCTTTACCTAAGTAGACTACTTTCTCCCACAGAGTGGCTGATGTGTGCAAACCATGATCTTTGATTAGGATATATGGTTCTTTTAGTAGCAGACACTGTGTCGTCTATTTTTATTTCCCAAATGTTTACACATAGTGAGTAGTTCCTAGTAAATATGTACTGAATAAATGGAAAAATATAAATCTAAGCAAAACACTAGACCTTTTTTGTCATAGAGATGTATCTTATCTTAGTCAGGACATATATTTAATTTGACATAGCTGTCAAGTGTTTAAATGTGCCAAAAGTAAATTCATCCCAATTACTCAACTTTTGTAACTTTTCTGTCAAACACCTGTGTTTAACTTGGCTTCTTTACTGGCAGAGTATCTTAAAGGACCAAATCCTTTATAGAAATGTTTTAAACAATATGGAATTATAACAGATGTGATTTTAAAAATTAGAGAGAGAGAAATTTCTCTACAAATTAAGATTTTCATAGTAAAATAGTTCATTAGGATGTAATAAGTTGCTAAGAGGCTTTGATATAATCTGCTGGACATAATGTAGGCATATGGTTTTAAATAAACTGAATTGTTTCCCATTATTTGGTTAAGAGCATTGTAAAGATAACAGATTTTTAAAAGATGAAATATTATAATAAATATTTAAGTAGACATTATGTTGTCTTGTTTATTGAGATCTTCAAAGCTTTCCAGAACCATAAGAAATGCTGAAAAAATTCAAACATTCGTACAAAGACATCACTGTCTTTTACATTTCAGTAAGTAAACTAAGGAAGCAGAGTATCATCTGCTGTCATTCCTCTTTCTATTCATGGTAAAAATAAAATGAATTAAACTTAACGCATTTTATGGAATCCCCATTTTATTGAACACCTTTTAACTTTTATATTCTTTGAATTGCATATGCTTTTGATCTACCATATGGTTCTATGGATATGAAGTTTTCATTAGGGCAAAATACAGTGACTATCTAGGAACAACTGAGGTGTGTTCATTCACTTTAACCACATATTTACATGTTGAACTGGCCAATGGTGAATGTCGGCTTTATCTTTGTTAAGTGCCATTGAATCTGTTGTGCCTCTGTATAGGGTTTCTGAAGAGTGACTGGTGGGTTTGAACTGCTGACTTTGTGGATAGAAATCCAATACTTATACTGCAGCACCACATCAGAACTCCTTGGTGAATATAGTTCTAACATATTCTATCCGATAAAGTCATATTTGTAATTCAAATATGGAAGCTAAGAAGGAAACCGGATGGAAACAAACTTTACAGAGTCTGTTGTTATGTGTAGTAGAGTCCATTCTGACTCTTAAAGACACTAGGCTGTAAATATTTACAGGAGCTGATTGCTAACTTTTTTCTCACGTGGAACAACTGGTGAGTTCAAACTGCCAACTGATCAGTTAGCCGCTAAGAGTTTGTCCATTGTGCTACCAAGGCTCCTCTTATTGAATCTCTGAAAGCAGAGAATACCAGAAAGATGTTTTCCTGTGTCTTATTGACTATGCAACGGCTTTCAACTGTGTGGATTATGACAAGCTATGGATAACATTGTGAGCAATGGTTATTCTAGAACATTGGAATACTAGGTTTGCTCATGAGGCACCTGCACATAGACCAAGAGATAGTTGTTCGAAAAGTACAAGGGGGTATTTAGTGGTTTAAAATCAGAAAAATTGTACACCAAGGCTGTATTCTCTCACCCTACATATTCAATTTTTATGCTGAGCAAATAATCCAAAAATATGGGTTATATGAAGAAGAGTGTGGCATCAGGATTGAACGAAGACTCACTATTAACCTGCAAAATGCAGATGGTAAAATCTTTCTGTTGAAAGTGAAGTGGACTTAAAACATTTAACTGATGAAGATCAAAGACCACAGCCTTCAGTATGGATTGTACCTCAATATAAAGAAAACCAAAATCCTCACAACTGGACCAATAAATAGCATTATAATAAATGGAGAACAGATTAAAATTATGAAATATTTCATTTTGCTTGTTTCCACAATGAACACTCATGGAAGCAGCAGTCAAGATATCAAACAACATGTTTCAATAGGCAAATCTGCTACACAAGATCTCTTTAAAGTGTTCAAGGGCAGAGGTATGAATCTGAAGACTAAAATGCAGCTGACCCAAGCCATAGTATCTTCAGTAGCCTCATATGCATATGAAAATTGCACAGTTAATAAGGAAGATTGCAGAAGAATTGATACATATGAGTTATAGTATGGAGAAGAATATTGAAAGTACCATGGACTGCAAGAAAATTAAAAAAAAAAAAATCTGTTAGAAGAAGAAGCACAGCTAGAATGCTCCTTAGAAGCTAGGAATGTAAGAAAATATGTAACATAGATTATATTACTAAGTAATAAGTCTAAGCTTTAATTTATTGTTTAGCATCCCATAGTTAGTGAATGTTGTTGTGAAGTGCTGTCAAGTCTGTTCCAACTCATAGCAACCCTATTTAGGGTACCTAAGTGCTGCTGGTGAGCTTGAACTGCCAACCTTATGGTTCAAACTGACCTTTCAGTCCAATGTTTTATCCCACAATGTCATAACAAGACTCTGGTTAGTGAATAGTGAGTCAGAATTGGAAACCAGATCTGATTCCATTCCATTACAACTCCAAATTAATTGATTGTACCTGTTTACTTTTCTTCAGATTCTAAGAGTACGTTCATTTACCTATGTCTGTTATTTTCATAGATAGTGTTAGACCATGCAAATGATTATTCTGATTATTTTGATGTATTAAGAGCCATTGGTAATGGTAAAATTCATTAGAGTTATAATAAATTGTCAACATAGGCATAGTGCAATAATTTGCTAATTCGTATTGGGTGTAAGCATTCATCATATAATTTAGGCATATCTTATTTGTATTAGTATGTTGTGAATATCTATTCCCTATTTAAAAATCTTTTTTTGACATATATTATTAGTCAGAGAAGTTGTTTTGGAACTTAGCAGTTTTTCTGTATGGTATTTCTAAGTCAATTCTTGATATTTCACATCAGTATCAACATTGTTAGGGAGCACAGTGGCTCCACACGATAAGCACTGGACTGTGAAGCACAAGGTTGGTGGTTCAAGCTCACCAGCCACTCAGCAGGAGAAAATGAGACTTTCTGTTCCCATGATTATTTAAAGCCTAGGAAACTCTCCTCAAGGTCACTATGAGTATGAACAACTAGACAGTACTTAACAAAAACATCAGCATTATTGAAAACAAGCTAAATTGTCATATGACCTCTGGATGTTTTCTCTCAAATGTATTCAAAGTACATTCTTTATGTTTAATATTTCAGAAAATATATTTTATCTTTCATCTACAGTTAATTTATAGTATAGTAAATCTATTATTTACAGATTTGGAAAGCAGTCTCTTTATTTTTCAGAGGAAATATACTCCAGGATTGCTATTGAGAGTGATAGAATTATGTCATTCTACTCTATGTAATCATACAAGTTCTTTTAGACTCTCATCACCTGACAGAAGTCAGTACTGGGAGAGATAACACTATGACAAAAGAGTGAAGGTTGAGAATGAATAGGCCTTCAAGGGACCTGGTATTTCTGTGGTCTGATAAAGCTTCTTTTATTCTTTCCTCTTCTTTCCCCCAATACTGTATATTTAAAAGCTTTTTCACTGATTAGTGATATTCTCTCAGGCTTTGACTATCTTCTGTAAGAATAGTTTCCAAACTGACATATTGTAAGACTGGTAGGTATCCTTTTTATGTCTGGTCTTTAGGAAAATTTGCTAACGTATTTTTCATTAACCTGAAATAGACTATTACCAGTTTTTAAATAATAATAGGGTATTTTCATATATTTTGGGAATGCCTAGTGATAATGATACTTTTGATGGCTTTTGTGAGAGATTAAAGCCTGGTCTCTTGGAGTGAGCATGAGTTTTGAATTAAAAAAAAAAAATTAGGTTCAAATCCATTTGTTAAAAGTTGTGAACACTTAATGCCGTTGAACTGTTGCAACTTGTAGCAACACTGTACAAGGTTTCTCAGCAGCAACTGGTGGGTTTGAACCGCTACCTTTCAGATAGCAGTCTAGTGTTTATCCTACAGTGCCACAAAATACTTAAAATTCTGTAAAATTATTTACTATTTTAAATGCTCAAGCCAATATATAGGGATGTATGTATTGTAAATATTGATATAATGTAGCATTCTATGCCTAAATAATTGTCATATGTACATGTGTTGTCTTGTTTATATTAAAGGCCTTTAACTAATCTTACTTCACTTAATATAAGTGTAATTAAGCTACAAGATTCTCTTATACAGTCAGGCATTGCCTAAAATCCACTGTAGAGTATGTGAAACAGAACCTTATGTGATTTAGACGTTGTGCAAATGCCACATTGTATACAGTAGTCTTCGGATTACGAACAAATTCCCTTCTTAACTCTGTACTTAAATTGAGTTTATACATAAATTTGAACAGTTAGATATGGTTCATATCTAACAAATTAGTCAAACGTGGATCTTGGCATTTAGTATATAATGTACCTTTCTATGAACAAAAGAAAAAAAAAATTAGAGAAACACTTCCAGATGCAGTAAAACATTTTTACCATAATATTATAATAAGATTTGGAGTCTAGTGTGGCACTCTAAAATAAGCACTGGACTGCTAACCAGAAAGTAAGTGGTTCAAACCCACCAGTTGCTCCTTGGAAACCCTATATAGCATCGCTGTGAGTTGGAACTGATTCAAAGGCACTTAATGGCATTTTGATCTGTAACACAAAGTCTGCTTGTTATTATGAACAGTTGTACAAGAGGGCTTCATAAAATTCGTGGAAAATGTGGAATTAAACGATAATGGATCTTATTGAAGCCCACTAGTATGAACTTTGAATTTTAATATAATAGACTTTAGAGCTGTTGAGACCACAGCTGTTGAATGCTGTATATATGAATTCATTTGTTGCCCAAAGGGACTGTGGAGTCATGTTCTTTGTTTCTGTGTGTTGTTCAATCAGATTTCAATGTTTGACAGTATATGGCACCGTGCTAATAATTAAATAAAAAATGTTTTTTTCGTGAATTAACTTATTGCTACAGAATATTGTAAAATAAACTATGCAAAGGAACAATGAGGATTTCCTGAATGAATATTCACATTTCAGTAGATAGGAATTTTTCAGTCTTAGTACACTTTGTCCATGAAATTTAATAGTAGATTATTGACTTTAAAAAACGTGACTTTACAAGTATTAAAGTTAATTAGGGACTTGTAGTATCCATGTAATTTTCTATAAGTAATTACCAAATAGAAAGAACAACTTCAGAAACCATTTTGCTGGTCCTAAGACATTTAGCTTATTATAAGGAGGGGCCAGTCCCTGGAGAAGAACATCATGCTTGGTAAAGTGGAGAAATAGTGAAAAAGAGGAAGATCCCCAATGAAATGGCTTGATACAATCACAGGAGCCATGGGCTCAAGCACAGCAGTAATTGTGAGGTTGGTACAGGACCAGGCAGTATTTTATTCTGTTACAAATAAAGCATCGATATGGGTCGGAACGGACTTGAGGACACTTAACAAAACAAAAGCAAATACTTATATTTATAATTCTTGCATGTATCAAAAGTACACAATTACGATTTATCATGAAATTTATTAGATAAAATATTTTATTAATTTCATCATGAATAAAGCAGTTAACAGTAAGATTGGATAGAAATATTCTCAATGCCATTAATTATTATGTGGAAATATTGGGATTATGAGAAAAAAATTTTTTTTTTCTTATCCAGTACAGATATATTGTTGTTGCTAGGTGCCATTGAGTCGGTTTTGATTCATAGTGACCCTATCCCCAACAGAACACAACTGCCAGGTTGTGTTTTTACATTTGTGCTCATCGCTGTTGCCACTGTGCCAATCCATCTCATTGGAGATTTTCCTATTTTTCACTAAGCCTTCACTTTACCAAACATGATATCCTTCTCCAGGGACTGGTCTCTCCTGACAGTATGTCCAAAGTATGAAAGACAAAGTCTGGCCTACTTTGGCTTCCAGGGGCCAATCTGGCTGTAATTCTTCCATCACAGATTGGTTTGTTCTTTTGATAGTCCATGGTAATATTATTATTCACCTCCAATGCCATAGCTCAAATGCATCAATTCTTCTACAGTCTTCATTAATAATTGTCTAACATTTTTCTTCATATAATCCAGCTTCTTGGATTATTTGCTCAGCACACAGATTGAATAAGTATGGTGAAGGAATATAACCCTGGCGCATATCTTTTCTAATAATAAACCATTCACTGTTCCCTGGTTTTTCTCTAAAAACTGCCTCTTCGTCTATGTATCATTGTTCAAGAGCACAATTAAGTGTTCTGGAATATTCATTCTCAGGAATGTTTTCTTTGAGTAGTCAATAAACACACAGGTAAATATCCTTCTGGTATTCTCTTTCAACCAAGATCCATTTGACATTAGCAATGAAATCCCTTGTTCCAAGTCCTCTTCTGATTCCAGCTTGCTTCTCTGGAAGTTTCTGTCAATGTATGGTTATAGCCATTTTGCATTATCTTTAGCAACATTTTTCTAGCATGAGATATAAATTATATTGTCTGGTGATTTACGCATTCTGTTGGATCACCTCTCTTTGGAATGGGCATAAATAGGAGTCTCTTCCAGTCAGTTAGCCTGGTAATTTTCTTCCAGATTTCTTGGCATAGATGAGTGAGTGCCTCCATTGCTGCATCAGTTTGTTGAATGATTTCAATTTGTATGTCATCTTCTGGTGTATTATTCTTTGCCAGTGCCTTCAATGCACCTTGACCTTTTTCTTTCAATATCATTAGCTCTTGATCATAGGTTACCTCTTCAAATGGTTGAACATTAACTATCTATTTCTATTGCAGTGACTCTGTGCAGTCCCTTCATGTTCTTTGATGCTTTCTGCATCGTTTAATATTTTTTTGCCTGTAGCATCCTTCAATATTGCAAGTCGACACTTGAATTTTTTATTCAGTTGCCTCAACTTAAAGAATGTTGAGCGTGTTCTTCCCTTTTGGCCTTCTAACTCCAGGTCTCTGCACATTTCATTATAATATTTGACTTTGTCTTCTCGACCTACCTTTTGAAATTTTTTATTCAGCTCTTTTACCTCCTTATTTCTTTCATTTGCTTAGCATCTTTCCACTGGAAAGCAAATTTCAGAATCTCTTCTGACATCCATTTTGGTCTTTCCCTTGTTTTGCTTTCTTAATTATCTTTTGCTTTCTTCCTGTATGATGTTCTTGATGTCATCCCACAATTCTTTTGATCTTCGGTCTTTAGTGTCTAATGCATCAAATCTGATCTGTTCCACAGCCTGCCCACAGCCTTCATTTGGCTGATGATATGGAGCTTTTCCACCATCTTTTTCCACAGATGTAGTCAATTTGATTTCTGTGTATTCCATCTTGTGAGGTCCATGTGCATAGTCATGTTTACGTTGCTTAAAAAAAGGTATTTGTAATGAAGTCATTGGTCTTGAAAAATTCTATAATGTGATCTCCAGTATCATTTCTATCATCAACACCATATTTTCTAACTATGATCCTTCCTTTGCATTCCAACCTTTGCATTCCAATCACCAGTGATTATCAATACATTTTGATTCCATGTTTGATCCGTTTCAGATTGAAAAAGTTGGTAGAATCCTTTAATTTCATCATCACTGGCTTTTGTGATTGGTGTGTAAAGTTGAATAATAGTGGCCATTAACTGCTTTTCTTTGTAGGTGTATAGATACTATCCTATTACAGTCAGCATTGTACTTCAAGACAAATCTTGATAAGTTTTTGTTTGTTTGTTTATTTTTTTGATGGTGAATGTGACACCATTCCTGATGAATTTGTCATTCCCAGCATAGTAAACCATGTGATTGTCAGATTCAAAATGGCCAATGACATTTCATTTCAGTTCACTAATGCCTAGAATAATCATGTTTATGTGTTCCATTTCATTTTTAACAATTTCCAATATTCCTAGATTCATACAGTATACATTCCACGTTCTGATTATTAATGGATATTTACAGCTGTTTCTCTTCATTTTGAGTTGTGCCCCATCAGCTTGAAGGTCCCTAGGGCTTTACTCCATTCATGTCATCACAGTCAACTCTACTTTGATGAGGCAGCTCTTCCTCAGTCCCATTTGTGTGCCTTCCAACCTGAGGGGCTCATCATCTGGCATTATATCTGATAGTATTATGGTGCTCTTCATCATGTTTCAATATCCAATATTCTGGTATTGACAGTGTTTCATTGTTATTCATAAAGTTTTCAGCGACTCAATATTCAGAAGTAGTCTGTCTCTCTTTCTTTCTAGTCTTTCTTTGGAGCTCAGCAGATACTTATCCACCATGGGTGACCCTAATGATATTTAAAATATCCATGGCATAACTTCCAGTATCACAACAACATGAAAACTACAACAGTATGACAAACTGACAGACAATTGGTAGTAAAAACAGATATATAGTAGTTATATTCCAAGCTGCCTATATCTTACTGGGAATAGAAGCTACTCTACTATTATAAGAAATGTTCTTATGAGGTTATTGTTTTTTTTATCCATCAGTCGCTGGACTTTTATAGAGATAACTCAAGCTTAAGTTCGTTGTAGCGAAAGCAAAAACAGCTTGAAGTAATAAACCAACATGAAATTTTTATTTTTCTAAAATTTAACCTCGTAAGTTTTGTCTCTTATGTTTAGTACATATACTATAATTGCTATTATGTTGTTGTTGTTAGGTGCCATTGAGTAGGTTACACTTCAGCAGCCCTATTGCACAATATAAAAAACACTGCCTGGCCCTGCTGCATCCTTATAAATGCACTTATGCATGGTCCCATTGCTGCTGCCACTGTGCCAATCCATCTCATTGGAGTCTACCTCCTTTTTCCTGACTCTCCAATTCACAGAGCATGATATCCTTCTCTAGATACTGGTCCCTTCTGCTACTATCCTGTGCTTGTTCTGTGGGATAGGCCACAGATGAACTGTTTTTTAAATGGACACAGAAAGAAAATGGAATTATAATTACTCTTTAAAGTTGTAACTGATTTGTGTGTTTATTCAAATGTAGGCAGTATGGCCCTAGTCTGTGCTCTTAATCACTAAATATTACTATCTCTTTACTGGTAGCGTAGTGGTTACAAATCAGGCTGCTATTCTCACGTTCAGCAGTTTGAAACTACCAGCTGTTCCACGGGAGAAAGATGAGGGTTATTGCTCTCATCAAGATTTACTCTTGTCAAGCCTTGGAAACACTATAGAGGGTCGCTATGAGTTGGAACCGACTCGACAGCATAGAACAACAACAACAACTTGTAAAGCATATGACAGGGATAATAGTAAAACTGGAAAGTGTAACTAACAGAAAGGAAAAATAATAATTGTTCTACAAACAGTGATTGTCAGACTTCCACTACACGAGACATTTGATCTCCAATTGTCCTTATCAGAATAGATGTTTCAAGTGCTAAGAGAACATAGGTCAGCCTCCACTTTCTACCTTTCTACTTACGTGTGGTTATGAATCGGACTGCGAACCTTAAAGTCAGCAGTTTGAAACTACCAGCTACTCCACGGGAGAAAGATGAGGCTTTCTGCTCCCGTAGATTTACAGCCTCAGAAACCCTGTACAGGGTAGCTATGAGTCAGAACCGACTCCACAGCACCTAACCACCATTTTACCATAAAAGTATGAAGGTGAAACAAAACTGTTGCAGCTCTGGGAATCCTGAAAGTGTTTACTACTCAGACTATCTCTTAAATAATTTCTAAGAATGTGCTTTTACAAGGCAGAAATGATTGCTTTTATGACTTTTGGTAAAAAGTAAAAAAATTATTAAAAAATGCTTAATATAGTGCCTAAGGAGCCCTGGTAGCATAGTGAGTTGGGCTGTCTAACTGCAAGATCAGCAGTTCAAATCTACTAGTCACTCTGAAGGAAAAAGATGAGGTTTCCACTCCCATAAGATTTACAGCCTTGGAAACCCTGTACAGGGCTGCTTTGCGTTAGAACCAACTCCACGGCACACAACCACCACCTCCATCACCACTATAATACTTGTTTTTGTTGTGTACCATCGAGTTGTTTTGGACCCATAGCAACCCTGTGTAAGGTTTTTGAGGCTGTAACTTGTTACGGGAGCAGATAGGACATTCCTCTCTCGGTACCATTCTTTTCCACTCAAAGAGAAGCACATGCTATAAACATCTTTGCTAAAAGTAGGATTCTGTCAAGATTAATATATTCTCTTGAATAAATGTTTTAATAAAAATTAAAATGTTGGTTATTGAAAGAAACCACTCATAGAGGATGCTCCTGTTGATGATGGCAGAGGTAATAAACATAATGGAATTTAAGAACAGTGTTTTATTTATATTATTAAAGAAAAAATACACATACATCAACTTTATTAGGTTACCTTACTAAATGATTCAGAATTTATGAATCATAAATAAGGAGTCACTTCTGGTATTATGTCCTTGTAATTGATTAGAAAACCCAAGTACTTTGTATAGCAATTACATGTTCATGTGGTCATTTGAATTCTATGATTTATTGTATCTTTTTCAGCGCCTGGCTGGGGAAGCAGAGAGAGTTCAAGCCGCCCACCAGTGGAGGGAGGATTTTGCAGTAAGACCTTTTTTAATCACTTGATTTCAGTAGATTGAACTTTTGTATTTAATTAATTCTTTTTGCATTCAAATAATTTTTCAGTGATAGATGTTTTGGAATTTGGGGGCCAACAAACAACTATACTTTTTTTGTTATTTCCAAAAATTGCAATTTGGAAACCTAAGTCAGTTAAGTTGCTCAAAATGTTCTTGCATATATTCTATATTTGTTTTTTGTTTTTTTGTTTTTTAATGTTCCCTGAAATGTGCTCCAATTCTTAAAAACAGTTATAAAATCAATCACTTCTAAAAGAGTACAAAATTTGCAAAATCAGAATAATCATTATATATATTTTGATTATATGCATTGTAAACCAAGTTGCTTTAAGTATTTTGATCTTGCAAGAAATAGTATGCAGTTTGTAATCACCATTTTGGTTGGCAATATGATTAAAGTGAATATGAAAGTATTAGGCCTCAAAATTTAATATGCTGCACTTTAGCTAGAAATAATCTTTCTCCTTTAGCCTACTTTCAGGTCATATTGACTGATAATAACTTTCTTATATCTTTTTTATGAACTTGCTTTCTATTCCAAGAGTTGTTCTATTTATGATCAATTATACAAATATCAAAAGTGATCCTGTGCTGAATTCAGTGGGTCAGTCTATCTGTTTATCTATTTATCTATTACTATGACAATTCTGTTCTTGTTGTTATTGTTAAGTGCCATCCAATTGGTTTTGACTCATAGTGATCATGTATAGGGTTTCCACGGAGTTGCTGGTGAGTTTGAACTGCTTAGCTGGCCATTTGAACTGACCTGTGGTCAAGTGCTTATTCTACAGTACCACACCAGAACTCCATAATGACAATATGGTGGTTATGTGCCATGGAGCCAGTTCAAACTCACAGCGATTCTGCAAAGGGTTTCCAAGACCGTAAATCTTTATGAGAGCAGAAAGCCTTACCTTTCTCCTATGGATCAGCTGGTAGTTTTGAACAGCTGACCTTAAGGTTAGCAGCCCAACTCATAACCACTATGCTAACAGAGCTCCTTATCATCATGTTAAATTATCGTAGGAAATAAATGGTTTAGCCAGTACGTATTAGGAGTTGTAAGAAGAAAGTGGGAGAAATCTTAAAGCAAAAACTATTCTTAACTTCCTTCTAGATTACCTTTCAATTTTTTACAGTTTATAAGAAATTTATATGACATCAAAAGATAGTGTAAAGGAATACACATTTTACAATCCTGAAAGCATTTTCTGAATATGCTTCTCAATGTACTGTGAATGTATGTACACTGAGAACTGATATTTTCGTATCTTATCTTGTCAGCTAAATGTCTTTACAATAGTTGTTTTGTTTGAAATACCTTAAGGAGCTACCATGTTGAGATGTTGTTGTTGTTATAAACTGTCAAGTCAGTTCTGACTCATAACGAGCTGTATAGGGTTTCCAAAGAGTGGCCAGTAAGCTTGAACCACCCAACTTGCAGTTCAAATTGACCTTGCAGTACAAGTGCTTATCCTACAGAGAACAGACCTAATGAAGATTCTTAATCTTCAGCTTTTAATGATAGGAAAATAGGATACATTTCTCCTGTTTTATATTTTATCCCCATACATATTGCAAGGTTAAGCAAGTATCTCAGTTCCAAACTACAACTCAAAGTTAAACTTGTGGAGGGAAATTTGAAATTGTCAACATAAAATCTCTGCTTAATTTATGAAACCACAGAAAACAATTACAAATTTCATCAATATTTTAACTAAACGTTTTTAAATATTTAATTTGAAGTTGAGTGGTATCCTTATTGTTTTTTAAACTATTTAACTATTTGCATCAGTACAATGGTTCTTTAATGCCATACTTGAATAATTTAACACCAAGATGATTTAGAAGGAAAAATAATTTCCTAAAAGGTACATTAACATTTCAAAAAGAAATATAACATTCTGGCTCTTCCCTCAAGTATAAGTAGGAAAGTTTCATTAATATTTCTTAGGCAAAATGTTGATTAACATCCCCTGCTGTGTAATGTAGAGAAATATCATAAACAAGAACACAAAGCAAAGCTCATGTTGGCAACAAAAAAGGGCTCATGTAACTCACTGACTCCTTCAATTGCATTCAATTCCCAACTGAATGTACAATTGAGGGGACAAAGGGCATACACTCTAAATGGATTAAGATTTATGCGGTCATGCATTTACAAGTTCAAACCAATGTTTGTAAATAAGCTGTCTACCAGCTGCTTTTCAAGTCTCTATGCAATTTATGGGTGTTAAAGGTGACATTTCATGTCACTTACGATGGACAAATTATTTTATTAAGGGCAGGTGGTAGAAAAGAAAAAAAGGCTCGGAAGACACATTGTTCCGCATGAAATAATTGCTATTATTTCTACTGAACAGATCTTTTCCAGTTGCATTTGAAATCTCATTTGATTGCATTGCAATGGTTGGTTAACTAAAACAATTTTGTTTCCAACTAAGTCTGCAATATTAATTGTTCTTACACATGTATAAACATAAAGTGTGCCTAATTTGTATTTTAATAAGTAGGATCTTTATGTATGGCTTAGTAGCATCGGCTTGTTACTCTGCAGCCTGAGTAGAAAGTCTAAAAAGTGGCCAGTAAATACCACATTTGAAAACCTCCTTTTAGCTGCAGCTTCACAGAAAAAGTAAATTAGAAGGTGAAACATTTTCTCTTGAGTATTATTGAATATCAATCAGGTTGATTTAGTTTTATAATAGTGAGCTTTAACCTTATTACTATAAAAAGCTCTTTGTGAGGTTCCTGTTTTGAAATGTTGCTTTAAATGTTGCAATATTTTTAAAGTTTGTTTTTATATGAGTAAAATTAACAGTCATGAGCATTAAGTACTTACTTATTTCATCTATATTCATTTCATGGAGTTGCATAATTTCTATTGATTACATCATAAACAATTGTGAATATCTAAATTGTGAAAACATATTCTACTTATGTTTATTACAAATTTAAAGACATACTCTATTTTAAATTAAAATTTTGATTTAGGTTCTGAATATGAAATAACTGGCTTCATGGAAACAAAAGGAGAATTATGGTACTGTCTGTCTTAAGTAATAAATGAAAGAATTTAGTAGATCATCAAGATTATTTTAGGCTAAAGCTGGATTTTACCTTTCTAAATTTCCACATTTTGTTAAGTTGTCCTTTTGAAATCAAGAACGTGCATAGTTTAGTATATTTTTGCAACTTGTCGTCTACATAGAGAAACAAAGTTTTTTCCACTGTTTCTTATTAAGAGTACTAACAATCTGTCATCAATATCATGCTAGATTAAAAGGAGCTAAAATGTAAAATTAATTTAGCCAAATATGTTGGGAACTACTGAAAGGCAAACTTATGGTCCCTTCATTCTTTTTGTTCATATGTATTAACCAATGCTCTTGGTAAGAATGGTACCACGTAGTAGACATCGGAGTAGAAAGTATTGGCCTTTAACTTTACACTGTTATCTGTTCTAGGTGCTAAGGAAGTAGCAAAATGTTTATCCATTAAGTATCCCAAACCAATGGTTTCATTTTGAATGATTTTTAGTATTTTCACTTATATTTCTGACTTTATTTGCTGTTAATTTTTTAAAAAGCCAATGTCATATGATACTACAGTAACCCCAATAACCCACTGACATTGAGTTGATTTCAACTCATAGCAACCTTATAGGATTGAGTAGAACTGCTCTCTTGGGTTTTCTGTAAATTTTTATGTAAGCACACTGCTTTATTTTGTTCCACACAGCAGCTCTTGATGTTGTGTCTGCCATTGAGTTGCTCTCCATTCATAGCAATCCTGTATAGAGTTTCTGAGTGCAGAAAAGCAGGTGACTTTGAAATAATGACCTTGTGGTTACCAATCCAGTCTTTCAATCCCCTAACCTTTTGGTTAGCAGCCCAGTGCTTAACCCGCTGTGGTACTGGTGGTCCTTGATAGTAGTCCAATCAAGCCCCTTATAGTAAGACGCTATGATGGTAGGTTCTGCAATAATTTAGGTAGTGGTGGCACTAGATACATTTCTTCTTTTTTCTCCAAGGAAGAGAAGGAGTTGGTGGAAAGAAGGATTATGCTAGGTGGAGAAATAGCAGGAATTCTTGATTTAGGAAATGGGAAAATAGAGAGCAGTCCTGTTGTGGTATTGTAGGATAAGCACTAGACCATAAAATCGGTCTGAACCACAGAGTTTGTGGTTCAAACTCACCAGCTACTACTCCTTAGAAACCATATATAGGGTCTCTATGGACTTCTGGTGTGGTGTTGCCGGTTAATGCGGTAAACTGCAACGTCGGTGTGGGCCGTTAAGACCGGCAGTTCTAACTCACCAGTTGCTCCTTGGAAACCCTGTACAGTGTCGCTATGAATCAGATCCCCACTCAATGGCACTTAACAATAACAACATGGTTAACAACAACAAATATTTTTTCAAACAATATACTGGCCTAGTATTCCAAGTTTGAACTCATTAAAACAGTACACGATTATTAGAAGATTCCTGGAATTGCTGCCAATTTTCCAAAAATTTGAGTCATGCAAAGTACCAGAATGAACCTTGTTCATCTTTAAGATAGAATGCTTTACTGACACCCAGGGCATCAAATTGTAGCTGTTACTAAGTGGTTTGTACATGGTGATTTCACTGACCTCTCCATAACTTGAGTTGCATTTTATTGCAATTTTTGAATACTTTAATTTGCATTAAAATTCAGGTTTACTATATTAATTTCTCAACCACAAAACAAGTAAAAAGATGAAGAAATATGTGAGCATTTTGAATTACCACAAGTTATGTATGTAATCACCACCACCATAATGTATAGTTATGCAGATTTGTGCTATAATCTTTCACCTTTCAACTTCTTGTTAAAACCTTCAGTAACTCACCGTTTTGCATATATGACATACTCGAACCTTCATAGGAGTCTCCATGTGGTGCTGTATACACTCTTTGAAAACCATATACAAGGTTACTATAGGTCAAAACTGACTTGGCAGTGC
>NW_006408528.1:27954694-27975096 GCF_000296735.1 Chrysochloris asiatica
TTTCTGCCTAGGAATCTCTTCCTGATCTTTTCAGTTTTCATTGACTTTGATTAACTAGTCTTGGATTTCTTGCCCATTTATATATTCCTCTCATACAGGTTGCTGTGAGCTTGAGCCAAATCGATGGCACTTAGCAACAATTATTGACTCACTGTGTAATCTTCCTTTCTTTACTGTCTTTTTTTTTTTTTGCCACTAAAATATAAACTTCCGGGGATACTAATTGTCACTAATTTATTAATAAGGAAACCTTAGACTAGTATAATGCCTAATAGATAATAGCTTGTTGTTGTTAAGTGTCATTGAATCAGTTCTGACTCATGGAGACCCTATATAGGGTTTCCAAGGAGTGGCTGGTGAGCTTGAACCACCAGCCTTGCTGTTCAACCTGACTTTGCAGCCCAGTGCTTTAACCCACAGTGCTATATACTAGGACTCAAGATAATAGCTTAAATGTAATTTATTTTATTTTACAAAATAATAACAGTATTGAAATATCTGTCTTGACTACAAAAATGTTGTCATTGTTGTTGAAGAGGTAAGACAAATTTGTTTAGACTGTGCTTTAACATGTGTGAATATATGTGTAACTACATCATGACATAAGGAACTCTGGTAGCATAGTGGTTACGAATTGGGCTGTGAACTGCAAAGTCAGCAGTTCAAAACTACCAGCTGTTCCACAGGAGAAAGATGAGGCTTTCTGCTCCCATAAAGATTTATAGCCTCAGAAACCCTGTACAGGGTTGCTATGAGTCGGAACCGACTCCACGGCACATAACAACAACAATAACATGACAGAAGGTTAAGCACTCAGCTACCAACTATAAAGTCAGTAGTTCAAACCCACTGTGCAAGAGAAAAATGCAACAGTCAGCTTTTGTAAAGATTTACAGATTAGGATGCACTATGAGACAATTCTATTCTTTCTAATCTGGTTCTATGGAATCGATTTAACTGTAATGAGTTTCATTTAATGTTTCATGGCACACTTAAACAGAGCACTGATTTGGTGTTTTGCAAACCCAATACAATTTTGTCTCCGTATCTAACTTGCTCCACATTTTTGAAAAAAATTCACTTTTTAAATATCAATTTCTGTATCCCCAAACCCCACCAACATTATTAGCTTTGTAGGATACTTAGTAATTGTCTCTTTATATCCCCATTGTAGTCCTCATGTGGCAATGTAGGATAAACACTGGACAGCTAACCATAGGTCGGTGGTTTAATTTCACCAGCCATTCTTCAGAAACCCTATAAAGGATCACTATGAGTCAGAACCATTTCGACAAAACTTAACAATAACATCATGTTCCCATGAGGAAAATATTTCTAGGAATACATTGATTTTTAATCATTATGTACAATAGATCATACCTTCTTAAGAAAGAAAATATGCATTGCACGTTACAGACATCCAGTGAAAAATTGTAGAAATTACTTAAATTCCATTTAACTTGCCTTCCTTTTATATATTAGGATTGCATTCATTTACAGTGACTTCATTTGGAAATGGCAAGTTTTCAGAATGAGGGTAGTATAATTCTTTTGTTGTTGTTATTAACATTTGTTTGGCTTTTGTATGAAGTCCTGCTTCACTCAATGCCCCAAACAGCTCTGCTCTACCATTCTCAATTAAATAATAGTGTGTCTGAAGGGACCTTTTTTTGCAATCCCAGAGACTCATAAATATGTCCCTGTATTATAGATCTTTGAAGAATGAGTTTAGGGCAATAACTCTATTCCCAGAGATAATTTTTAGTTGAGAATAACAGATGCTGGCACAATTTCAATTTGGTGGATTTATAGATATGTTAATAGGTATGCTAATTTTGTTATGGGAAGCAGGAAATGTTCCAGGAGTTGAAGACCTGCCCTAGAGAGGTTTTTTTTTCCTACAGGGGTTACACTGTGATAAAACTTTGAGCTTTAAACAGAAGAAGTAAAAGATGAAAACCACAAAGATTATTGTAGGTCATAGAGTTCAGTTGCTGTTGAATATGTGTCTCTCTCAGTAGACACAATGATTTGTCAGAGGACTTTAAACTTGTTGTGGTTTGCTGTTGCTAAGTACTGTAAAATCGGTTCTGCTCATAATGATCCTGTATAGGTTTTCTAAGGATCTCCTGTAAGGTTTGAACTACTGACTTTGTGGCTAGCAGTCTAGTACTACAGCACCACCCCAGGACTTCCTTAGAAGTTTTGGAGTTATTTTTTAAAGTCTGGAAAATCTGGATTATATTCATCTAAAAGTTTTTAAGTGTGTAAGCAAACTTTACTACTGAATTTGATTATGTATGGAAAAAGTGCTGTAAGAATTTAGGAAAATAATCAAGTCTCTCCAGTTGTGTAAAATTGCCTACTTATAGCTCATGCCTTTTGTTTATGACCCTGTCACTTTAAAATTTTCAAAACTAGCCTACCAGTGAATTTACTTGTTATTCCTACTCTCTAATTAGTCCGAATATTTTTTTCGGTTACTTTCTCATCAAAAAAACAGACTGCATCTCATCTATTATAAAAACAAAAAACCAACTTTTTAAAAACCCCTTCTAGCTTTGCCACATTTCTTTGTTTGCTTGAATTGCTAAAGTCAAAACAGCTGTTGGTTTACACCCACTGTTTATCTTTACCTTTACTCATTGGTGCCACTTCTTTGAATTTAAATTTCACCTCTGATAAAGTGATTCTCGGTAGTTTATGTCTACCTACAAGTCACCAAATCTAGTGGACATTTCCATTTATCTTCATACTTGACATTTTTATATAATTTAAATATACCACTCTTTATTTCCCTTTCTAGAAACACTTGTATTATTTTTTCAGTTATACCCTTATTTCCCTGTTCGTTTTCATTCTCCTCTTTAGTATTTCTTTCATTATAGTAGCGGAGTGTGGCACTGTGGGGTAACGTGCTGGACTGAAAAATCTGTTTGAATCTCAAAAGTCGGTGGTTCAAATTCACCAGTTGCTTCTTGGAAACCTTATACAGGGTCGCTATGGTTCAGAACCAACTTGACAGCACTTAACAAAAACAATGTGTCCTAATGTGGCACTACAGGATAGGTTTGAACCATAGGGTCAGCAGTTCAAACCCACTAGCTGCTCTTCAGAAACCCTATACAGAATTGTTAATAGTCGAAAACTACTAGATGACACTTAACAATTATAATGCTGGCTAACATTAGAACTCAATATTAACCTAGCTCTTTACTGTTTTATGCCCAACTTTCTCTCAGGACACCTCATCCATTTAATTGAAGCGAAATACAATTCATATATGCTAATTCAGCCTAAGTAGCCCAGGAGGTATAGTGGATTACCAGCTGGACTGCTAACAGCAAGGTCAGCAGTTTGAACCTACAGTTGCTCTTCTGGAGAAAGATGAGACTTTCTACTTCCTTAAAGATTTACAGCCTTGGTAACCCTATACAGGTCGCTATGATTTGTAACCGACTCAGCGGCACACAACCAGCACCATCAATTAAACTTAAAATTCTTCTGAGCTACCTGTTCATTTACTCAGCTACCCATTTGCTGTTTCATTTTAGCTGTCTCACAAGTCTGCCAAGTGTAGCATGCCTAGATGAATTCTTATTTATTTATTTTTTTTTGCTAGTCCCCGTTCATCTATTAATTTCCCACATCACCAATGTTAACTTCTTCTACCCAGCTGTTATAGCTAAAACAAACGAATTATCCTTAAGTGCTTCCTTTCTCATAACCCTACATTTTTGTTGTTGTTTTTAAATGCCATCGAATCTGTTCTGACCCACAGCGACCCTGTATCAGGTTTCCGAGGAGTGCCTAGTGAGCTTGAACCGCCAACATTCAAAGTCAGTTCAAACTGACTTTGCAGTCCAGTGCGTTAACACTACACAATCCCCCCCAAATAAAACCCACTGCCTTCAAGTTGATCCCAACTCATAGGAACTCTATAGGGTAGACTAGAACTGCTTCATCAGGTTTCCAAGGCTGTAAGCCTTTACCAAGTAGACTGCCACACCTTTATACCAGAGAGCAGCTGGTGAGTTCCAATCACCAACCTTTCAGTTAGTAGCTGAGTGCTTAATCAGTGTGCCACCAGAACTCCTATAACCTCGCATATGATAGACAGTTCCTTCACACATTTTGTCCTTCTCAACACCACAATTTATCATGCGGTCATTCATTTGTCCTCATCTTCACTACCGTTGTCTTTGTCCAAGTCACTGACATCCAGCACATGTAATGATCTTGAAATTATGAATTAGAATCTAGTACTTTTCTTAAAATTTTCAATGACTAATAACATCCAAATACACTTTTATATCCTAACTAGGGTCACATCATCTGCCCCTTTTCCAATCATGTCTAAGAATGCATGCTTCTTTCTAGTTGTGTCAAAGATATTTCCTTCCTGTGGTTTTTAGCATTGCTATCCACTCTTAACTGGAGCAATTTTAAAGTGTCATCAGATGGCTGACTGTGGACAGATTATACTATAATTCTTTATCGTAGCACTCTGCAATATTCTCAATATTGCCAATTATACTTATTTTCACAATTATTACCCTTTTAATTATTTGATGGATTTCTGGTAGTGTAGTGGGTTACTAATTGGGCTGCTAATCACAAGATCATCAGTTTGAATCTACTAGCCACTATGTGCATGAAAAATGAGGATTTCTGATCCTTTAGAGATACAAACCCTCTAAAACCCTGTACAGTATCACTGTGAATCCAGATTGACGCCACAGCACGTAACTATCACCACTGCCAATTGTAGTTACTTGATTGCACTTGTCACTTGAATGTACATTTCAAGAAATCAAAGGACTTATTCTCATCCTATTAGCCTTTACAGCTTATGTGCACTAAGTATTTGTTTGAATGACCAACCATTTTCTGATTCCCTCTAGAGGAAGTATGAAGTTACCCCACCTGGTGAAGCACTGGGAGGTTGTTGCAGTCATGAACCAGGCAAATTGCATAAATGAATGAAGCAGTATTAGGGAGTACTTGGCGGGTCAGTTAAACTAGCACCCTACAGAAGGACTCTTAATGTGTTGACTCCACCCCCCATGGAACCACATTCACAACTATATAGGAGGGCATGCATCTTATTCTATTACTAAAGGATGTTTTGTCTTTAGCTTGCTTTCCGTTTTTCCCTCTTCCATCAAAAGATCTGTGCATACGTCCCTAAATATCTGGATGAACTGACTGTTTTATGTTGTTGTTGTTAAGTGCCATGGAGTCAGTTCAGACTCAGTTTTATAGAAGATAATTGTTGTTGTTGTCAGGTGCCATCGAGTTGGAACTGACTCATATCGACCCCATGCACAGCAGAACGAAACAATGTCTGATCCTGGGCCAACCTCACTACCGCTGCCACACTCGAGTCCATCAACGATGCCACCTGGCTGATCCATCTCTCCAGGGGTCTTCCTCTTTTTCTCTGACCCTCCACCCTACCCAGCATGACATCCTTCTCCAACGATTGTTTCCTCCGGACAATATGTCCAAAGTAGGAGAGACGAAGCTTAGCCATCCTGGCTTCCAAGGAGCACTCTGGCTGCACTTCTTCCAAAACAGATCTATTGGTTCTTTTGGCAGTCCATGGCACTTTCAGTATTCTCCTCCATCACCACAACTCAAAGGCATCACTTCTTCTACGATCTTCCTTATTCACTGTCCAGCTTTTGCATCCATATGAGGCTATTGAAAACACAATGGCCTGGGTCAGGCGCACTCTAGTCCTCAAGCTGACATCTCTGCTCTTCAATACATTAAAAAGTTCCTGTGCAGCAGATTTGCCCAGTGCAATACGTCGTCTGATCTCTTGACTGCTGCTTCCGCCAGTGTTGATAGTTGATCCAAGAAGAATGAAGTCCTTGACAACTTCAATCTTTTCTCCATTGATAAGAATGTTGTTTATTGGTCCAGTGGTGAGGATTTTTGTTTTCTTGACATTGAAATATAATCCATATCGAAGGCTGTGCTCTTTGATCTTCATAAGTAAATGTTTCAAGTCCTCTTCACTTTGAGCGATCAAGGTTGTATCATCTGCATATCGCAGGTTGTTAATGAGTCTTCCTCCAATCCTGATGCCACGTTTTTCTCCATAGAACCCAGCTTCTCATATTATTTGCTCAGCATACAGGTTGAACAAGTATGGTGAAAGAATACAACCCTGTCTCACACCTTTCTCAATTTTAAAACTTTCAGTGTTCCCATGTTCTGTTCGAACAACTGCTTCTTGGTCTAGGTACAGATTTCTTAGAAGTACAATTAAGTGTTCTGGAATACTCATACTTCTCAATGTTGTCCATAGCTTGTCATGATCCACACAATCAAAAGCCTTTGCGTAGTCAATAAAGCACAGGTAAACATCCTTCTGATATTCTCTGCTTTCAGCCAAAATCCATCGACATCAGCAATGATAACTCTCGTTCCACGGCCTCTTCTGAATCCAGCTTGAACCTCTGGAAGTTCTCTGTCAATGTATTAGCCAAGTTAAAAGGAGAGAACCCCAGGGAATTTACAGTTTTCATTTTGGTAATGTTCTCAGCTATCTTACAATTTATTTTTTTATCCTTTGTACATTTTTAACCAATTTTTCATTTTAAAGAAGTCTATGGGATTTCTTGTTATAATATGATGGTAGCTGTTGTCTTTTTCTTACTGGGATATATTTTTTCTATATCTTTTGCCTAGAATTTAATAGAAAATAAAGGACTGTGAGTAGTAACAGAATGGATATATTTTCAAAGTCAAAATAGGGAATTTCCAACACGAATGTTCTTGAAAATATTTCTAGTTACCCTCTAGGTACCAGCTACAAATCATGAATTTAACATATAAACACATTAAGAGATTAGGATATATGAATAAAGATGAGAATGAATCAATAAAATGGGAATAATATTGATATCAATTGCACATAGTTGTGTTGGCACACAGTTGAAATTATCCAATGAAGCCTTCCTGCAAGTCTTTTACAGGTAAAATCAGGCTTCACTAAAGAAGACAGGAATTACAGTTATTACATGGCATCGTGTCAGTTCCGACTGATAGCGACCATTTACACAACAGAATAATGAGACATTGCCCTGTCCTGTGCCATCCTCACTGTTGTTATGTTTGAGCCCATCGTTGCTGCCACCATGTCAATCCATCTCATTTGAAGTATTCTTTTTTGCAGACCCTCCACTTACCAAGCATAATGTCCTTTTCTGGGGACTGGTCCCTCCTGACAACATGTCTAAAGTATGATATAATTCTCGCCATCCTCTAGTCTAAATAACATTCTATGTGTATTTCTTCCAAGACAGATTTGTTTGTTCTTAGGACTATCCATAGTACTTTGAATATTCTTCTTTTACACCAGAATTCAAATGAATCAATTCTTCTCTTGTTTTCTTTACTCATTGTCCAGTCTTCACATGCATATGACATTCCTGAAAATGCCATAGATTAAGTTAGGTGCTCCTCCTAGTCCTTAAACTCACATCTTTGCTCTTTAATAGTTTAAAGAGGTCTTTTGCAGCAGATTTGACTAATGCAATATGTCTTTTTATTTCTTGACTGCTTCTTCCCTGAGGAGTTTGGTGACAAAAGTATACTTGGTCCAAGCCATGGTATTTTCAGTAGCCTCGTATGCATGTGAAAGTTGGACAATGAATAAGGAAGACCATAGAAGAATTGATGTATTAGAGTTATAGTGTCAGATAAGAATATTTAAGTTCCATGGATTTCCAGAAGAACAAATCTGTGTTGGATAAAGTACAACCAGAATGCTCTTTAGAAGTCAAGATGGGCAGACTTTGTTTCTCATACATTGGATAGATCATCAGGAGGGATCAATCCCTGGAGAAGCTCATCATACTTGGTAAAGTGGAGGTACAGTGAAAGATGGAGACTCCTAACAAGATGAATTGGAGCAGTTGCAGCAACAATGGGCTCAAACATAAACAGCAACTGTGAGTATGCTGTATTACCAGGTGGTGTTTTGTTCTGTTGTAACAGGGTCACTGTGGGTCGAAACTGACTCGACAAATAATAAGAAAAAGTTTCCACGGTATTGATTGTGAATTCAAGCAAAATTTCAATCTTTTCTCCATTTATTATGATGTTATTTATTGTTCTGGTTGCGATGATTGTTTTTATCTTTATATTGAGTTGCAATCCATAGTGAAGGCTTTAGTCTTTTATCTTTATCAGTAAGTATTTTACATCCTCTTCACTTCCAGCAAGAAAAGTTGTATCATATGCATATCACAGGTTTGCTACTGAGTCATCTGGTTAATCCTGATGCCACGGTTTTCTTCATATAATCCAGCTTCTAGGATTATTTGCTCAGCATACAGATTGAATAGATACAACCCTAAATCATACCTTTCCTGGTTTTAAACTATTCAGTATCACCTTATTCTGTTTGAATGACTGCCTCTTGGTCTGTGTATAGATTCCTCATGTATACAAGTAAGTGTTCTGGAATACTCATTCATCACAATGCTATCCATAATTTGCTATGAAAAAGATATAAATGATACCATATTAAAATCTTGGTGTGGGAATATAGGATAAGTACTGGAATGTAATATCCGTTTTAACTGCAAGGTCGTCAGCTCAAATCCACCGGCCGGTTCTTTGGAACCCTATACAGTGAGTTAGAACTGACTCAATGGCACTAACAACAACAACGTCACATTATTTAGAAATTGATGATATACAATATTTTCTTACCTAAGATATCTGGATAATCATTATCAATTAGAATTGTTGTTAGGTGCCATTGAGTCAGTACCGACCCATAGCGACCTTATGCACAGCAGAACGAAACACTACCCGATCCTGGGCCAACCTCATTACTGTTTCCACGCTTGAGTCCACTGATGCTGTCACTTGGCCAATCCAGCTCATTGGGGGTCTTCCTCTTTTTCTCTGACCGTTCACCTTACCAAAAACAATGCCCTTCTCCAGCAACTGCTACCTCCTGACAATATGTCAGAAGTATGAGAGACGAAGTTTGGCCATCTTGGTCTCCAAGGAGCACTCTGGCTGCACTTCTTCCAACACAGATCAGTTGGTTCTTTTGGCAGCCCATGGCACTTTCAATATTCTCCTCCAACACCATAACTCAAATGTGTCAATTCTTTCACAGTCTTCCTTATTTACTATCCAGCTTTTGCATGCATATGAGGTGATTGAAAATACCATGGGTTGTCAGGTGCACCTTAGTCCTCAAGCTGACATCTTTGCTCTTCAACACTTTAAAGGTCTTTAAAGATCAGCATATTTGCCTAATACAATACGTCATTTGATTTCTTGACTGCTGCTTGCATGAATGTTGATAGTTGATCCAAGAAGAATGAAGTCCTTGACAACTTCAATCTTTTCTCCATTGATAAGAATGTTGTTTATTGGTTCAATGGTGAGGATTTTTATTCTCTTTACATTAAGATGCAATCCATACCAAAAGCTGTGTTCTTTGATCTTCATTGTCTCTCATACTTCAGACATATAGTCAGGAAGGAAGACATATGGAGAAGGATACTATGTTTGGTAAGGTGGAGGGTCAGAAAAAAGAGGAAGACCCCCATCAAGATAGATCGGCAAGGTGTCAACATCAATGGGCTTTAGCGTGGCAACAGTTGTGAGGTTGGCCCAGGATCGGGCCGTGTTTCATTCTGTTGTTCATAGGGTCGCTATGGGTCGGTACCAACTCAATGGCACCTAACAACAACAACAATCTTTTTTTGGGGAGACATTTGGCATTCATTTACTGTCATATGCTGTGGATTAATTGCAAAGTTGGTTTGAACAGAAGAAAAGAAAACTGATTTCAGAGTTGATTGAAGATTGATTTACACAGACCTCTTCCTTGTTAGAGACTAATCTATAGCAGTCCATTAACTTCAACTAACTGCTCTCAAGCTTCCCTGAAGCTTTATTTGTGTCCAGTTAGGATACAGAGCATTTCCTGCTGAGATACCTGGTACTGAAAGTAAATGGAAGCTGAAAATAAAGAAGAGTTAACAAACCAAGGATTTAAATAAGTAATATTGGCATTAATTGTAACTAAATTTGAAAGCAAGATTAAAAATGTGAGCAATGAGGTTGACTGCAGTATAGCAAATTTCAAAAAACAGAAAATAACAAATGCAGGTAAGCATGTGGAGAGACTGGCACCATCCTACATTGCTGGTAGAACTTTAAAATGGTACACACACTGTGGAAGACAGTATGACATGTCTTTTAAAAGTTGGAAATATAAATACAATATGACCCAGCATGACATGAGTTGATATGCACATCCATGTTCATTGAAGCAGTATTCCCAATAGTAAAAACATGGAGACAGTCTAGATGCCTATCAATGGAAGACTGGATATATAAGCTTTGACATATGTATTAGATACATACAGTGAAACCCTCTGAAGCATTGAAGAATGATAATTAATTTGTAAAACACCTCATAACATAGGTGAGCCTGTAAATTAGTCAGTCACAAAAAGACAAATATTTTATGAGACCACTATCATAAGCAGTCACTTAACAACAAAAGTAACAACAATTATAAGCAGAAACAGATTTCCATATTAAAAGAAACAGTATTTGATAGTTGCCAGGAATGGGAGGGAAGGGAGAGTAGTTCACTGGCTAGATGGTAGATACATGTTAACTCAGGTGATGATGGAAGAGGCAATATGCAAGAAAAGAAGAGGGAGATTGGCAAAAGCATGATGAAGATAGGTTAGAACACAGGGAGGTTTGCAGGGATTACAGGAGATAGAAGTACATAGTGTTATAGACACAAACCTGGAACAAACAGTGTTCTGGAGGTATATAAATGGAGCGATACGCAGACAAGCTCAGTTAGCGCAGTGGTTGCAAATTGGGCTGTGAACCGCAAAGTCAGCAGTTCGAAACGGACAGTTACACCAGGGGAGAAAGAGGAGGCTTTCTACTCCTGTAAAGATTTACAGCCTCAGAAACCCTGTACAGGGTCGTTATGAGTCAGAACCGACTCCACGGCACACAACAACAACAACAACACAGACAGGAGAGTGGGAATATACCCACAAATATACAAGGACTTGAAAGAGGATATTTGACATGGGTATTTACGATTTATGCAAGTACACCTATGAATGTGGTGGTGGACCATACAGGGGTCAAAGTGATGAAAACTTCTCAAATATTATCAAACATCTTAAGGCAATGAGTTTTGGGCTTGGGCCCCCTTAGTCTCATGGGGCACCATGGTCTATAGGTTTAGCATAGTCCATAAAGACAATTTTACTCCTTACTTTGGTGAATGTGGAGCTTTGAGTCAATGTGCTAGACTACAAAATCTGTTTGGCCTGTAAGATCGGTAGTTCAAGATCACCAGATGCTTCTCAGAAACCCTATTCAGGGTTGTTATGGGTCGGAACTAACTCAATGGCACTTAACAACAACAACAACAGTACTTTGGTGAGTAAGAGCTCTGGTGTGGTGCTGTAGGATAAGCCCCAGACTGTTAGCTGCAAGGTCAGTGGTTCAAACCCATCAACTACACCTTGGAGGTCACTATGAGTCAGAATTGGCTGACCAGTACCTAACAACGACAACTGTGTTTTCAAGAAATTCTTACAAAACAAATTTTTACTAAGAAATTCTTAGCCTGGGTTTCATTAAAATTTCTATATTTATTTAGATGTGATTTTTTCTTTCTTATTTTTTTAGGTTTCTCTGTAAGAAATTTCAAAGTAATTCTAGATTAAGTACTTAAATGGAGAGCACATTACTTAAATACATATTGGTCATTTTAATTTAATCATTTTTAGATTTTTGTGTGTGTGTGTGCTCTGATTGTATCTGACAGAGCTTCAAACAGTTCATGGAGAATGGAATGAAAATGTATTTTAACTTTTCTATTGTTTGAAGCCACTTCACATATAAATAGAAAATTTACATTTTCAATGTAAAATTTAGGTGCTATTTTATCTGCTATTAATTCACTTGTTCCTCTTAGGTGTTGTTAGACATGCTACATATTTAGTAAACAATCCACAAGAGAGGCTAACATATATAACTTATCAGTGGAAGAAAATCAGCCTTTTAATTTTGTAGAGAGGAAATTGTGTCTGTAAAGGTTAATTAGCTGCTAATACATTCCCTTCATTTTTCCCACCTGGGTATCGACTTTGAAATTGCTTGATTCTTTAAATGTAAAATATTATTCATACTGAGTTTCTTATGTGCTAAGAAGGAAGTCAATATGATCAAAAGATGAGTATACCGATGTGCTCCTCTTTGTTTAGCAACACATGTAGAAGCATAGTTTAAAATGTGAACAAGCTTATAATTGGCTTGGCTTCTTTGAAATATATCTGCTTTCTACTGTCACGACACCTGCTTCCTAGGATGGAAATAATTTTACTTAAGCAAGCCCTTTAGCTGATAAGTTAATCTTCCTAACTGTATTATCATTATATAAAACTTTTAAAATACTTTGAATGTTGTTGTTGTTAAGTGGCATAGAGTTGGTTCTGACCAGTATTGACCCTGTTACACAGTTTCCAAGGAGCAGTTGTTGGGTTTTAACTACTGACCTACTTGTGGTTAGCAGTCCAGTGCTTAGTCTTCAGCATTGCACCAACATTCCAGATGTTTGTGTATATGTTTGTTGTTGTTGTATGCCATTGTGTTGATTCTTATAGCGACCCTGTGTAGTGTTTCCGAGGAGCTGCCACATGAGCTTGAGCTGCAGACCTTGCGGTTCAGACTGCTCTTACAGTTCAGTGTATTAACCACCACTGCAGAACAACAACAACAACAAAAATTCTTAAGTTTTATTCAAATTTGATATATAGATTTGATGAATTGGACACTAAGGGCTAAAGACCAGAAGAGTTGTGGGATGACATCAAGAACAATGAAGAACATCATACAGGAAGAAAGCAAAAGGTCATCAAGAAGATAAGAAAGAAGGAAAAGTCTAAAATGAATTCAGAAGAAACTTGATCTTCAGTGTAGAGATATTAATAACAAATGAAAGAAATGAGTTAAAAATAGCTAAACAGAAAATTTCAAAGAGCAGCTCTAGAAGACAAAGTCAAATATTATTATGAAATATGCAAAGACCTGGAGTTAGAAAACCAAAAGTGAAGATCACATTTTGAATTTCTCAAGCTGAAAGAATTGAAGGACATATTCAAGGCTGGATTTGAAATATTGAAGGCTTCTATGAGCAAAATATTGAATAATGCAGAAAGCATCAAAAGAAGATGGAAAGAATAAACAGAACCACTTACAGCCAAATGATCTTCGACAAAATGCCTACACACACTGCATGGTAAAGAGACAACCTCTTTAACAAATGATGCTGGCAGGACTGGAAAGCAATATGTAAAAGACTGAAACAAGACCTTTGCCTCACTCCATATACAAAACTGAACTCAACATGGATTAACGATCTAAATGTGAATCCCAAAATTATGAAGTTCATCAATGAAAAAATAGGGACAAACATGAGGGCACTAATTCAGGGCATACACAGACTGCCACAAATTTTGAAAAGTACACACACACAAATAGACAAAATAGACCAGTGGGACATAATTAAATTTAAAAACTTGTGTGCATCAAAAGACTTCACCAAGAGAGTAAAAAGGGAACCCACAGACTGGGAAAAAATCTTTAGCAACGACATATCGGATAAGGGACTCATTTCTAAAATATATAGGAAAATACTACACATCTACAAAAATAAGACAAATAACCCAATTAAGAAATGGGCACAGGACATGAACAGACACTTCACCAGGGAGGAGATCCGGACAGCCAACAGACATATGAAGAAATGTTCACAATCACTAGCCATTAGAGAGATGCAAATCAAAACAACAATGAGATATCATCTCACACCAGCAATAACATCAAAGATAAAAAAAAAATTGAGGACAATAAATGCTGGCAGGGATGTGGAGAGACTAGGACACTCCTGCATTGCTGGTGGGATTGCAAAATGGTCCAATCTCTCTGGAAAGCAATATGGTGCTTCCTCAGAAGGTTGAAAATAGAAATACCATTCAATCCAGCAATTCCTCTACTTGGTATTTACCCACAAGAAAAACGAGGCACAACATAGGAAGATATATGCACACCAATGTTCATAGCTGCACTATTTACAATAGCAAAAAGATGTAGACAGCCAAAGTGCCCATCGACTGAAGAATGGATAAACAAGCTGTGGTACATACACAAAATGGAGTATTATGCTACCTTGAAAAATAACAAGGAAGCTACATGCCACTTCCTAACATGGATGAACCTTAAGGACATTATGTTGAGTGAAATTAGTCAGTCACAAAAGGAAAAATACTGCATAGGACCACTACTGTAAAAGACTAAGAAAAAGAACCCATATGAATCCACTAAAGTGGATTCTTAGCTGGTTGCTAGGTCTTAGGGGTAGGGTTAGGGTGGGAGGGGAAGGTGGAGCACAGGGCAGGGAATAGACACAGGATAGTTTGGGAGTTGGGGAGGGGGGAAATATACAAGTAGGGAGAGGGGAATGAAAGAACAAAGCAGATGGGAGAACAGCTAGACAGGTATGAATGGGCTAAATGGGACAGAGGTAAAAAATGATGTAGGCACAGCCTTAGAACAACAGGGCTCTGGGATACAGAGACTGAGACATGGTTGGAATGGGGAAAAGGTGGGAATAATGTTAAGATGCTTGGCTGTCTTTTGAACCTTGGTTTTCCATGCATTATATTATAAAACAGATACTGGAGGGGGAGAGAAAGGAATAGCCAGGAATACCACCATAGGAAGCTTGTAAGTCCGTCTTCTGCCTATAACTGATTGGAATACCTAAAATGGGGCTACAATGTGTCCAGTGAAGGAGGTTTCCTGAGGAACCTCTGCATTACATAAGACTATAAGTGGAAGTCTGAACCACATCCAGACCTTCGGAGACAGGAAACTTTCCACTTGAAAGGACAAGCAGACCAGCCTGGAACAGCTAGAAAACCAGAAGATACTTCTTGAAAGAAAGACCTACAGGAAAAATACAGAACAATAAGTAAGGGCAGTCCGACTGTTACCACAAGAACAAACAAGTTGCTTGCCCAGGAGACATCAAGGCAAGTGGTCGGGTCCTCTCAGTGCAAATCCTCTTCCAAGTCTAAGACGCAAGGGAAATACACGCTCTGATTGGTGACCACGCACGTTACCCATAAGGAGAAGTGACCAAAGAACATCAATGAAGCGGCTAGCTAAGCCCTGCATCATTCAGCAGACGACTGTGAACCTGGGTGGAGACCTTGTCGGCCAACAGTGAGGTAAGACCTGGGGACTCATGGGCTCAGAGTCAATGACACAGCCACAGAGGACTAGAGTGGAGAGCAAAGTGGCCAGCTGATAAGAAGAGGGTGGACAGATGCAAGAACACCCACACTTGCAGATGATACCAACTTGACCTGGCTTCAATGACTGGATGAACAGAGTTCAACCCGAAGAAGAAAGAAGAGGAAAAAAGTGTCATCTGATACAATTTGATAAAGTTGACCTACACCTATAAATGCAGTAGCTCAAAAGAGGAAACAAATCTCTGCTGCAAGAATTATTCCCACCCTTCAACACAAAGAGGAAATAGGGATGGGCAACTTGATCATTGGCTACCCAAAATGAGGGGAGGGACACAAAGGGAAGAAGTGACTGGCTTATAAGCTTTCAAGAGAGAACCTAGATCCACAGGGCGGGGAGGATGGTGAGTCTCCAGGAAGTAGTATCCAACCTGTCTAGGAAGGGCTGATGAAAAGAAATGCAGATGGGTCTCTTGTGAAGCAATAGTGAAGAATTTTTATCAGGACTGATTGAGAGGATTGGAAATGTAAAGGTGGACATTTTATAGCAAGGAGGGGCGTGATTAACCTTACTTAGTCTAGGAGCTGAGGGCCCTGGGACCATCAGTGGAGAAGAGCAGAGAGCGGGACCCTACCCAGAGAAGCAGTGAGGCCTGAAATGGAGACAGAGAAGATGACGTGAAGAGATGGAGTGGCTGGGGACTTGAGATCCAGAGAGGGAAAGGGGCTGTGTGCTGAGGACCGTGGTGGGCAGGGGGCAGGCTTACAGGGTATACCCTTTGGTTGGGTGATGATGCATGGACTGGATGGTAACTATGGCAACGAAACGATGTATGATAGAATGAATGTAAAACTGATGCTCTCCCATGTAATCTATCACACAATACACAATAAAACATTTATTTGAACATAATAAAATAAAATATTTATTTGCCTACTTTTCAAAAAAAAAAAAAGTATAAATAGAGTCACTGTACCAAAAAGAAATGGTCGATGTTCAGCCATTTTAAGAGGTAGCATATGATCAAGAGTAAATGACACTTAGGATAGACTTCCAAGGTGCACTGAAGGTATTGGCAAAGAGCAAGGCTCTGAGAATTGATGGAAGACAAAACAAACTAAGGCAGTACTGAAGGCACTCCTTCATCTATGCCAAGTAATTTAGGAGACAGTACCCTGGCCAGCTGGAAGAGATCTATGTTTGTGCCCATTCCAAAGAAGTTACCAAAGGAATGTGGAAATCATCATACAATATCATTAATATCTCATGCATGTACAATTTTTTTAAAGACAAATTTAAAATGGCTGCAGCAGTACATTGACAGGGAGCTGCCAAGGTTCAAGTTGTTACAGAAGAGAACATGAAGTGGGGGATATCATTGCTGATTTAAGATGGATCTTGAATGAAAACAGAGAATACCAGAAGTTTTGTTGTTTTTAACTGCCATCTAGTCCGTTTGGACCCATAGCAACCTTTTATAGAGTTTCCAAGGAGCAGCTGGTAAGTTTCAACCGCCACCTTTCAGTTCAAACTGAGAGAAAGAGATACAGGTTGGTTTGAACCTTAAGGTCGGTAGTTCAAACTTACCAGCCACTCCTTGGAAACCTTATATAGGTATTAAATTAAATTATCACTGCAACCCTTTGCAGTTGAAACTCACCAGCTGTTCTTCAGAAACCATATACGTGGTCGCTGTGAGTCAGAACCACTGAACAACAACAAGCAACCCCTTGTAAAAGCTGTAATTTGCCCAGTTCTAAATGACAGGACCAAACTTTGGATCGATTAAATTGTTTGTTTACTGCCATCAGCTAAGAATTGGACTAATAGAATGTAGGTTATGAAATTTGTCATTCAAAGCACTTAAATAGCATCATTCTACCTCTCCTTGGTACAACTTTATCTACAATATTTTGAAAATCATAAAGGCCTTCTTAATGCCCTAAAGGAAAATAAAGATTGAATTTCTAAAAATTAAGTATGCATATAAAAATGAAAATAAATCTCTGAAAAATGAATGAAGCTTGTAACCAAAAATTCCTTTTCTATGCCCTATCAGATTTTAATTTGGAACATGTTGAAATAAAATATGCTCCAAATTAAATATGAAGCTATATTAAAAGATATTTGGACTGCTTTGAGAATCTTTTGCGCTGTGACTTTCATAAATTAGTATTAAACAATGTGCATGTTTTAATTACAGACTATTTAAATCTAAATGAGAATAATTTTAACTTTAAAAAATCTCTTTGAAATGTAACTGAAATAAATATATTTACTAAAACTAGAGTAATGAAGTGGATGCTAGTAGAGATTTTTTTTTTTAACTTAATGCAATTATATAATATTATTTGGATGAAATAGAATACTTCTAAATGTCTGTAATCAGCCCCTTTATTTCATCATTAGGTACCCTTTCATTGTACTGTTAGTAAAATTACTTTTACAAACAGGGAATACAAAATTAAACCATAAACTGTTCCCTACATGAAAGTTGTGATTTTCTATATTAGTTAAATACAAAGAATTAATTTTACCTTGTTAATTAAAGATAACAGTGGTTGAACTAGAATAGCTAAATTATACTATAGTAGACAGATTGGTAGATTGTATTGGTTGGTATAAAGGAGCTGACTTAAACTACTTTGAGGATGTTTCTCTTTCAAACATCTACCCTTGAGAGCACAAATTATTATTTTTTTAAATAAAGAAAAGTTATTTTTTTCTCACACAAATGAACATACTTTGACATGACCTTTCAAGGCAAAAAGAAAAATAATGATGTCAAGGTTCTTCTTCTTACAGTTTTAAATGCTACTGGAGAAATCTGTCAGTGATTTTTAAAAAGAAAAACTTTATTTTTAATTTTTAGAATTTAAAAATACTCTTTTTTAAGTTCTGTTGTATTTTCACAGGAGAAATCAAGCAAACTACTGACAGACGCACTGAGAAAGAAATCCTGACACTAGGTTTTTTGTGTGTGATCTAAGCATAACATTTATTCAGTGGTAATGTGAAAATATATAGGTGTAAGGAATACTAGAGATCAGAGTTGTCAACCAACTCATCATTTTACAGTTGAGGAACCAAAGTCTAGAGAATTTATGTCAGTTAATTAATGTTTAATGTCATTTATTGATTTAACCATGTGTTCAGTAAATATTGCAAAAACTCTCACTGTAGCAGATGCTGTTCGTTTTCTTCTCACATCTCAGCCTACAGTTCCCCACTGCAACAACCCGAAGATCTTAGCATGAAGATTTTCTTTGGTGGCAATAATATGTAGGAGTAAATGCCCTCAACTAATGATGATTTGGAGTCCTGGTGTGGCGCTGTGTGTTAATATGCCAGACTGCAAAGCCGTTTGAACTGCAAAGTTGGCAGTTCAAGCTCACCAGCTGCTCCTCGGAAACCCTATGCAGGATTGTTATGGGTTGGAATAGACTCTATGCACTTAACAACAATGATGATGACTTGCATGGGTAGATAATACCCATTTTAAGTGTAATAATTTTGTGATATACTAAATGTAATTTTCCAAAGGTCTTCATTGGGAGTAAGCCACAGTTTTCCACATGTATTGAGTTATTTCCCATCTGTGTCTTACTGATGGTTGCCCAGTCTGATATTAAGTGTTTCCCGGAGTCACCTTCTAAATGCATTCCTTTTATGAGCCAGTGTCTACTTTTGGGGAACCAAACCTAAGACAGTGCATGAACCTACCCTCCAAGAACTTATCTATGTTGTTGTTGTTGTTGTTATGTGCCGTGGAGTCAGTTCCGACCCTTAGCGACCCTGTACAGGATTTCCAAGGCTATAAATCTTCACAGGAGCAGAAAGCCTCATCTTTTTCCGGTGGAACAGCTGGTAGTTTCGAACTGCTGACCTTAAGGTTTGCAGCCCAATCTGTAACCAATAGGGGCGATTCAGCAATTTTGTGAAGGAAGCAGGCTTGTTATAGACATTGGTACCTAACTTGTAATGGACCTTGGGCTAGGCAATGGTCACATAGATGACTGAGATATACATCATCTCTCCTCTCACCATTCTCAGACAACTGGACAAAGTGTAATGATAGTGGGTGCATGTATTGAGGAAGAGACATAGCTAATATTTAGGCTAGGCTTTAGTGTACTTTTTCAATGCAACAAGAAACCAGTGAAGCAACTAGTATTCCATCTATCTATCTATCTATCTATCTATCTATCTATCTATCTATCTATCTATCTATCTATCTATCTATTAATATGATGAAATCTACTGTGAACAGCCAGTCAATTGAAAGAATGTTTCTCTGGGCTGTGGCCTACTTTCAATGTATTGGACACTCCAGCAAATCATTTTGGATTTCAGCTGGGCCTGGATCCTGCATCTGCTCCTTATTCCACCTCCAGATCTTTGGACTTGAGCCAGTTACCTGCTCTATTGCCTTTCTATCCTAGGGATCAGCAGCAGCCTGACATACTACCTCATGCCTACCTGCTGCTATCTGACCTGCAATTTTTGGTTCATAAGACTTGGGTAAAAACTTCTCTTTATATATGCATATATAAGCTTCTTTGGTATGCTTCTCTAGAAAACCCAGCCTAAGACAAACACATTGATTCTTCTTCATTCTTTCCTATTCAATGTACAACTTTCATATGCACATGAGCCGATTAAAAATATCAGGGCTTTGGTCAGGTGCAGCTTAGTCCTCAAAGTAACATCTTTGCTCTTTAACACTTTGACGAGGTATTTTACAGCAGATTTGCCTAATACAAATCTTTAATCAAATCTTCGTTTGATTTATAGACTGCTGCTTCAATGAGCACTGATTGAGGATCTATTACAACTTCAATGTTTTCTCTATTTACCATGGTGATGCTTATTGGTCCAGCTGTGAGGATTTTCATTTTCTTTACATTGAGGTGCAATCCATATTGAAGACTTTGTTCTTTCATCCATATTTTAAGGTCTCTTCACTATCTGCATATTGCAGATTGTTAATGAGTCTTCCTTTAGTCCTAATGCCATGTTCTTCTTTACATAATTGAGCTTCTTGAATTATTTGC
>NW_006408528.1:27979046-27980583 GCF_000296735.1 Chrysochloris asiatica
GTAAATCTTTACGGGAGTAGAAAGCCTCATCTTTTTCCCGCGGAGCAGCTGGTAGTTTCGAACCGCTGACCTTAAGGTTTGCAGCCCGATTCGTAACCACTACGCTACCAGAGCTCCGATGACTCATGTTATTAGATGCTGTTAAATTGGTTCTGAACTCATAGCTACTTAATGTGCAACAAACAGAAGGAAACACATTTAAGTTTGAGCCCGTTGCCGTTTTCACTATGCCAGTCCATCTTGTTGGGGGTTTTCCTTTTTGTCATTGCATCTCCCCTTTACCAAGCATGACATGTTTCTTTGGGGTACCCCTGATAGTATGTCCAAAGAATGAGAAACAAAGTCTCACCATCCTGGCTTCCAAAGAGCATTCTGGCCGTACTTTCTCCAAAACAATATTTGTTTGTTCTTCTTGTAGTCCATGGTACTTTTTTATTTTTTATTTTTTTTATGTTTTATTGTGAATTATGTGATAGTTTACACGGGAGAACATTAGCTTTACATTAATCCTATTGTATATCGTTTCATTGCAATAGTTACATCCCCCTCCATGCATCATCAACCAACCAAAGGGTTTACCCTGCAAGTCTGCCCCCACCCCTCTCGGTCATCAGCACACAGCCCCTCTCCCTTTCTGGGTCTAGAGTCCTAGGCTGCTCCATCTCTCCATGTCGTCGTCTCTGCCTCCATCTCTGGCATCACTGATCTGCAGCTTTTTTCATGTGTGATGTTCTTGATGCCATCCAACACTCTCTGGTCTTCCACCATTAGCATTTAATACATTAAATCTATGTGCATTTGTGCATTTCAGATGCTTTGTGCATTTCAGGGAAATATATTTTGGCTCCTGTGAACATGTTTTAACTTTCTTCAGCTTCAACTTACATACTTGCATATGAGCAATGATGTTCTTTTCCCTAGTTGGTCTCTGGCCTTGTTTTAACTGATGATATTGAGTTTCTCTCTGGAGTCCTAGTCTGGCTCTATAAGATGAGCTCTGGAATGCTAACAAAAGGGTCAGTGGTTCAAACCCACCAACTGCTCCTCTGAAACTCAGGATGACTGTGAGTTGGAATCAACATTTAACTTTTCTATCATCTCTTCATACATATGTAGTTAGTTTGATTCCTGTGTGTTCTATTTGGTGATGACCATGTGTATAGTCACCATTTATGTTATTGAAGATAGGTATTTACAATGCCTCATTGGTTTTTAAAAATTCTGTTATGAGCAGTCTTAGTGCCCATCAATGGGAGAATGGATAAACAAACTTGGTACATTCACACAAAGGAGTATTATGCTTGAAGAATAACAAGGAAGCTGTAAGCCACCATATAACATGGATGAACATTGAGGATATTATGGTGAGTGAAATTAGTCAATCACAAAAGGACAAATATTGCATAAAACCATTATTGTAAAAGCTTAAGAAGATAAAACAAAAAATCCTCACCACTGGACCAATAAACAACATTCTTATCAATGGAGAAAAGATTGAAGTTGTCAAGGACTTCATTCTTCTTGGATCAACTATCAA
>NW_006408528.1:27981213-27982958 GCF_000296735.1 Chrysochloris asiatica
AAAAATATTTGTTGGTTATGGGGGTTGGGGAGGAAGGGGATGGTAGAGCACAGTGTAGGGAATAGGCACATCATAGTTCTGATGTTGGGGAGGGCACAAGATGGAAGAAGGGTTGGAAGAATAAAGTATATAGGAGAACTCTGAGGCAGTTTTGCATGGGCTAAATGGGACAGAGGTAAAGGGCAAGGTTGCTTTGAACCACAAGGTCATTATTTCACACTCACCATCTGCTCCTTGGAAACCCTATACAGCATCACTATGAGTAACCGATGCAACAGCACTCAACAACACCACTTTGAGGAGGCAGCTCTTCCTCAGTTGTATTTTGATTAACTCCCAACTTGAGGGGCTCTGTTTTCCACCCTGTATCAGACATTGTTGTTAAGTGTCGTTGAGTCAGTTCTGAATCACAGCAACCTGGTATACAGTTTCCAAGGAGCAGCTGATGAGTTTGAACTGCCAACTTTTCTTTTCAAACTGACCTTGCAGTCTAGTACTTATCCTACAGCACTAGAGCAGCACACTGTTCCACTGCTGTTCATAAGTTTTTCAGTACGTAGCAATTCAGAAGTGGTTTTCCTCTTCTTCAGAACCTGTCTTAGTCTGGAAGTTCTGCTGAAACCTGTCCGCCACGGTGACCCTGCTGATATGTAAAATACTGATGTCATAGCTTCCAACATCACAACAAAATTTAGCACTACAGTGTAACAAATTGACAAAGGAGTGGCACATCCCATAATCGATAATCTATGTCTCTTCATCTCTCCCTTCTTTCCCATCCTATATAACCCCTCAAGCCCATTGAAAGATTAATTAAATTGATGTGGTGATTACCAACTGTACATTCTTGAGTATCTGAATTTGATCTGACTGTTTTAAACTTGGTAACTCACTAGCCATGGTGCACATATTTACTTTTTTGTTTTTTAGTTTAGATGATTTTCTGAAGTTGACAATTACTAATTTGGAAGACTAGTATTGCCACTGGATAAATTAACACAACTCTATTACAAGGAGTCCTGGTGTGGCGCTGTGGGTTAATGCGCCAGACTGCAAAGCCATTTGAACTACTAGGTTGGTGGTTCAAGCTCACCAGTAGCTCCTTGGAAACCCTATGCAGGGTCTCTATGGGTTGGAATTGACTCGACGGCACTTCACAACACAATAACATTACAAGGACATTTTATTCTTTTATGATCAAGAACTATTAACTTTATCATTAGTCAGGAAGACCTGTGAATTGACTGAGTAAATAGAAAGAGGCATAGAAAATGAAATATTTTGGCGTATGAAATTTTAATATTTTAGGTTGTTTTACCTATGATTTTATTAGAGATACAGTAAAGGAGATTGATAAAAGCAAGATCTTCGGCATCATGGATGTGTTTCTTCAATTATTAACTGAGGTCCCTAGAGTTGGTACCTGAAGAAAATGATACATTTGTCTTCTCATTCTAATGCTTCTGTCATTTAGTTTAAATCACATATTTATCGTTATCAATGGAAGCACCAAATAAAGCTTTCAGGCAGATTCCTATTCAAGTTATTAGATGAAAAAAATAAAATGGTATGTTGTTGTTAAGTGCCGTTGAGTCGATTCCGACCCATAGCGACCCTGTATAGGGTTTCCGAGGAGCAGCTGGTGAGTTTGAACCGCCAACCTTGAAGTTCACATGGCTTTGCAGTCTGATGCATCAACCCAAAGCACTACACCAGCTTTTAGTATTTCGTAAATATCAAAAAAA
>NW_006408528.1:27983058-27984889 GCF_000296735.1 Chrysochloris asiatica
CTTACTTTCTTGAAAAATTTCAATTTTTATTCCATCAATTCCTGGTGCCTTGTTCTTTGCCACTTCTTTCAATGCACTTTGGACTTCCTCTCTGAATATCATTGGCTCTTGTTCATATGGTATCTCTTGAAATGGTTGAACATTAACCATTTCCTTTTGGTACAATAAATTAAATAAGCATGGTGAATTGAAAGCATTCTTTCAGTTGGCACACAGATTTCCTGATTAAAAACCAGTCAGTATCCCCTTTTGTTCAAACAATTTTCTCTTAGTCTATGTATAGATTCTACATGAGTACAATTAAGTGTTCTGAAATTCCCATTCTTTGCAATGTTAATAATCATAGTTTGTTATGATCCACACAATTGAATGCCTTTGAATAGTCAATAAAGCAGAAGTAAATTTCTTTCTGGTACTCTCTGCTTTCAACCAAGATCCATCTGATGTCAGCATTACAATCTGAGTTCCTCATCCTCTTCTGAATCAGGCTTGAATTTATGACAGCTCCCTGTTATAATTTGTCAATTATCTTCAGCAAAATTTTGCTTGCATGTTATATTAATGATGCTCTATGATGTTGATATTCTGTTGGGTCACCTTTCTGGGAATGGGAAAAAATAAAAATATGGATCTTTCCTAATCAATTAGTCATATAGCTGTTTTCCAACTTTTTTTTTTTTTTTTGCTACATCCATTTGTTGACAGATTTCAATTTGTGTTCTGTCAATTCTGGGAGCCTTATTTTTCACCAGTGCCTTCAGTAAAGCTTAAATGTCTTCCTTTAATACCATGGTTCTTGATCATATGGTGCCTCTTGAAGCAACTGAACATTGCCATATTCATTTTAACACAGTGACTGCGTATTCCTGCCTTCTTCTTTTGATGCTTCCTTGGTCATTCAATATTTTGCCCATGGAATCCTTCAGTACTGTAAATTGAGGCTTGAATTTTTTCTTCAGTTCTTTCATCTTGAGAAATATGGAGTGTGCTCTTCACTTTTGGTTTTCTTTTGACCATCTCATTATAATCCTTTACTTTGTCTTCTTGGGCTGCCCCTCTTAAATTTTATGTTCACCACTTTCTAGTTCATCATTTCTTCTCATCATTTTAGCAACTCTATGGTCAAAAGCAAGTTTTAGAGTCTCTTTGACATTCATTTTGGTATTTTATTCTTGTATTTTTAATGATCTGCAGCTTTTTAAAATTAATAATTTATGTTAAAAAATAAAAGACCAGGTTTACTGGTCAGAAAGAGACTGGAGGAACCTGAGACTATGGCCCTCGACCACCCTTCAGGTCTGGAAAGTCATGGACCAATTTTCAGTCAAACAGTAAATAGGTATATAGGGGGAACAATGAAACTAGTAAGGCATGTTCACCATGGAATGGTCAATCATTCAAAATCAAAAGGGCAACATTTTCCTAAGGACAAAGTTGAGAAGGATGGGAATGCAAATAAGAGCCACAGGGATAAATCTGGAAAGCTATTGTTGTGTGGAAGGGATTACAATCATTGAGATGAGGCAAAGTGTAGGATTTATTGAATGTAAAACTTACGATCTTGTCTGTAAAACTTAACTCAATTCACAATAAAAAGTTAAAAAGAAAAGAAATCTCTTTGACTTTCATTGGTTTGGTATTAATGGTAACCTTTTATCTTCCAAACTTTGTGTGTGTGCTGCCAAGCATTTGTTGTTGTTAAGTGCCATTGAGTTGCTTCTGACTCATGTTATTGTTGTTGTTGTTGTTGTTAAGTGCCATCGAGTCAGTTCCGACCCATAGCGACCCTGTACAGGGTTTCCGAGGGTGTAAATCTTTACGGGAGTAGAAA
>NW_006408528.1:27988569-27992230 GCF_000296735.1 Chrysochloris asiatica
TTTTTTTTTTACTGTGATACATACTTTTGTGTGTATACACACACATGCATTTTGTTGTTTTTAAACTAGATATAACCGTTTCTTATAGGCCTATGATATCAAGTTATTCATTTAGCCATTCAGTGGTATTCATACAATGTTACAGACATAGTACAAGAAATAAGTATATGAAAAATACAACACAGTCTTTACTAAAAAAAAATTAACTGTCCCACTTAAAAAAAAACTTACTCTATTTTATCTAAAAATAATGAATATTTTGCTTTGATAAATAGTATAAATATTTCTTTTGATCTATTTCTCTGTGACTTCTGGTAGTGTAGTGGTTACAAATTGGGCTGCGAACCACAAGGTCAGCAGTTCAAAACTACCATCTGCTCCGCAGGAGAAAGATGAGGCTTTCTGCTCCCGTAAAGATTTACAGCCTTGGAAACCCTGTACAGGGCCGCTATGGGTCGGAATCGACACCACAACACTTAACAACAACAACAACTCTTGTTGGAGTCTTTGACTTGTTGTTCTAGCCCAGCTATTAAATAATAGTTCAATTTACCGTGTATCATAGTGGCAACTTGAAAACAAACAAAACTATAGCTATAATTCTACGTTCATCTTATTATGATAGTTGCACTGCTACTTGCTGAATAAATATGAAAAACATCTATGCCAAAAGTAACAGAAATAAGATTTCTTGTTGTTGTTAAGTGCTGATGTGTTGGTTCTGAATCATACTGACTCTGTATAGGAATGTTGAGGAACAGCTGGTGGTTTTGAACCATAGACCTCGTGGTTAACAGTCCAATGCTTAGCCAACAGTGCCATACCAGGAGTCCAAAGTAAGCTTACAACAAACCAAAATTATTATTTTTTTTAGTTTTGTTCTTCCAGGAAGCTAAAAAATAAGTATTGAATTGATAAATAAGATTGCATTCTTTTGCATAAATTAAAAGGCAACTTTTAAAAAGCAAATAAAACAATGACTATATCTCAAAAAGCATAAAACCCTTTTCTTTATTACTAGGTGAACTATAGAATATATATAAGGAATGTATTGTTTGTGAAACACAGGTCATCCATACATTTATATTAATTCTAGATAAAAAACAAATCACACAAGCATGTGTGCACATAAAACTTTGCATCACAAAAAAAGAAAAATATATATACAGCTTTTTAAAAAGCTTAATATAAGTTAAAATATAGCAGTGCAAGTGAAAAATAAGTACTTGTTTTGGAATAAGAAAGCCTGTGCTAAGCTCATTGTAACCACTGTTGGTCTTAACTTTTCAATACGTAAAATTGAGATTGATGATATGTAAAAGAATGGCTTATTTTTTACAATCAGTGTCTCAAAATAGTATGAAGTCATGTAAAGTTGTGTAGCACAACACTTTTTTTGTTGTTACTGAGATAGTACCAACTCATAGTGTCCCTGTGTAGGGTTTCCAAAGAGCAACTTGTGGATTTGAACCATTGACCTTTTGAGTAGCAGGCCAGTGCTTATCCTACAGAGCCACACCAGGACTCTAGTGCATCACTTTGGTCATGTGGATAAAATTCAATACATGTTTATTCTTATGAATAAACACTGAGAGTTCAGAAAATAATAGATTATTTATATATTTCCATTATAATTCATAGACTAGTAAACAGTTCCTTAGTTATAGTATCACACTTTCATCTTTGATTATAGAGACTAATACTCCAGTATATAATTAAGTTTTATACAGTTGTTCTATTTTATTATGTAATAACGTTCTAAAGGCTAGTGAAGAATTAATATAAATAATTTTATAGACGTCTTCTAAAATTGTAATTACTTACTGATATACTAATCAAAATTTTAAGGTCTCACTGCATGCTTTTTTGACCTTTAGTTTATTTGAGAAGTGTTTAAAAGGTATTTAAATGATTTTTCTGTATATATAAGCTGATAAATTGTTGACCTCTTGGCTTATTTGAGTATTTTAAAAAAATGTTAATTATTAATGCTAGAATTTTGAATTTTCACTCCACAGATTTTCTTTGTCATGTTATACAAACTCTCTAAAAGTGATTAAAAATTAGATTACCATGCAGGAAATGAAAGAGCTAATGAAATTTCTAAAGAAGCAGTAGGAGCTAGTTTTCAGGACATAGCTTAAGAAATTAGTTTTACAATAGTTAATGCTCTCACCATTTCACTAATGCAAAACAAAGATCAAGAAAATGCTACTGATTGTTAGTAATATAAAATTAAAATGGGAAAAGCATCAGAGGAAATAGTACCAGTTACAAGAGAAAGAACTTAAATTTTAACTCAAATTTTATATATTTATGAAAAAATAAATAAATTATTGGTCCTGTCCTGATGTGGTGCATAGAATAAGCACTCAACCATAAGGTCGACAGTTGAAACTCACCAGCAGGTGGATGGAATCTCTCCTTTAGAGCTTGCCATTCCTCTTGTTTTGCTTTGCCTTTCTGTATTTTTAGTTTACTCTTACTTTTTACTATGTGGTAGGAAATAGAACCTCAGATAACCTCCAATTCTCATTTTTATTTTCCATTTTATAAACCAAGAGATCTTTTATCCTGAGTTTACAAGTGATTAGAGGAAGTAGCTTTAACTGGGTCATACTTGGTAAAAATAACTACCTTAGACCTATCAAAACTGCCGAAGTAGTACGGAAATGGGACATGATCATTTGTTGATTTAAATACTTATTAATTTCTGTAATCAGAGGAGGGGGTAATAAGATTTTTCCAGCCAAACAAAATATTTTGATTGGATTGGAGGAAGAACTATTTTCCAAGAGCCTAATTTAATTCATTTTATTCAATTATCTCATTTAGTTTCTCAGATTAAAAAAAATAAAATAAAACCAAACTCTAGTAACTCCAGTTCTTTTCCACTCTGCTATATACGAGGATCCTGGTGTGACGCTGTAGAAGTGCAGGACCACAAGGCAGTTTGAACCACAAGGTCAGCAGTTCATACACACCAGCCTCTTCTTGGAAACACTATGCAGGGTCCCTATGAGTCAGAACTAACTGGCCAGCACTTAACAACATCAACATATGGAGTCCTTTTAGAGAGGACTTTGATTGAGTAGATTCACATACAAATTTATCTAATGAAATAAAATTATAATAATTTACTTTTGTTCATATTTAAGTACCTGATAAAATAATAGATATATTCAATGAATATCTACTCCCAATTTTTCTTTTTAAACGTTGTTTTTCCTAAGCACCATCAAGTGAGTTTCATCTCATAGTAACTTTTTATAGGGTTTCCAAGGAGTGCCTGGTTTATTTGAACCACTAACCCTGTGGTTAATAGTCTAGTGCTTATCATGCAGTGTCACACCAGAAATCCTTTTTAAACATGTTGTTGTTGTTGTCAGGTGCCATCGAGTCGGAACCCACTCATAGCGACCCCATGCACAGGAGAACGAAACAATGTCAGATCCTAGGCCAACCTCACTACCGCTGCCACACTTGATGCCATCAATGATGTCACCTGGCTTATCCATCTCGTTGGGGGTCTTCCTCTTTTTCTCTGACCCTCCATCTTACCCAGCATGACATCCTTCTCCAGTGACTGTTCCCTCCGGACAATATGTCCAAAGTATGAGAGACGAAGCTTAGCAATCCTGGCCGCCAAGGAGCACTCTGG
>NW_006408528.1:27993217-27995686 GCF_000296735.1 Chrysochloris asiatica
CACATATCGTGTGTCAAGTACTGTGCTAAATACTTTACATCATTTATTATATAAAATGAATGCCAACTTGTCATATATCTTTAGTCTATTAATCTGGTAAAGTTGATCTTAGATGGACCCATGCCTACCTTTATTTTTCTCTTTTATCTCTTGAAATATATACTTACTCCACATGCTTTTGAATGAATTAAATGGCATTAAATGAATAGAAATATTTAAAGGACCACTGTTTTTAGCTTATTGTTTCAACTGCTTTTAGCTGTCTTTCGGAGTATTCACTCATATTCACATCTGACCTTCTTCCTTATGTTTTCTTTCCATGCATATGGTCACAACCACACACCCATGCTCATGTTCTTAACTTTTTTCATCCACATGTGGCTATGATGCTGCTGGTTAACTCATCCCATGTACCACAGTTAACTTGGACAAAGTTAATAGTAGTGGTGTGTCCTGTTGCTCAAATTACTAAAAAGATCGAATAATTAGGAAAATGGAGGTATAAATGATTTGAGCTAAGCAGTGTGGAGTTTGGCAGGCAGGATTCATTAACATAAATTCTTATTTGATAAAGAATACCTTGATACTCAGAATCCTGGTGTGGAGCTGTAGGATCAGCACAAAGAACCACAAGATAAGTAGTTCAAACCCACCACCTGCTTCTCAGAAACTTTGTACAGGGTTGCTCTGAGTTGGAACCGACTCGACTCACTTAACACCAACAATAACAAAAACAACCTTAAAGTTCATTTATTTCATATTTGGAGCTGAAAGAGTAATAAAAATGGCAATAAGAATGAAAAAAAAAATGTTGACTTACTTAAAAATAGTTACCTAAAATTTGGCAGACTGTGTATCATCTACAAAGCAAAGTATACAGCATAGCCAAGAAAAGAGAATTAGTAAATTGGACAGGAAGTTAATCTCTATTTGAATTTTGCATGTGTCATATATTTCAGTTGTCGGCTATAAAATTTAATTTCAGTTACAATATTTAGGTCTTTTCCTTGGCAACATGTGCAAGCTTTATATTTATGTTTCAGATTTTTAACATAAACTATTCATCTGGGGTCAGCTTTTATAGGAAAGTGGAGGCAAGGGACTGTCATACAGAATATACATTTTTAAGATTGAGTGGCCTATTTTGTCCAGATTTATTTCTTGATTCCCAGTACACTGGGAGACTAAACTAATTTATCTCTGAACTTGCTAGGAGATGTTTTAAATTTTAGTAGGCTGCTATATTATATTAACATGCAACATTTGGATAAATTTGCTTCAAAGAGACTACCTATTTAGCAATCCAAAGTAAAACAATTTGCTTTAGTTATCTGGTGCTTAAATTATTAAAATTAGTTTTCTCTAGTTTAACGAATGCATAAATCAGTAGGAGCCCGGTCGCACAATGGTTAAACATTTTAACTAAAAGTTAAAAGTCTGAGCCCACTTAGGCCTGCATGGGAGAATGACTTTGGGATCAGCTCCCTTAACTATTATAGTCTAGAAATCTCTATTGTTGTTGTTGTTAAGTGCTGGCAAGTCGATTCTGACCCCTAGCGACCCTGTATAGGGTTTCCAAGGAGCAGCTGGTGAGCTTGAACCACAGACGTTGCAGTTCAAATGACTTTGCAGTCTGACGCCTTAGCCTACAGTGCCACATCAGGACTGTTTTCTCAGTTCTAAATCTGGCTCATGAGATTGCTGTGAGTTGAGATTTGACTCGATGGCACCTAACAATCAGACTAGCTATAACAATCCTTATATCTAGTTTGAAACTCCCTGAAAACTCTGTTTTAGTGTGAAATGCATTAATAACTAATGTTTAATAATTTTCATACACACGTAACCATAATGATAATAATATTTTTTTAAAAAAACAAGATTAGTCAATTGTATAATTTGTGTCTAGTAGTGGTTACAAGTTAGACCGATAACCTCAAGGTCAGCTGTTTGAAACTATCTGCCACTTAGCTGCGGAAAGATGAGGCTTTCTACTCCTGTAAAGATTTACAGCCTCGGAAACCCAATGCAGGGTCACTATGAGTGGTAACCACTCCACGGCACCTAACCAGCAATGACCATTGTAATCAGTGTGCTGTAGTTTTAGTCAAGATATTAATTGATACTGATATAACTCTGGAGAGAAAATGAAGGAGAAGAAATCCAACTGATGATATTTCCTCTTAATCCGCTCCCAAGCTATATTGAAGAGGAAGAAACATCAGTTGAATTCCTTCTCTCATTTTCTCTCCATAATTATAAAATGAAATAATCCCCCCAAAGCTATATAACTATCTTTATGAATTTACACACACACACACACACACACACACACATATATATATAGTTGTTGTTAAGTGCTGTCAAGTCGGTTAACCCACAGTGCCACACTAGTTCTCTCTCTCTCTCTATATATATATATCTATACATAGATATAAGGAGCTCTGGTAGCGTAGTGGTTACGAATCG
>NW_006408528.1:27996519-28003774 GCF_000296735.1 Chrysochloris asiatica
GTTGGAACAGACTCAACAGCCCTTAACAACAACAACATGCATGTTATTGTTAAGGGCTATCTAGTCCATTCTAATTCATAGCAACTCTGTATAAAGTTTCTGAGGAGCTTATTCTGGATTTGAACCACTGATCTTGCAGTCACACCAGGACTCCATATGTTAGCACAAAGTTAATTTTAACCAGATATCATCTATAAAAACATGAGAACATAGAAATTGGGCTAATGTGATATAAAATATCTTTCTTTTCTGTGAATTATCCTTTATCCAAATCTTTTTAAGATTGGTTCTGCCCTTGTTTTTTTATGATTCAGTGATTTAAGGATTTGCTCTACTGTAAACTGATTTAGTTTAACATAGCTGCACATATCTAAGTATATGTTTTTAAATAACTAAAAATAGATGTGCTGTAAAATATATTAAATTATCATTTTTCTCAAATTCATGCTTAAAATCATGCCTGTATCAAATAATTATGAAACTGTCTAAACAGAAATCACAGTTAAATAAATCATTGCATTTTTCTATAAGAAAATATGAATAATTGAGACTTGAGTGTTTGTTTTTATATGGCTATATAAATTAAGTGCTTTATGACTGTTTTCCATTTATTTTGATGTCATAATGCCAAATAGACAGATGGAGTTACTGATTAAATGGAAATTTCCCCCAGATTCTAATGTGCTATATGGATTTATCCTTACTAAATGCAATCAATTGAGCTTCTCTGTTAAATAAAATAAAAGAATAATGAAAGTTATATATTATTAACATATGGTTCTAGGTTTTAGAAGAAAGTACATTTATAAAGATGAAAGGAAAACAATGTTTCTAAATAAAAAGAAATGTCATTTTTATTGATGAAGAAATGTAGATGTGAGATTTAGATGACAGTCAATGTCATCTGTTGCATATTCCACGAAAATCTGTGTTTACTTATTAAAATGTGATAACCACAGAAAGCATACAGGTTTGATTAAGTGCTTTGTGTAGGATGTTTTGTTTTCTTTCCTATAGTTATATATTTGTTCTTTGTTACATTTATATTTTGATCTTATAAGAAATAAATATTGTATTGAGAAATAACTCTTAAGAATTAGAGATATAAAATTTCCAGTTACAAGAAGAAATTTAGATTTTAACATGACTGGTAAGTTTACATCTAATGTATTTTTTCAGTTTGATTGGAACAAAAAAATGTGTATGCATATCGTCCAGAATTCAGAATGCATTGAACAAATATATACATTTAGACTCTATATATTAAAAATCAGTTTTAGAAATGGTTTATATTCATATAAGAAAAGAAATTTAATACATTAAAAAGGAATAAAATAAAAATTTCTCAAATAAATTTAGATTTTCTCTTTTCATTTTTATTTCAAACGTATTTTGTGTTCACAAAATAGCAATATTTGGTTTGTGTATTGTGTTGCTATGATTTGAAACTGACTCCACACCACCTAACAACAACAATCATTTGATGAGATGAAGAAAAGAAAATGAAACCAGTATAAGTGAATTATTTTTATTTTTCACTTCTGCTCTGTAACACAATGCATTTCTAACAAAAAAAATTAATTATATATTTATGGTATATTTTGGAAACACTGATAGCTAGCTAGGTGTTGTTAGGTGGTGTGGAGTCAGTTCCAATTCTTACTGACCCCATGTACAACAGAATGAAACACTGCCAGGTTTTGCACCATCCTAACAACGTTGGGGTCGTGTTGTGGTGCCATGGGTTGATGCGCCAGACTGCAAAGTCGTTTGAACTGCAGGATTGGCATTTCAAACTCACCAGCTGCTCCTCGGAAACCCTATACAGGGTCGCTATGGGTCAGAACCAACTCGACGGCACTTAACAACAACAACAACAGTAGTTGTTATGCTTAAGCCCATTGTTTCTGCCACTGAGCCAATTCATCTCATTGGGGTTGTCTTCATTTTCCATGTGTATTTATTTATTTGTGCTACAGATCCAAAGATAATTTGGTTGGCTTGAATATTAGATGATCTATGTGTTAAATAAGTTTTTGCTCCTTAAATTCTTACTTGTATCTGTATATACTCATTTATTCAAGAATAATTTCAACACAGTTTCCATGAAGTCTTGGCATGTTACTTATCTTACATTGTTGTTGTTAAGCACCGTCAAATTGGTTCCAACCCATAGCAACCCTGTATAGGGTTTCCAAGGAATGGCTGGTGAACTTGAATCATTGCAGTCCAACGAATTTGCCCACAGCACCACACCAGGATTCCACATACCTTACACACTTATTGAATTATACTATATATCAATCATTCAGTGTTTTAAATATATTACTTATAGACAGTAAAATTCCTGGTTTGCCCTTGAAGAAATAGTTCTGAGTGTACTGGAATCTATTGCCAAATACAAGGTACATTTTTCTAATATTACTGTTATATTACTTACTATATTGTTTGAAAATACACATAGGATGCATATAGATCTTTGAGGAATGTATTGTGAAAAGAATATAAGGTATTGCTTATTTGCAAACATGTAAAATGATGTTCAGTTTTTTAAATGTTTTTACTTAAATCAGTAAAGCATTGCTTTTTTCTCTTTTTTAATAGAGCAGTGAAGTTGTCTACTACAACGCAAAAGATGATCTTGATGTGAGTATTAAAAGTTTTACATTAAACTCAAAGATAAAGTTAGTTCTAATTGGTTGATTGGTTGGGTTTACAGAACAAATTGATCCTGTAGGTATAGTTTTCCAGGAAGAATTAGACAGCATAATCAAAACTAGTTAGAGACAAGGTAATGATGGAGTTTAGTACTGAGGTCATATTTATAATAACTTATTTTTGGTATCTTCTTTGGAATAAACAACAGGCATTTCGTTTATAATAAACTTCCCTTCCACTGCATCCTGTGCAGATTGTATTCTGCTATTCTGATGTATTTTGTGATTCAATGGCATTAGCAAAATTGAAGACAGAGATTAGATTCTATCCATCTCTGCATCTTGGCTCCTGGCACCAGGGTGACAACACTTCTGCATAAGCCAAAGGGAATCATTCATTTCAAATACATTGGGAATAGCACCATTGGAAGCTGTGCTACTTGTCCAGTCTTAGAAAACAACATTGTAGTTCTGCTCCTCAGAAAACCCTATATAGGGTCACTGTGAGTCAGAACCAACTCAACAGCATTTAACATAGAACCTAGGACATGAATGAAAAATAAAAATTATTAACACAGATAAAATTTCCACAGGAAGAACTAACACATTTGATATTGTACATTATTTATCAAAGAAGTACAGAGCAAACTTGGAAAATTTTTACAGATGTACCCAAAAATAAATTATGAGAAAAAAGATGTGATGATGGAGGAAAAAGCACAGATATCTAAACCATACATCATGTATTCCCAAATATCAAATCAAAGTTTCTGAATTTGAGATAATAATCAATTATTTAATAGAGAAAGTATTCAGGTCACCGAATCATTTGGAAGATCAATGATGTTTCAGGAAAGATGTTTCAAAGTCAAGAACATTTATACCAAAATCTTGTACAAAATCTTGTACAAGGACATCCAAGTAGAAATTTCTAATAGGTTGCTAAATATTTAGCTCTGTTGCTTAGAACAGTGGCCTAGAATAAGTTTTATGTTTGTTAAGTTTTATTGATTTTGTTCATTGTAATAGTGTAATGTTAAACATGTCCTCACTTAAAGGTAAAATAAGAATTTTATTGTTTTTAAGTGCTACTGAGTCAGTTCTGACTCACAGCAACACTGCACGTGTTTCCGAGGGGCGCCTAGTGGGTTTGAACCACCAGTTAACAGTCCAATGCTTAGCCTACAGGACTCCATGTTCTGCAATATTCCATCTTAAATGCTCAATATTCTTTAAAAACCAATTCAAATGACTACTCTTACAGTTTTCACATCAGAGCGTTATCCTAGCTAATTTGAAACACATTATTAGCTTTAGTGCTATAAAATTATAGTATTTATAAACAAGAATTGTCTTCTGAATTAAATTTTTAGCAACTTGGGGTAAGGTTCTTATTCAGTTTATACTATTCTATGACTTGGGGTGTGGCGTTGTGGGTTGATATGCTGAACTGCAAAGTGTTTGACCACAAGGTAGTTGGTTAAAGCTCACCAGTCACTAGAAAACCCTATACAGGGTTGCTATGGATCAGAATCAACACGACGGCATTTCACAACAACAGCAATTCTGTTCTATAGAATAGAGTAATTGTTGAGATACTCTTTGGTAAATTTGATAGGAATTCTAATATCCATATTATTTAGGTAGTTTTTTGTGAAAAGGGTTAACTTTTAAAATTTATGCTCTATTTGCAAAGTAAACAGAAAACCTCTGGAAATCATAGTAGAAATGAAAATGTTTGCTTTGTTTCAGGTTTAGATGGAAGCAGCTTAAAGGGAGAGATAACAAAGCTAGTTTTGGGAATGGAGTGATAGTGGACAATGTTCCTTTGTCTTCAGTCCTGCTCTGCCCTCTCCTCTGGTTGGTCCCCAGATGGTCTTGGGTCTCGCGGACTAATGGAACATCAAAACAAGCAATGTGCTTGCCTTTATTTCATAAACTGACTCAAATTAGAGAATAAGTAGCAAAATTGGAAATTTGTCTGCATTCACTACAAGCGATATAAAAATTGTTGTTGTGTTATAAGAAAATAGGATGAGCACTTTGCTGCAAGGTCAGGAGTTCATAATCTATACCGGGCTGCTATGAGCCAGAACCAACTCCAGGGCACTTAACAACAACAACAACAACAAGATAAGGACAAAGTAGAAGTACACCCATGGAGTTTTGTAGGCTGAAATCCTTATGGGAGCAGATCACCTGATCTTTTCTTCTGAGCAACTGCTGGTGGGTACAAACAACCCACTTTCTGGTTAGCAGCTGCGTGCTTAACCAATGCCCTATCAGAGCTCCTCAATATAAAGATTAAAAACAAAAAAACCAAACCATTGTCATCAAGTCACTTCTGACTCATGACTCTCTATAGGGTTTCCAAGGCTGTCCGTCTGTACTGGAGCAGAAACCCTCACCTTTCTCCTCGGGAGCACTGGTGGGTTTGAACTACCAACTCTGCAATTAACAGTCCAGTGCTTATCCTATAGTAACACCAGGGTTATAGGATGTTTAATTCCAAATATGGGCAGATTTGAAAAGTTAAATTATAATGAATCTCTGTGAAACATAAAAGCAGGCTTATTTTATTACTCCATCAAACTAAAGTTCTAGTCGAGTCTCTATATGATTAGAATAAATAATATATTTTGGGTTTCATTTCAAAACAAGCTAAATCATTTAGATTGGTATAATACTTCAGTGTAAGATGTTTGGTGCTTTTTAAAATGACAATACTTAACTATATATAAAATAGAGAGAGAATAGCATAATGAATCTCTATAGATTCATCTGTTATTTGCTTAAATATGTTTAGGTAATTAGAGATAAGACATTTCACTCCTAAATACTTCACTCAGCAACTCTAGTTCTTTTGTGTTCCCTTTAATAACCACAAAGCGTACAAGTGAAAATGCAATCTCGGTTTCCGTACAAGAAGAAGGAGTAGAGTGTAGCGGTTAAGAGATTTTTCTCTGGAGTGTTAGTACTTGAATTTAACTTCTAGAGCTGCCATTTTCAAACCGGATAATATACATATAATATCCACATCACCCTGTTTGAAAATGGCAGCTCTAGAATTCTGTTTTACTCTATGGTCTGTAATATTGAGAAAATGATAATAATCTAATTGCATTTTTGTGAGGACTGAATTAAAGATAACACTGAGAACATTCCCTAGCCCATAGGTGGCAGTCTAGAAATGTTAAAGACTATAATAATAATAATTTATTTTTACAGAAAATTTAGGGGTGATTTGAAATTATTTTAACACCAAATGAAGGGCCGTATTTGTGAGTATATATATGCTAACAATGGAGTTCTGGTCTGACACTGTGGGTTAATGTGTGAACTGCAAAGTTGACTTGAACAGCAAGGTTGGCAGTTCAAGCTCACCAGCCGTTTTTTAGAAACCCTATTCAGGGTCTCTATGGGTCAGAACTGAATCAACAGCACTTAACAATAACAACATACACTAAAAAATATGAAATAATATTATATTGAAATGTTTTTCATCTTATTATCATAAATATCCTTGCAATTATATAAGGTATTTAAGATAATTCACATATAAGGTAGTGTTGTTAAGTGCTGTTGCGTCAATTCTGAATCATAGTGACCTTATATAGGGTTTCTGAGGAGAGGCTGGTGAATTTAATTAAGGGTAGTATTCAAAACATTTAGAAAAAAATGAGCAGAATTCAGGAATTTGCTGTGATATTATTGTTAGTTTTATATATCAATGTTTTAAAGAACAAGAAAATTGCAAGTAAAATAGAAGGGGAAATAAAAATACTGCTAATACAAAATTGAGAGTTTGGTGGCTACATGCCATAAGCAATGGGTTAGCACTGGACTTACCACAGTAACCACAAAGTCCGTGGATCAAGGCCACCAGCTGCTCTGCTCAGAAACCTGATATAGCGTCTCTATGAGCCTGACTCCACAAGACAGGACTTAACAACAATGCAAAATTATCTATGAAATGTCACATCCAAGTTCTCCATAGTTTTAAAATGTACATAGGTCTGTAGTCGAGGTTTTTAGAGGCGTCTGTATCAATAAATTCTTTAAATTCTCTGAAGATTACTAAAGCAAATTCCCCAGAAGACTCCACTTGTTCCAACAAGCTGCATTATTTTCTTAATTCCCAAAGTAAGCAGAAAGAAAACAGATCATTACTAACCCTTATTAACCTAATTCTAAGATCTATGTTTCTGACTAAAATCTAAATGAAAAAAGTTTAACCTAGAATCCCCATGCCATTAAATAAGTTGATTTATTTGCTACATTTTCTTATATTGATCATACTGAAAATCTGGCCCGTTTAGGGCATTTGGCTAGTCTGCTGAATTTACTTGCATATTTGTGTTGCAATATAATGTGATATCCAAATATTATTAAAACCCCAATTTATGTTATTTCAAAAAAAAAAAATAGAATTTTTTTGACAATAGAATGAGCTAGTAGTGATAAGCATTTAGTCAATTTAGTTAAGTGGTGTTTATTGTAATTATTAAAGAAAAATCAAAGTCTAAATTTGTTAACTTAAAATATATATATATATAGCATGTTGGCTTTATATTCTAACTCACAAAATAACCCATGTT
>NW_006408528.1:28004218-28010940 GCF_000296735.1 Chrysochloris asiatica
TCTTGTCTGTTATCTAGCATTCTTCATTTGATAGTAGAAGGATTAGAGCAAGTCATTGTCATCCACATCTACAGTCAGGTAGTGAATACACCTATAGTGAATGACGAGGGCTCTATAGAAGAGCTGTTGTAAATCAAGATTTGTTATTTCTGATTTATTGTAACTCCATTTTTCTGTCCATATTTAATTTAAATGTCTTGGGCGTGTGTCATCATTTACAGTTGATAGTTTTCATTGATTTTGAAATGTTTTTTCAACCCACTGCAAAGAATTCTCTGACAGACCACTGATTAGAAGATGATGTATTCATTTGTATTTTAGTTCTCAGTTTTAAAATGGCCTAGATGATCACTTGAGAGAAGCAACTGAGAGAATGTTAAGTGTCATCAAGTTGATTCCCATTCTTAGCCACCCTGTATAGGGTTTCCACGTTGCAGCGGGTAGACTTGAGCCATCAACTTTGTGGTCAACAGTTCATTGCTTATCCTACTATGCTATAGTGCCATACCAGGACTCCTGAGAGAATAATACTTATGAACTTTAGGAGAAAAGACCACCTAACATTTTAATTCATGCTTGTCTAGTAAATTGTCCCCATTTTCCAGCCAGTACCTTCACATTAAATTTTTTCTCCCTTTGACTGGAGGCTGTCTATAATTATATGCTATTGATATATTTTCAATAAAGAAGTGTTTACACAAAATTAAATTCTTAGGCGATAGGGCTTCAATCCCAAATTGTTTGTTGCTAAATGTCTTTGAGTCGGTTCTAACTTACAGCAACCCTGTATAGGGTTTCCAAGTTTGAACCACCAACCTGGAAGTTAGCAGTCCAGTGCTTATCATACAGTGCCACACCAGGACTCTGATGTATTCTTTATCTTATCAGCCCACAATTTGTACAATCATGGTGTATGAGTACACACACAGGGAAGAGGTAGTGAGGGTATAATTTGCTGTAGGTTAAATTTCATAGATTAGAATTTTTAGAGATAAGAAGAATTAGAATTTTCAGAGCCAAAAGCCTGAAATTAAGATAATTTCCAGTGAAATTTGGGTAAACCATCTAAATTTTCAATTTCCAAACGTTTTTATCTTACTAGAAATCATTTTTCATTAATAACATGAACAAAAGCAAAATATTAAAATTGTTTTATTTTGAATATTAATTCTAAAAGTGTTTGAGATGGACGTGTTAAGTATGCAGGAGCCTCTTTTATTTGCCAAGAATTGTCATTGTGACTTTCTAAATTGAAATGTGCTAATTAAGAAGCTCTGGTAGCATAGTGGTTACGAATTGGGCTGCTAACCTCATCGTCGGCAGTTTGAAACTATGAGGCATTCTGCAGGAGAAAGATGAGGCTTTCTGCCCCTATAAAGATTTACAGCCTTGGAAACCCTGTGCAGGATCACTATGAGTCGGAAGTGACTCCACGGTACTTAACAACAACAACAATATATATATTGTTGTTGTTGTTAAATGTTGTCGAGTAATTTCCTACTCATAGTGGTATTGCTTATAAAGCTGAATGACCCTCACTGTATGTCTTTCTCCAAGTGATCTATCTTATTATTTAATAACTGCAGTTATATTAAGATGAATAGTTTTAGAAAAATTCTTCTGATGGTTTTGTGTGTGTGTTTTACCAAATACATTTGAAGACAATTTAATATTGACCTGTTCACTTTCTCTGTACATATTTATGTAGGGTATTCTGGAGAACTTGGAAGACATATTTTCAGCAGAAAAGTTCAGAAAAGAGTTGCAATGCTTTTCCCTTTATGTAGTCTGAAATGCAAGGAAATCTTAAAATCCTAGGGTAGGGCGTATGTAAAATTTTAATTAACATATTGTTGTTGTTTTTGTGTGCCATTGAGTCAGTTCTGACTCAGGGCAACCCTTTCTAGGGTTTCCAAGAAGTGGCTGGTGGGTTTGAACCACCAATTGTGTAGTTTGCGGTCCAGTACTGGTCCTACAGCGCCATACCAGAACTCCAATAAACATGTTGTTATTGTTGTTAACTGCCATCGAGTCAGTTCTGACCCATAGAGACCCTATATAGGGTTTCCGAGGAGCAGCTGGTGTGCTTGAACCGCTGACTTTGCAGTTCAAACGGCTTTGCAGTCTGGTGCATTAACCCACAGCGCCACACCAGGATTCCTATAAACATATTAGACAATACCTATTAAATAAATTTTGTCCAAAATATCAGTTCTTTTCTGTCTGATACTTATGTTTTCATAATACTATTTCATGTGCATATCAGGATTGTTTTTCTTTAATATATTTGATAACTTGCATTAGAATAAGTCTTGATACATGATGATGCAGGTTAAAAAGTCCATTATTTTTTAAAATTAGTTTTAAAACCCTGCACATGGTCATTTAAAAGAATAAGTATCTCCATAAAACGTATTTTTGTCATTAAGTGCTGTTGAGTTGGTTCCAACTCTTAGTGACCCTATATAACAGGGTTTCCAAGGAGCAGCTGATGGGTTTGAACTGCTGACCTTGTGGTTTGTCGTAGTTCAGTGCTGATCTTACAGCGCCACATCAGAAGTACATAAAATGTATTAAATCATGCAAAATTCTAAGTGTGTAGGATTTAGAATAAACCATAAGCAACATTTCATCTTATTAAGATGAACTATCTTATTAAGATGAAACATTTCATCTTATTAACAGCACCCATAGAAAAGTGTTAAATAAAAAAAAAAAAGTGCCTTTTTTTCAGGTTATAAGTATATGTTCATTGTGTAATTGAGGGAAAAAATACAAGAGAGTACATATATTACCATTGCTAAACCTGGAAGCTCTGGTAGCGTAGTGGTTACGAATCGGGCTGTGAACCTTAAACTCAGCGGTTTGAAACTACCAGCTGCTCCGCGGGAGAAAGATAAGGCTTTTTACTCCCGTAAAGATTTACAGCTTCGGAAACCCTGTACAGGGTCGCTATGGGTCGGAACTGACTCGACGGCACATAACAACAACAACAACATATATATATATATATGTGATTGATGCTAATGCTGCTTTTCTGACCACATTTTGAGAACTGCAGCTTTAAAATTAACTTGATTCTTTTTTTTCATTATTTGGAGTTTTCTGTACATTCAGATTATCCAGGTAATCAGTGTGCTCTCTCATTCAAGTCAATAATGCACTAGAATAGAAAGCCAAATGTAAATTTTAAAATGTGTTGAGTTTCACAGTTTAATCAAAGAATGATAGTTATATTTACTCTTGCATTTATTAACAATAATAATCAAGACATGTGTTATGTGAAATAGTTTAAGTGTTATATTGCACTACAATTTTCTTTCTTCAGAAATATATTTTTTCTCTCTCTCCTTTCTTCGGTTCCTGCCCATATCCAACTTGTTTTAGAAAAGATTCTTACTAGTGTTCACAGCTTGTAGATATTTTAACAAATTTTAGACTTGCACCACAAGACTATTTTGTCCTTTGGTATATTCAGTTTGTTAATGGAAGGTAATTAAATTGTGTGCAGCTTTTTCTGGAGTAAAAAAAGTCAGCGATTTGCAAATATTTTTATCAGACAAATATATAGACAGTCATAATCACATGTACTCACATGCACTCACGTGCACACACACCAAAGTCATAACCAATTTGATCACAAATTTCACAAAACAGTTCTTCCTTCTGCGATATACAAAGGAGCTCTAGCGGCATAATCGTTACACTTTCAGCTGCTAACTGAAATGTTGGTAGTTCAAACCCAGTAGTCACTCCTAAGGAGAAAACACTTAGCAATTTGCTTCCATAAAGATTACAGCCTTGGAAACTTCATGGGCCAGCTCTCCTCTGTCTTTTAGGGTCACCAAGAGTCAGAATCCATTCTGTGGTAGTATGTTTGTCTTTTGTTGTTGTTAATCTTTATAGAAGCAGACTGACACATCTTTTTCCCACAGAGCTGCTGGTAGATTCCAGCTGCTGACCTTTCTGTTAGCAGTCGAGTACTTTAGTCACTGTGCCACCAAGGACCCTTATATTGCTCATATTTTTGTCTAAATGTTAGTTTGCTATCACTTTTTATCAGGATTCTTGGGAATTTTCAGTTGATCAATTCAATCTTGTTGTTTGTTGTGAAGTGCTGTTGAGTCAGTTTCAACTTATAGCGACCCTGTATAGGATTTCTGAGTGTTTAAATCTTGAATGGAGCAGAAAGCCTTATCTTTCTCCCACAGAGCAGCTGGTGGGCTCGAACCTCATACCTTGTGGTTCACAGTCCAGAGCTTATCATATGGAGCCACTGTGCTCCCTAATCCAATCTTGTGTTGTTTATCACATATATTATTTAACAGTGCTACCAAATTAGTTCAAAGTTGTCATTTTCTTCATATATGTTTGTAGAGACAAGCCTTGGAAAACAGAAATTGTTCATCTTTGATGTAAAGGAGTTGAAAACATAGTTCTGAATTTAATCCATATATTTTTATTTTGTGAAAACATAATCATATTTGAACTGAAAAATTTTAAAAATATTTTTAAATTGGCATACAAATAAATTTTGTATAAATTATTTATAATTTTAGTTTCTAGGGGAGAAATATGATGTAATTCAGCATCAAAAGCAGAGTTGGAATAGGTAGAACATTAATCTCTGACTTTAAACGCCTATGGGATATTCTTGAAGCAATACTGATTGGGAGACAGATCAGTTAAGTTAGAATTTAATTGTACTTAGAGTTATAATAGATCTTTTTTTCCTAGTACATTTTTGTTTTGTTTTTAAATAAAAAACGCATGCAAAAATCAAAGGAATATGACATAAAAGCATCATTCATTATCTTATTGTGGGCATGTCTGTAACAAGTGTTATCCTCAACTACGTAATATAAATTTGATAGCATAAATTATAAAGTTTACTTCAAGGGGTAATTTTAGTTTAATTATATCTAAATACTTTTCTCCTTTTCTTTCAATATATATATATTTGTTGTTATTAAGTGCCATCGGGTTGATTACAACTTATAGCGACCCTGCATAGAGTTTCCAAGGAGTGGCTGCTGAGTTTGAACTGCTGACCTTGTGGCTCAAACTTCGTGGTCCAGCGCATTATCCTCCAGCACCATATCAGACTCCAAATAATACATATTAATAAACATTATATCTGGGAAAGTTCTGTGCCTCTCTGGATGTGCCTGTGTAACATTAACACTGAGGAAGTTAAGAGCGAAGTTAGGTTAATGTGAATGATATCATGAGTGTGTAATGTAAATGTTAGTATCTGTTTAGAAATTTGGGGATCCAATGTTAAATTGTGGCACTATATCTTTAAATATTTAAATCTTTATTCTTGAGGACTATTTGACAAATTAAAACATAAGTGTAAAAATATCTTTGTTGGTGTGAGGTGTAACAATATTTCTTATCTGTCTTTTTCTCTATAGCCTGAAAAAAATGACAGTGAGCCAGGAAGCCAAAGGATAAAACCTGTTTTTATCGAAGATGCTAATTTTGGACGACAAATATCTTATCAACACGCAGCAGTGCATATTCCCACCGACATCTATGAGGGCTGTAAGTAAAAGGATATGAATAGCTCTTGTAATATCATCCAGTTGAGTAGATTATGTATTACAACAACAAAAAAGGAGTAAATATGATAGTGTCTTACATACATGTAATAGCAGTTTTTGTTTTATTTGGTATGGTAGGCCAAAAATGCCATTAATATATGTCCTAAGATTGTGCTATGGGATAAAACATTGGACCGAAAGGCCAGTTTGAACTACAAGGTTGGTGGTTCAAACTCACAAGCCACTCCTTGGAAACCCTATACAGGATCACTGTGAGTGGGAACCAATTTGATGGCTCCTAACTACAGTAACAATATATATCTTAAGCACAGACTCTGTTACTATGTTACTTTTGATTATGTAAAAGGGATATTAGAGTTTTTCATGGAATTGAGTTTACTAATCAGTAGATAGGTAGAATTTTGCTTCATTAACAATATAATCAGAAGAATCCTTAAAAGTGCAAGTGGAAATTGTTAACTATGGAAGAATGGTCAGAGAGATGCAACAATACTGGCTTTGAAGATGGGAGAAGGCAACCTCTAGAGAAGAGAAAACAGACTTTCCCTTAAAGCTACCAGAAAGAAATAAAGCCCTACTAATATGTTTTTTTGTTGTTGTTTTTGTTTTTATTATGAGATCTGTATCAGACTATCCTCCAAACTGTAAGATACAAAATTTATGTTGTGTAAACTTTTTTATGTTGTGAGACTCAAAGCCTACAATATAGATTACATCTCACCATAAAGAAAACAAACACCATCACAGCTAGATGAATAAGCAACATTAACAATAAATTGTTGTTGTTGTTAGGTTCCATTGAGTTGGTACCGACACAAAGCGACTTTATGCACAATAGAAGGAAATACTGCCCGACCTAGGCCAACCTCACTATTGTTTCCACTCTTGAGTCCATCGATGCTGCCACTTGGCCAATCCATCTCGTTGGAGGTTTTCCTCTTTTTCTCTGACCTTCCACCTTAACCAAACATGATATACTTCTTCCAAGACTGGTCCCTCCTGACAATAGGTCCAAAGTATGAGAGACGAAGTTTGGCCACCTTGGCTTCCAAGAAGCACTCTGGCTGCACTTCTTTGAAAACGGATTTATTGGTTCTTTTGGCAGCCCATGGTACTTTCAATATTCTCCTCCAACACCATAAATCAAAAGTATCA
>NW_006408528.1:28013240-28014661 GCF_000296735.1 Chrysochloris asiatica
AGTTGGTAGAATTCTTCTATTTCATCTTCACTGACTTTAGTGGTTGGTGCATAAATTAGAATAATAGTGGTATTAATTGGGCTTCCCTGTAGACACATGGATATTATCCTATCACAGACAGCGTTGTACCTCATGACTGATCTGGATATTTTCTTTTTGACGATGAATGCAACACCATTCCTCTTCAATTTGTCATTCCTGGCATATTAAACCATGTGGTTGTCAGACTCAAAATGGCCAATGCCTAAGATATTGATGTTTATGTGTTCCATTTCATTTTTGACAACTTCCAATTTTCCCAGATTCATACTTTGTGCATACTTCAAAAGATCTCTTTAAAGTGTTAAAAATCAAATAAGTCACATTGAAGACTCAGTTGTGACTAACCCAGGCTATGATTTTATTTTTCAATAGCCTCATATGTATGTGAAAGTTGGACACCGATGACTTTGAATTATGGAGCTAGTGAAGAATATTAAGTAAACCATATAATGCCAGAAAAATGAACCCATCTGTCTTGGAAGAAAGAAGTACAGCTAGCATTCTCTTTAGAAACTGATAGCTCAACTTCATTTCACATACTCAGGATGTGTCTTCAGGAGGTACCAGTTTCTGGAGAAGGACATCATGTTTGGTAAAATAGAGGCAAAAAAGTGAAAGACTCTCAATGAGATGGATTGACATAATGACTACACCAATGGGTTCCAACAGGAAGGGTTTTGCTGTCCTGGTATGAGTATGGTGTTCAGACCAGGCAGTGTTTACTCTGTTGTGCATAGAGTTGGAACTGACTTGATGGTGCCTGTTGTAGTATGGGAAAAAACACTGGGTCACAAGTCGGTTTGAAGCACAGTTAGTTCAAACTCACAAGCCACTCTATAGAAACCCTAAACAGGGTCACTATGAGTCAGAACCAGGTCGATGGCATTTAGCAACAACAGTTGACAGTGGTAACTGGGTACCATGTAGTTCTTCTGGTCTCAGGATCATGGTGACCAATGATAACATCTCCCATTAGTCCGTTGGACTAGTTGATTCCAAGAATCTTCAATTCTGATCACTCTTCTTTCTGCACATGGAGAGACCAATAGCTGCACCATAGATTGCCAGTCATGAGCTTTTAATATCCCTGATGCTGTTTACAAAAGTAGGATGTAGAACATTGTCTTTGTGGAATATATTGTGCCACTTGACCATGGTGTCTCCTGAGACTATGGTCCTGAACAACCAGGCTCAGCTACTGATTGCCTTAAGATGTTTGATAATATCTAAGAAGTTTTCATCATTTTTTTCCCCACTATATGAATAACCACATTCACAGTGGTGTTTACAGGAAAGGTAAAATATTATATACCAATATCCTCCTTCACAGTCTTGTAGGACATATAAATGTGTGTGTGTGTGTGTGTGTGTGTGTGTGT
>NW_006408528.1:28015061-28016548 GCF_000296735.1 Chrysochloris asiatica
TTGCCATATATTGTTGTTGTTAGGTGCCATCGAGTTGGTACTGACTCTAGTGATCCTATACACAACAGAACAAAACACTGTCTGGTCATGAGCCAACCTGGGTGCTAAGCCTGAGCAAGCCTGAGCCCATCGCTTCCACCACTATGTCAATTCATCCCACTGGGGATTTTCCTTCTCCAGTGACTGGTCCCCCCTGATATATTTCCCAAGTATGAGAGACAAAGTCTGGCCATCCTGGCTTCCAAGGAACACTCTGAATGTACATCTTCCAACACAGATCTGTATGTTCTTTTGCTAGTCCATGTCACTTTCAATATCGGTAGTTCAAGCTCACCAGTTGTTCCTCAGAAACCCTATACTGGGTGGCTATGGGTCAGAATCGACTCAACAGCACTTAACAACAACAACAATGTACCATAACTCAAATGTATCAATTATTCTACAGTCCTCCTTATTCAGTACCCAACTTTTGCATGCATATGAGGTTACTGTAAATACCATGGCTTCAGTCAGTCTTCAAACAACAACTTTGCTCTTCAACACTTTAAAGAGGTCTTGTGTAACAGATTTGCCTACTGCAATACATCATTTGATTTCTTGACTGCTGCTTCCACGAGTGTTTATTGTTGATCCGAGCAAAATGAAGTCATTGACAACTTCAATCTTTTTTTCCATTTTTGTGGTGAGAATTTTTTTCCATTTTGTCCAGTGGTGAGAATTTTTTGTTTTCTTTACATTGATGTGCAATCCAAACCCAAGGCTGTGGCCACAAAGCATATGAAATTTTTTTCAGTACCTACAAAAGACTTTATATATAAGTTATGTTTTTCTTTCCAATTTAGAATAAACTATTTGCAGAAATCATCAGTAGATGATTTTAATTTTCTAGAAAGTGAAAAACATTACTTTGAAAATAAACATGACAGAAATATTTACTGTATCTTTTGAGAAGACATATGGCATACTTTGGAATATGGTACAATTAAGAGAAAAAAGAGGGAAAGTAGCTCTGTGTTTGAATTATTTATTTCTTACCACTTATCTTAATGTTGGCTGCTTCTTTTTTAGCTGAAATCTCATCAGTTAGATTCTGACCTTGCTTGGCCCATACTACTTTAAAATTCATATCTAGTGTTATGGGCTGCATGAGTAAATGACACAGGAATAAAATCAGAAATGTCAACAAGATCTGGAAAATTTAATAATTACTGGTATTCTTCATGCAGTACATTGGAACAAATCAGATTTAAAGATTGTTCTAGGTTTATGAGTTTAATAAATGTGAATGTGTACTTTAATTGAAGGCTTAACTGAAGGGAACAGCCTCTTCTTTCACTTAAAATAAGTCATGTAGCTACATTCACGTAAGAAATTTCAGGTTCTAATATTCCAAAGGCAATTACTTTTTAAAGTTCCTTGAATTGAAATTTGATATTTAACTCAATGATATATTTAAAAGTTTATAATAATTTATATGATTAGAACCG
>NW_006408528.1:28016773-28020959 GCF_000296735.1 Chrysochloris asiatica
TGATTGATTATTTGGAAGTACAATTGTCTTGCAGAGTCATGGTGTGACGTTTTAGGATGAATGTTAGACTGTGATAGCCATGGACAGCTCCTTATAAATCCTATACAGGGTAGCTATAAATCTGAATCAACTCCACATCACTTCACAACAAGAGCCATCCTACAGCATGCACAGAGGATGATTGGTTCCAAGATTCCCTGCTGATGCATAGTAATGGCATATAGCCTATGTACGTTCTCTGTATACTTTAACTCATCACTACACTGGATTTTGTTTTTTTTAAAAATGACTTGGAATGCATAAAGATTGAGATCCTACTTATTAATAATCTGAAATGTGTTGGTATTGGCCATTTTGAATCAGACAATCATATGGTTTACTCTGCCAGGAATAACCAACTGAAGAAAATGGCATAGAATTCATCATCAAAAAGAACATTTCAAGATCTGTCTTGAAGTACAACACTGTCTGTGATAGGATAATATCCATACTCCTACATGGAAGATGAATTAATCAGTTAATACCACTATTATCCAAATTTTACATACCAACCACTAAAGCCAGTGATAATGAAATTAAAGTATTCTACCAATTTCTTCAGTCTGAAATTGATCAAACATGTAATCAAAATGTATTGACAATTACTTGTGATTTTAATTCAAATGTTGGATGCAAAGAAGAAGAGTCAATAGTTGGAAAATATGGCCTTGGTGACAATGATAGAAGTCTGTAAGTCCAATAACTTATTTATTGCAAATAAATTTTTAAAATAACATAAAAGGTGATTATTTACATGGATTTCACCAGATGGAATACACAGAAATCAAATAGACTGCATCTCATGGAAGAGATAATGGAAAAATTCAGTAGCATCAGCCAACACAAGATTTCACTGTGCTAAACAGTGGAACAGACCTTCAATTAAATGATATGTAAGTTCAGACTAAAGCTGAAGAAAATTAAAATAAGTCTATGAGAACTAAAATGTGACCTTGAACATATTCCACTTGAAGTTTGAGACAATATTAGAACAGATTTGATGCATTAGAAACTAATTAATGTTTGTAGACCAGAAAAACTGTGGGATGACATTAAAAATACCATAGAGGAAGAAAGCAAAAGATTGCCAAAAAAAGAAAGAGAGAAAGGACCAAAATGATTGTCAGAAGAGACTTTGAAACTTAGGGCAGGGATGCTAAAGCTAATTTAAGAAATGATGAAACTGAAAAGAAAATTCCAAAAAGCAGCTCAAGAAAACAAAGTAAAGTATTATAATGAAATATGCAAAATGTGGAATTAGAAACCAAAGGGGAAGAACATGCTCATCATTTCTCCAGTTGAAATAACTGAAGAAAAAATTCAAATCTTGAGTTGCTAAATAGAAGGATTCTGTGGGTAAAATATTGAATAATGCAGAAACCATCAATGGAAATGGAAGGTATACATAGTTGCTGTATGCAAAAGAAATGGTTGGTGTTCAAACATTTCAAGAGCTAGCATATGATGTAGAACTAATGATACTAAATGAAGTCTAAACTGTAGTAAAGGCAGTGACAAAAAACAAAGCTGCTGGAATTGACAGAATACAAATTAAAATCTTTCAACAAACTGATGTAGCACTAGTATAGAAGCACTGACTCATCTATACCAAGTTACCTGGATACCTGATTGGAAGATATCCATATTTGGCCCATTTCATAGAGGTGACACAACGGAATACCAAAACTGTCAAGCAATATCATTAATACCACATGCAAGTAAAATTTTGTTGACGATAATTTAAAAATAACTGGAGCAAAATACATTGACAGGGAACTGCTAGAAATTCAAGTTGAATTCAAAACAGCATGTGGAACTATGGATACCATTGCTGATATCAGATGAATCTTGGCTGAGAGCAGAGAATATCAGAAAGATGTTTACTTGCTTTATTGACTATGCAAAGGCTTCAGCTGTGTGGATCATGGCATGGTATAGATAAGAATGACTATTCCAGAGCGCTCGTACTTTGAACATATTATCAGGAGGGACCAACCTCTGGAAAAGGACAATATTCTTGATAAAGTGAAGGTTCAGCGGAACAGACTCCCAGTGAGATGGACTGGCACAGTGACAGCAGCAATGGGCTCAAGTGTGAAAATTGTGAGGATGGTTGCAGAACCAGGCAGTGTTTTGTTCTGTTGTGCATAGGGTCGCTGTGAGTAAGAACACAGTTGAAGGTATCTAACAGTAGATTACTCATAACACTTAATTCAATGTGAATGCATTTTATACTTCCTGTTAGTATTGATTTGACCACTGAAATGCTCCCCATCCCCCTGAGTATTTATGATCAGATGTTAGTTGAATCCACAGATGTAGAATCTACAGATATCATCAGACCTTTCTCCAGAAGTACCGCTGGGTGATCTCAAACCCTAAATATTTTATTTAGCAGTAAATAACATAATCTTTTGCATCACCTAGGGATTCCCAACAAATTATACTCAAGGTCAAAAGATTTCAATAGAATGATGTTGTTGTTCTTGATGTTGCTGTTAAGTGTTGTTGTGTTGGTTCCAACTCATAGCAACCCTGAATAGGATTTCCAAGGAGCAGGTTGTTAGATAAAACTGATTCACTGAATATAATTTGTTAGATGATAAATTGGACTTTCAAGCATATGTAGGATTTTTCACTTTTAATCATTTGTTGTTGTTAAGTGCCGTTGAGTCTATTCCGACTGATAGTGACCCTGTATAGGGTTTCTGAGGAACGGTTGGTGAGCTTGAGCCGCCAACCTTGTGGTTCAAACTGACCTTGTAGTTCAGTGCATTAGCCCAGTGTCACACCAGGACTACTTTAAAAAAAAAAGCTTTATTGTGAATTGTGTGATAGTTTACATGGGAGAACATTAGCTTTATATTAATCCTATTGTGTATAATTTCACTGCCATGGTTACAATCTCCTCTGTGCATCATCAACCAATCAAAGGGTATACCCCACAAGCCTGCACCTCAGTTGTCAGCATACAGCCCCTCTGCCTCTCTGGGTCAAGAGTCCCCAGCCACTCTATCTCTCCACACCATTGTCTCTGCCTCCATCTCTGGTGTCACTGTTTCTCTGGGTAGGGTCCCGCACTCCAATCTTCTCCCTTGATGGTACCAGGGACCTCCACTCCTGGACTGCAAAGCCAACCACTCACCTCCTTTTCCTAAAAAGCATCTACCTTTACATTTCCAACCTTCACAGTCAGTCCTGATAGCAATTATTCACTATTGTACCACAAGAGTCCTATCCTCATCTCTTTTCATCAGCCCCGTCCAGATAGATCGGACACTACTCAGCGGAGATTCTACCTTCCTCCGTGCCCTCTGGATCTAGGTTCCCTCTAGAAAGCTTGTAAGCCAGTCACTTCTTACCTCTGTAGGTTCCCCATTTTGGGTAGCCAATGTCCAAGTTGCCCATCCCTGTCTACCCTGTGTATCGAGGGAGTGTGATTGGTCCTCACTGTAAAGATTTGTTCCCTCTTTTGAGCTACTGCATCCATAGTTGTAGGTCAAGTTCATCAAATTGTATCAGATTACTTTTTTTTTTTCCTCTTCTTTTTTCTTCTAGTTGAGTTCTGATCATCCAGCCATTGAAGCCAGGTCAAGTGGGTATTATCTGCAAGTGTAGGTGTTCTTATGCATATGCCCTCTCTTCTTATCAGCTGGATGCTTCACTCTGCACTCTAGTTCTCTGTGGCTATGCAGGACTCCTTTTAATAATACTAATCACTTTATTTCAGAATAGAAAATAGCCTGAGTCTAGATGTTAGAATTCTGAATACTCTGTATAATGCTCGTATAAAAATAAAACAAGCCTACCACTGCTGCCTACCCTGAAAGGGATCACTTTAGAGGGTTACCGAGTTGGAGAAAAGCTCAAAAATTATTTAATTAAAAAAAAAATACCAGGTTGAGTGGGAAGAAAAAGACTGGAGGAACCCGAGACTTAACCACCCTTCCAGTGGCATAGCCCTCAGAATCGCAGCAATTCAAACCACCACAGCAAGACAGACGAGTGGCGGTTGCGTGGTTGCTGTTAAATAGGAATCTCCTTGTGCTAGACTCAAAGGCAGGATTTCCATCCTCGGATGTCAATCAAGAGGCGGAAGCGCAGCAGGGGCTACTGGGTTGTAGTGAGATGCTTAGGGCTGCACTTG
>NW_006408528.1:28021909-28064941 GCF_000296735.1 Chrysochloris asiatica
GACTCGATGGCACCTGACAACAGCAACAACAACCACCCTTCAGGTCTAGAAATGAACTTAACCTTCGTGGCCCAATTTTCAGCCAAACAGCAGATAAGTTTCTAAGGGGGATAACAACAGTGGTAATGTCTGCTTACCATGGAATGCTCAGTCATTCAAAATCAAAAGGGCACCATTCTTCTAAGGACAAAGTTGAGAAGGGATAGGAAGGTGGGTGCAATGCAAGTAGAAACCCCAGGGAAGAAGCAGGAAAACCGTTACTCCATGGAGAGGATTGTAAATGCGGAAATGAAACAAAGTATATGATTTGTTGAAAGCAAAACTGCTGAGTTTATCTGTAAACCTAGACTCAATTCACAATACATTAAAAAAATAAATAAAAGAAACAAACGTTTATTTCATCAAGATTCAGCACTGATATAACACAGAACCTAAAAATATGAATGCAAATCGGGGCAGTGTCACTGTACTACAGCTTCCCTAACTCCAAAAGCGGGTTTGGGGAACAACTAAACCAAAGGTCTCAGACTTGCGGGCAATTTAACCCAGGTTTAATTTCTGGTCCCAGGTTAGGCTGCCCCCTGAGGAACTTTTAAGCCTGCCTCAGTAAACAAGGAATTTGCAGTCTTTCCTTATATGTAGCCATGGCCTTCAGTTTAGTCTACAAAATCATCTAGCTGCCTTATCTCTGTTTCCCTAGCAACTACTTCGTTCTCATAAAGTCCCGCTTACTGCATGCATCAATAACACCAGATGCAGTCTTTTCCCAGCCCCCAGCACCTCCTTTGATGCGTGTGTATATAATAAATGTGCTGAACTTAGGTCGGAGTCACAGTATCGCCATCTGAGTGCTGTGTCCCATCTGGTTCCAACTTCACTTATTTTCATTTTGTGTCTTGTATCTTCCTTTTTTTCTAATCTCCTATTGCCCCTATTTGGGTTTAATCTCTCCATATGGGTCACGGAGTATAGCCCCTTGTCAGTTGTGGCAAGAGGGGACTGTGCCTCATTGTGCTGTGATAAGAATTACATGTATCTAACACAAGGACTCTGAAACAGAAAATAAAGGACTCTGTGAAACAGAAAATACTCCCATCTCACTCTTTTTCAATCCAGAAAACAAAACAAGTGTAAAATTAACACGAAACAAACAAACAAAAAATTCTTTTTTTGTAATTTAAGAGATTAGCATGTTACTCAAATCTGGGAGTCCTGGTAGAATGAGAACTAGACTGCTAATCGAAAAATTCAGAATTCAAGCCCACCAACCATGCTTCAAAAATCCTCTGTAGGATCTCTAAGAGTTGGAATCGACAACAACTCAAATCTAAATTTACCAAGTTTCATTTTTATGACCATCATCAATCAAATAATTCCAAGGAAATAGTAAGTATACTATGAGCATCTTGGATATCAAATATGTTTTCCAACAATTTGTCTATGTTTTACAGGATTGTTACTTGGTCTTGTTATTATAACATGGTCTGATTTGTACAAACTGCCTTAAGAACTTCCCACTAGACTGTGCTCACCAAAAGATTTTCTGATGTAAACAACTGTTCTATTGAGTAAAAAGAGCCCAGAATCCCCACCACCTTCCCCGCCTGTTTTTTTTTTTCTAAGTAAAAATTTCAGTGCTAGTGTGATCACAAACAGGAATTTAGATCAAGATAAGTAATATAAAATGTTTCCAGCAACAGAACATTGTTACATTTTGAGTTTATTGAATTTTCTTTTAACCAGCTCACCAACTGCGACTAGGAAATCCTTTACAGGGTTGCTATGGGTTGGAGACTCCGCAACGGCACTTAACAACAGCAACGCTCCACAAAGAAAGAAAGTTTTCCACTTTTCTGGAGGGTTAATTTACTTGATATGACTTTTCTATGTAAAGTCTTCTTAATTCCCACATGGTGATTAAATGGAACCTTGCCAATAAGGTATACAGGAATCTAAAACTGGGATCGGTTAGTTTTGATCTCCAGCTAGGTATAAAAGGAGCCATCTCAGAAGCAGAGACAGAAGATCCCAGGATCATCAAGAAAGCAAGAGCATGAGTGACAGACCTAGAGAAAAAGCCTCACAGAGGCAGTGGCCTGGAGACAGAGCAGTTTGCGGTTCTAGGCCAATGGTGGGAGTAAAGTTGAGTGCATAAGGGTAGGAGACAGGCTTTATGAGTGTGCCCTTTGGGCATTCACAGAGACTGACTAAAAGTACTTTGTAACAAGTACTGTACCAGGGCAGAGGTCTAGGGGACCATAAGGCTGAAAATAAGAGTAAGGCATGCCTGACTGGAGAACTACTGAGTCCTGAGTTGATTTTGATCCTGAATTGTACCCTGTTCAGTTCCCTAATAAGCCCCATAATCGTGAGTATTTTTATGAGTTCTGTGTGGCCATTGCAATGGATTCTCAAACCCAGATCTGAAGCCAAGAGTACTTTGAGGAAAATGGGTGGTGGTAGAATAAGGTAAAGAAGGTTGTAGGGTGGAAACATGTCTGACCTCTGCTTCATAGAAATTGTCCTAGGCTGATTTTCAGTTTGCTTATCTTTCCCACTTGTGAAGCCAGGGAAAGTCAGAAGTGAACTGTCAGTAAACTGTTATCAAGGTTATAATAGTAGCAAATGCCTTCTCTTTCTCCTTCTAAAATACTATTTAAATTGTAAAGGTTTGATGCTGCTTAATACAATTAGAATCCTGTTAGATGCTAGGAAATGGCACTCTAAGAATTAGAATCCATTCTGTATACTAAGTGGATCACTCATTATAATAAAGAGATTAGCGTAAGTAAAGTACACTGTAATTAGCAGTGGTGGTTATGTGCTGTGGAGTCGGTCTCCGCTCAGAGCGACCCTGTATAGAGTTTCCGAGGCTGTAAATCTTTATTGGAGCTGAAAGCCTCATCTTTCGCCCATGGAACAGCTGGTAGTTTCGAACTGCTGACCCTGAGTTTAGCAGCCCGATTCGTAATCACTAAGGAGCTCTGGTAGCGTAGTGATTACAAATCAGGCTGCGAACTGCAAGGTCAGCAGTTCGAAACTACCAGCTGCTCCGCGGGAGAAACATGAGGCGTTCTGCCTCCGTAAAGATTAACAGCCTCGGAAAGCCTGTGCAGGGTCGCTATGAGTCGGAACCGACTCCACGGCACATAACAACAACAACAACAACAATGCTAATTTTCAGCATAGATTATCAGACAAAGCTGAAAATGCATGAATGATGGAAGAGAACTGAAACAACTGGGACCTTCTAAAAATTAAAACACTTATATTCCTGGTGTGGCACTGTGAGATTAGCACTGGACTGTGAAACACAGGGTGGGCGATTTGGCCCCTCCAGCTGCTCTTCAGCTGTGGAATTAGGCAGGGTCATTATGAGTTGGAACGGACTTGGCACGTAACAACAACATGATCAGCAAAAGACTTAGCAAGAGAGTAAAAAGAGGCCATGTACGGTGGTGGTTATGTGCCGTGGAATTGGTTCTGACTCATAGCGACCCTGTATAGGGTTTCTAAGGCTGGAAATCTTTACAGGAACAGAAAGCCTTAGCTTTCTCCCATGAAATCGCTGGTAGTTTCGAACTGCTGACCCTGAGGTTAGCAGCCTGACTCGTAGCCATAACTCTACCAGAGCTCCTTGTAATTAGGAGTAGAGCAATGAAATAGGAAAAACATTATAAAAGAACATCAAAGATAAATCTGAATACAAAATACATATCTTAAACTAGGGTAATTTTATTTTATTTGATCAATTTGATATACAGGAAGAAAGTTAATGTCTGAGGCAAGACTGCACCCCTTTTATTGCTTTTCTCTATTGATGTTTCTGTAATATAAACATTTTTTAGGTAACAATACAGTTTGTTTCCTAATAGGAAAAAGCTGACCACATGTAAACCCAAATGCCAGTGATATACTATTCTGATTCTCTAAGCTTTGATTCTTTAATTCATTTAGAATTATAGAAATCAATTAGAAACAACAGCTTTATGCATTTTGCAAATTTACCTCACAGAAAAATTGCTATAGGCTTAAATTCAGCCTTAAAAGAATAGATATAAAACAAGCTGTGAAAAAGTTAAATTCCTTGTTTCACACTTTGCAATCTACAATGTAGAAATATTTGGCTGCTTAGTATGGAATTGCAATGCCCTTTTTGCATCTTAATTCAGAATCTTGATTTCAGTCCCTCACATTAGGATTGTTGTTAGTGTTACTGTTTGTTGTCAAGTCAGTTCCAAGAGCGGCTGGTTGGTTTGAACTACTGAATTTGTGCTTATCAATCCAGTATGTATACTACAGCACCACACCAGGACTCAACTTTATTATTGTTGTTGTTAAGTGCTGTCAAGTGGGTTCCAACTCAGCAACCCTGTATAGGGATTTCGAGGAGCTGCTGGTGAGGTTGAAAACACCGACCTTACAGTTTATACCGACCCTGCAGTCCAGTGCATTAACACGCAGTGCCACAAATCAACCGATGTTCACCTAAAGATTATTGTTGCATAGTGCCATCAGGTTGGTTCCAACTCATAGCAACCCTGAATAGAATTTCCAAGGAGCTGCTGGTTCGTTTGAACTTCCAACCTTGAGGTTAGCAGTTCAGTGCTTATCCTATATCGCAACAGGAGGACTCCACTTTAATATTTTAATATTAGGCACTGGAAATCAACTGATGTTCATTAAACTCAAAAAATATTTATGTTAGAGTTGGAAACGCAATTATTTGAAACTGTAGGTATATATGGCAAAAGTAATTAAAATGAATCATTTTCTTGAATTCTTTATGCTATTTAGCTGGAACAGAGACTCTGCAGATCCGCAGGTTTCTATTTATATAGTTATTGAGCGTTTGTTCCTAAGAGAGGACAGAAGAATATTGTCACTGCTTGATCTTCTAATCATCTGAATCACACTACTCTTTCCAAGATAAGGAACTCTGGTAGCTTAGTGGTTACGAATCAGGATGTGAACCACAAGGTCAGCAGTTCGAAACTATCACCTGTTCCAAAGGAGAAAGATGAGGCTTTCTACTCCTGTAAAGATTTATAGCCTTGGAAACCCTGTACAGTGTCACTATGAGTCGGAGCCGACTCCACGGCACATAACCACCACCACCACTCTTTCCAAGATACAGCTAGATTAATGCTGGAAAATTGTTTTATTTGTGTATGAAAAACAACTCTTCTATTATGTTCATATTACTTTATGCACATTCTGGTTTGATTACATATTAGAATATGGTCATCTTGGTTAAATTTATGAAGTATTTCAATGCCTTAATAGAAAGGTATGAGATCTTTTAATGCACAATAATATTTAGAAAAAGATAAATCCTGATTCTATTGAACATAAATATGTAAGTTATCTATTGGTGTGACACTGTAGTATAAGCATTGAACTGTTAACCACAAGCGTGGTGGTTTAAGCCAACCAATCACTACTTGGAAACTCTGTACAAGGTCACTATGAGTTGGAACCAACTTCACGGCATTAAACAACAATATAACTACTGCTGCAAAAGCCACTGAAAACTCTTTCATTTAGACTTATATTACGGTTGATGCATGCATCTTCCACCTACCATGCTATTGACAACTACTCATTAGAACATGTCATATTTTATATTTTATATAGTTTCTCCTTGGAGATTTATAGTGCACATAAATGTTAAAGTTCAGAGTAATTTTGTTCTGGGAAATAAGCAAAATTGATTTTGTGTTACCCACCTTTCTCCAAATATATGTTATTATGTAACATTAACATTCCACAGCTACAGTTTTCATTTAATCTACAGTCATTTCTTTTCAGATAATTTTATGTTAATAACAAATGGATGAAATACTTTAGATAAAACATAATTAACATTGTTTTATATATGATTCACTTTTTTTGTACAAGTATAACAATGTTTGTTTCAAAAATTTAGCTTTATGTTGTAGTCCAATACCTTTTAATCTTTCTCAGTGAGTGGCCTTTGATTCAGATGGCTCTCCTGGTCAATCTACAATAAATAAGACTTATTTTTAAAAGTTTGAATTCAGAAAATGTTTTTTCAGCATAATAGCCCCAATTGTAAATATTACTTGGCTTTTACTTCTTCTTCCTATGGGAAACTAAGAATCCTGGTTGTTCAGAGGTTAAAGTGCTCACCTGCAAACCATAAGGCCCAGGATTTGTACCCACCAGCACTCTACAAGAAAAAGCTGTGACAATTTGCTTCTGTAAAGATTTACAGCTTAGAAAACCCAATGGGACCATCCTATTTTGTCCCAGAGGTTCACTATGAGTTAGACTTTGAATTAACACCAGTAGGTTTTGTTTTGGTTTGCTGTCATAAATTCAAGCTAACCAAGGCATACAGTAAGGAAGGGACACAGGGGAGAGTGCCTCCGTGAGCCAGAATTGACTGGATGGCAGTGGAATGTCAGCCTGCCCTGCTAAACTTGTAGCATCACCAAAGAAAAAAGAAGGAAAAGGATGATTGTTTCGTTACTGATTGCTTAGGGGAGGGCCAGTAGGTCTTGACTTAGTTAATTTAAGTTGACTCTTTTAAGAAAGATTTTATGGCTTAATTAGATACTTTTGCTGGGCTCGTTTTTAATGCAGTTCCTTTAATCAAATGAATACACATGATAGTATACTGTCTGTTGCTTCCATGGCCCTGGGTAGCATTTTGGGTACTAGAGGTATCCAGCTCCACTTAGGGTACTCAAGAGACTAGTGAAAGTCAGTGTACTTCGTGAATGGTACCTAGGTGGCACACATGGCCTTCAAATCTACCCAAAGGCACTTCAGATTAAAGGTCTCATGGACAGCCAATAAAATCAGACCTCATAAACCTTGAAGTACAGTTTTATTTTGACACACATAGGATCACCCTAAGTTGGAATCATTTTGAAGGTTGTATGTACTTTGATGAAGAGCAAAGATGTCAGCTTAAGGACTAAGGTGCGCTTGACCCAAGCCATGGTATTTTCAATAACCTCATATGGATATGAAAGCTGGACAGTGAATAAGGAAGATCGTAGAAGAATTGATGCCTTTGAATTGTGGTATTGGAGGAGAATACTGAAAGTGCCATGGACTGCCAAAAGAACCAATAGATCTGTTTTGGAAGAAATGCAGCCAGAGTGCTCCTTGGAGGCCAAGATGACTAAACTTCGTCTCTCATACTTTGGACATATTATCCGGAGGGAACAGTCGCTGGAGAAGGATGTCATGCTGGGTAAGGTGGAGGGTCAGAGAAAAAGAGGAAGACCCCCAACGAGATAGATCGGCCAGGTGGCATCATTGATGGACTCAAGTGTGGCAGCGGTAGTGAGGTTGGCCCAGGATCGGACATTGTTTCGTTCTGCTGTGCATGGGGTCGCTATGAATAGGTTCCGACTTAATGGCACCTAACAACAAATGTACTTTGACAGCAGTAGCAGATGTAACTACTAAGCCAGGCAGCATTTTGTGTTGAAATGTAAGCTGGTGGTGGTAGACTGCCATGTGTGGAATCCGTTCCAACTCATAACAACCCTGTATAGGGTTTCTGAGGCTGTAAATCTTTATGGGTGCCAAAAGCCTTCTCTTTCTCCCACTGAAAGACTGGTATATTTAAACAGCTGATAATTCAATATGCTATCATGGTATCCTCGTGTAATGCTGTAGGATAAGCACTGAACTGAAAAGCATAAGGTCAGCAGTTCAAACCCACCAGTCCCTCCTTGGAAACCCTAAACAGTGTCGTCATGAGTCACAACTGAATTTATGGCACTTAATAACAACAACTGGGGCTTCTAAAATGTAATGTTTCATTGCTTATCTTAAAGTGCTACTCTAAGACTGAGCACCTCAATAAGAAAGTTAGTGAGTTAAGAATACTTTGAAAAATTTATTAAGAATCTACATCAGCATACATGCTTAACCTTAATTTTGATACATTTTCATCAAAGAAGAAAAATGTTCATATTTACATCACCTGAATTCCAGAAATGTGTGTACCTAATTCATAATTTTCTCTGCTCAGATCGGATATTTATTTCTCATCGATCCTTCATAATAGGGGCTTAAATATTTATAGTATATTTATTAACAGCCCTTATTTGTATTTCACATTTATTAGGAGTATTGTTGAAAAAGAAAAAAAAAGTATCTATTAATTTTGTAATCTATTACTGAATAAGAATGTTAAGAAATGTATAGAAAATCTAGTTACTGTTATACATTTTCTTACTGCTTAGAGATCACCAATAAAATGTACTGTTTCTTTATTTCTAAAGATAAGTTTAAAAGGAAACACAAAGATAAAACATGAAAAAGGACATGTGCAAATTCAGTGTCTATAATTTGATAGCTGGAAATCAGAAGTGTACTTGGCTAGCTTTTTATGATCAGTATAATAAGTGGCAGGCCATTCAAAGGTTGAAGGAAGAGAGATAATGAAATCTTAAATTAGAATAGCTTCAAAAACAGACTGACAGTACTGTTCACAGCAAATTAAAAAGGTATTGACAATGGGAGACAAAACGGAAACCTGGAATTTGAGATGAGAATTTTTTAATCATCCTGTATTTTGTTTCCTGGATAAAATCTTATTCAGATTTCTCCCTAGAGATATAGAGTCATTTAAAAGATACTTTTTGAATCTTATTGAAAAGGGGAAATCTTTAAATGGTCTTAAGGATTTAGGACTATTTTCTCTCAAGATACAAAAATAAAAAATTTAAAGTCTCATGTTATGAGCAATACAAACATTCATATTGGATTTAGTCTATATTTGTCATTGGATCAAATCAAGACACATACAGATTTTAACTTATTGAACACAATATGACTTTAAAAAAACATTCCAGTACATTGTGTTGTGCAACCAAAGGTCTTGATAAATAGAATAGCAATTTTAGTCTCGTGAAATTTTTATTGTTACTTGTTCCTTGCAAATGCTATTATATTTCAGATGAAGATTATCGTCTCCCATAAATTTTACAACCATTTACTATTTTATATTCACTCAGACTGGAACATGACTGAAGAAATGTCCCATTACTTCTCTTTTAGTGAAGACCCATTGTTTTTTTTCTCTACTTTGTTGATAATCATCCTCATGGTGTGGTAATACATTAGAAGTGGTTAAACTATGCTAGATATAGAGTCCTGATGTGGCGCTGTGGGTTAATGCACCAGACTGCAAAGCTGTTTGAACTGCAAGGTCGGCGGTTCAAGCTCACCAGCTGCTCCTTGGAAACCCTATACAGGGTCGCTATGAGTCGGAATCGACTCGATAGCACTTGACAACAACAACAACAGATATAGAGTGGAAGTCCCCTGGAGGGCCACACAGGAAGTTAGTGGACAGCTTTATAGTGGAAATAATTTCATTTTGTATGGGCTCACCAAATGTATCAGTTCGTGGAGCTTCCCAAGCTTAAACATTTACATTTCATTACCTAGACAGGATGTAGAAGATTAAATCAAACCAAACCCATTGCTGTCAAGTTGATTTTGACTCAGGATGACTCTATGGATCAGTATAAAATTATCAGATAGGGTTTCCAACATGTAATATTTAAGGTAGAATATTTAACTGAGGGTATTTTTAATGCCATAGCTTATTCTAGCTTGGACTTCTCCCATCTTTCACGTGCCTATATACTGCTGGGTAAACAAGTCTTCACTTCTTCCTTACTTGATTGAAATGACTCCTCTGGGCAGAGAAAGGCAGAGTTTACTGTCCTTTCTCTGCCCAGACAGCACTAAGTCCTTCTCAGTATTTACATTTACTACCTTGTTTTAGCGAATCCATTTATACTTGTTTCCTTTAATGGACATTACATGTCTTCTGATAAAGGAGTTGTTATTGTTAAGTTCCTTTATAGCAACCCTCTATAGGGTTTCTGAGGAGCAGCTGGTGAGCTTGAACCACTGACTTTGTGATTTAAACCGACTTTGCAGTCCAGCATATTAACCCATAGCGCCACACTGGGACTAGTAGTATCTAATTTATCTTTGCTTTTACTTAAAACAGAGTCAGTATATAAAGCATTTGGAGTCAGGAAAAGGAATTTGGTAAGATATTACTAACATACAGCAAGAGGAAATGAGAATTTCACATGGAACCTAGCCACTTAACCAGAATTAACTAAATATTGTATCTACAAGGAAAATCTAAGCTTTTGTAAGTTGCTGTTATTTTATTTATTTATTTATTTATTCAAATAACAGAGAAACACTTTCCCTGTAAGCATTCATGTCTATCATTTCCTATGACTGTACATCTATCTTGAGATCTGCTTAAAGCATCAATCTAAATCCACTTTAAACATATTGTAAGTGGATGTATGAAAATAAGCCAGGCATAAGAATTTTTTATCTCAAAAGAACAAAATTAGTGTTTATTTTTTTCTTTTCTTATTACTGCATATGCCTACATTGGTGGTGGTGGTTGTTGGTGGTTATGTGCCATGGAGTCTGACTAATTATTAGTGCCCATTGAAAGAAAGTTGATTTTTTCCTTAAAATAATGATTTTTAAATATTATAAATCATATATAAACCCACTCCCATCAAGTTAACTCCAACATATAGTAACTCTTGCCATTTGCACAAAGCATAAAAGTAAATAAACACGAAAGTGATGACTATATATAAGTAATACTGATTGTGGTCTGGAAGCTGCAAACTACAACTCCTCTGCAAGTGCAAGGCAGGAGTTTCTAATGCTGGCTTAAACTAAAATTGTTTTGCAAACTATATAATTTTTTGCTTTTTTATAATCACAAGAATGAAAATTGCATTTAAAATTAAGTATATTTTTCGAAAAACCTACTGTGAAAAATAATCATGCCTGTTAATAAACTGACAAAGAAGTGTTTTCATCTGGTAAGTTGTTATATATGCACACTCATACTCACACACACACACATATTTACTATCCCAGTTATCCAGTTATATGGGATACTTGTTGCTGTCACATGCAGAGGACCTCCCTTATTAATTCATTTATGTAATTTGCTATATAAAATCACTTCATCTGACTATATATGCTAATTTATGCTACTATATTAAATTATTATTATATAATGAATAATGAATATGTGACCACTATGAGTTATGAGATGGAAGAGCCAATTAGATTCATCACAAAAATCTGTATTAATGACAAAATAGTGTTTTGTAGATACAATGTTTTGGTTGATAGAGCGCTTGAGAACCGCTTCTCCTCCCTGAAGTTTTAGTGCTTTTAGTGCGTTAGTCCGCTCTCCTGTAAACTCTTCTGGCTGCTGCACTCTTAATGTTCACCTGTGACCGTTATGTTCCACTTACAGCATGTGACTCTTCCTTAATGGTGCCAAACTGCATTCTTAAAAAAATCCTGCTGCTAAAATCTTTTCTTAGAAGCTCTAATTTCCTCACTTTTTATCTGATATTTATTATTATTTAGAGGATAATATTGTGGTGCTGTTGTTGTTGTTTTTCTTAAGATTCCTTAAAGACTTTCCAAAGGAGAAAAAAATAAGAGGTTGTAAATTTCTAAGTATACAGTACATTGGATCAGTTCATCTTGTTGAGGGTCTTTTACTTTTATTTTGACCCTCTGCTACATACCTGGGGAACTTAAGTGTATTTTACTCATTGTTGTTTTTGTTAAGTGCGATTAAGTCAGTTCTGACCCATTATGAGCCTGTATAGGGCTTTCAAGGAGTGGCTGGTGAGTCTGAACCACCAACCTTGCACTTTAAACCAATACTATGGTCAAGGGCTTATCCTTAGCACCACACCAGGACTCCAATCATTTTATTTACACACACACACACATTTCTTAAAAAGGAATGCCGAGTTTGAAATTGTTTCTATTTTTATGTATTCTCAAAAAGATTAAATATATTCATAGAAGCATAATTCACCAGGTTCTAATTGTATTAGTAGTATTAAATGATTAAAAGATTAACAGAAACTCACAAAGAGGAATAAAGGTCTTCAGTGACTGGGGCCAATGTATATTGTTATGTCTTATTAAAACTACATTTTAAATTATGTACAAAAGTCATTATAGAGGGTTTACACTGTATAATAGCATAGCCACAATATTTAATATCTGTCAAGAATTTCAATATGATTAATGTTATCTTCTGTTAGCCAAAGCAAACCTTTTGGTACATTCATAACAGTCTTATCCATGAACCTATCTTCCTCACATTCCTATCTTTGTTCTTTTGTTACATTTCTCCTCTTATCTTCTTCCACATACAGCATTTAAAAACGATATGTGATGGATTTTTCTAGTTCGTAAGTTAATTTTCTCATGGTACTTATTGCAAGAATATATCTGCAATCAGTATACGGTGCTATGACAAGGCTTAGTAGAACTTTTATTGTTAAACTGTGCCCAGTTCTCTCCTTTGCACATGTATGAGGGTTATGCAATTCCTTCCTCACCTGCAACAGAATGGAGACACAAGACTAGTGCTGGCCCATGGGTTACGGTGGAAGTGATATGTGTGACTTCCAAATTTGTGAATTTAAATTACTAGCACTAAACCCAAAACCTAACCCATTGCTGTCAAGTCATTTCTGACTCATAGCAACCTTATAGGGCAGGGCCAACCCTTATGAATGAAGAAATTGTAGCTGAGTGAGTACCGAAACATTTGGAAGAAGAGTGTCCATTGACGTGACAGCCACCAATGTTGGGATATCATATGGCATATCAATTTTAAGCAAACACCTTAGCCTCAGCTAGACCCACAGCAACCCTGTATAAGGTTTAGATTGATGGTGGTGGTGGTATGCCGTGGAGTCGGTTCCGATTCATAGTGACTCTTCATAGGGTTTCCAAGGTTGTAAATCTTTACAGGAGCAGAAAGCCTCAAGATGGAAATAATTATTTCAGAAATGTGTAGTTCTAGATGGAGTCCTAGTGTGGTGCTGTGTGCTAATGTGCTGGACTGTAAGGTCTGTTTAAACCGCAAAATTGGCAGTTCAAGCTCATCAACCATTCCTCAGAAAGCCCATGCAGGGTCACTAAGAGTGGAAACTGATTCAAAAATAATTAATGACAACAACAAGGTGGAGGATATGTTGAGAAACAATAGCTTCATATTTTGATATTTTTATTTAATAAAGCCTGCTATAATTTTGTAGCAATACTTTTTTACTTACTTACCTTTATACACATGGATTTCAGAGAATTTATTTTTTAATGAACATATCTTTATCTTTCACAAAATTAATGTTATATGATAGATGTATTCAATTAGTAAGATGCTAAATTCTAGACAGATACTAAATTTTTGGATTGCGTTTAAATAATTGCAAATACCCTATAAAACGATTAACAATATGGGTTCCAACTGGTAGAAAAGATCACTGTGCATGCCCTTGGAACGCTAGGTAATACATTTGCATACAGGAGAAGCCTCTGAAAATATTACAAGAAAAAAACACAGAAAATCTCATTATTTTTAGAATGTCCAAAAACTTTTAAAACCTTATATTTTCTATCTTTACAAAAATGTGATTATGTGGGACCCTACCCAGAGAAGCAGTGATGCCTGAGATGGAGGCAGAGATGATGACATGGAGACATGGAGCAGCTGGGCACTTTAAACACAGAGGGAGAGGGGCTGTGTGCTGACGACCAGTGGGCAGGCTTGTAGTGTATACACTTTGGTTGGTTGATGATGCATGGAGAGGATTGTAACCATGACAATGAAATGATATACGATAGAATGAATGTAAAACTAATGTTCTCCCATGTAAACTATCATATAATTCACACTAAAACATTTAAAAAACTGTAATTATGTGAAGTTTTGTCAGTGTCTAAAAAGACTAAAGCATTTAGTTATGACTAAAGCATTTTTTAAAATTAAATGTAAACTCTAGACTCAGGGAGGGAGAGGGGCTGTGTGCTGGCGGCCAGGGAACAGGCTTGCAGGGTTGTTGGAATGATTATACATTCCTCAGTGCTTCGGTGTACATCCAAAAAAAACAAAACAAAACAAAACAAAAATACAACAACAAAAAAAAACCATCGAGGGAATAGAAGCAAATACTGTTGAATAATGATGCATGGAGGGGATTGGAATCATTGCAATGAAACAAAATACGATAGGATGAGTGTAAAGTTGATGTTCTCCAATGTAAACTATCACTCAATTCACAATAAAAACTTAAAAAAAGATTACATGTAAGTACAGATCAGTTTAAATAGACAATATTGTAACATTTTTTATGCCCTTAGTGATTCACCTGTATACATTCCTTTCTAAGAAGTTATTGCTATCTCATTTCACACCATGTAATTTAGAAAAATAGAACAAATTGCCAAAGAACATGTTTACAACAACAAAATGAGCTAGGTCTGTGGTTTTAGCTAAAACAAAAAATAAAAGCAATTTGGAGCTGTCACTTTTGAGAAGTGCAGATCAAAGGACAAGAAAGGAACATGCTATGCTAGAATAAATATAAAAGAAGTTCAACTGAATAAGACAAAAGAAAAGACTTAGCATAAAAATGTTTTAAGAAAGGCTAGAGACATTGACATATGAAAGCTGGTTACCATCAGCTTGATATGGGACACAAGCTGACAAGAAAATAAGAATTCTTTTTACAAATATGAGTACGATTAACACCAAAGCAAATACATTTTGGAGAAAGTGATAATAAGCTCATTTCAATATTAACTTCAATGTTTGTACCAAAGAATGATCACATTTTGTTTAAAATTAAATCAAGTTCATTGTTTCTTAATTTAATTTTGAAACATAAAAGTTTAAAAGTCTGGATCTGTATATTACGTTCTGATATTAAATTTTTGACTGCAGTTTCTGTATTAGGAATTAAAATCTGATATGTTTCTAAGTAATTAGAGTTTGTCAATCTTGCCTCCTGATGAATGAGGGTGGTTGACGTTAGTGTATTTAGAGTATCTGATGCAGGTATGAATCATTTCAGAAAGTCAAAGGTGCAAGTGAATTGCAGAAGGAATTCGCAAAATAATGGTGAAGACAGTATGTTCAGCAATTTCAAGTGTCTTTATATACGTATACGACTCCTTTGGTGAAACTTTATGGTCTTTTAAGACTGTAATCATTGAGCCTTAGTCTCTGGAGGCTCTCTCTAAGTATAAAGGCATAATAGATTACCTCATCAGTCCAACAGAGGCAGAAGGGAAATTGCTTATTCTCCAAGTACACAGCAAGCATTAGTCAAAGTGCTCTACATGCTAGAGATGCAGGCATCTTGTTATATCCCTGGGTACTTGATTTAAGTCAATACCTATTTGTAAAAAGACAAAATTCAAAAAGCACATTAAAAGATAATGGGTTTTTATTGGTTTCAATATCTTTTTATATTATCTCTTCTTGGTCTGTATGTTACACATATACACATGGAATTTATAATCAATACATTTATTTTAATGCAACTATGAGAAGCATCTCTGAAAGGCATACTTCTGTTTGTACAATGAAAATAGTAATTATTAAAGCATACTACTCACTGATTACTTTTTATGGGAAAAGATGTTCATGTGTTGACAACAAAGGTTAGATCCATATTGTTCATTTTTTAGCACTTTCTGTCTAGGTAAAGGTTCCATGGCACTTGAGGATCTATAGAATTTATGTGTGTTATTCGCTGGAAGCTGTATTCAAAGTGATAGGTCACTGAAGCAAAATCCTAAATGTGATTTGACCATACAAATGTCACCTCTAAGCTGCAGTCGTTGTACTTACTGCCTGTTGAATAGCCCTAGTTAGTGAATATCTCTCACAGGCATCTTACATTATGTTCAAAATCGAATTGATTATTTATGTCCCCAACACACCCCTCCTCTTAATATTTTTGGATTCCTGATGTGGCACTGTGGACTGTTAACCATAAGGTCAATAGGTTAAACCTACCATTCGTTTATTGGAACCTCTACATAGGGTCACTATGAGTCAGAACCAAATCAAGAGCACTTTAACAATAACAACTTATATTCATACAGATACTACAGTGCAGCATTATAGGATAAGCACTGGACTGCTAACCATAAAATCTGTGATTCAAACCCACCAGCCATTCTTCAGAAACCTTGTAGAGGGTCTCTATGAGTCAGAACTCAACAACTACAGCTTATATTCATACCTTTGTTAATAGTACCAATCAACCACCCACGCCAAGACACAAGTATTACTTCTTTCCTTTCTCCTGTCATGAATCTACAGTGCTTTATTATTTTCTTGACCTCTCCGTAATCTCTTTCTACTTTTCATGCCTACCATTACACTTTTAGTTCAGACTAGGTATTGTTACTCCACAGCAGACTGAACTTGTTTTCTCAACTCATGTCTGACTCACTTCCAGGCCACTTCCAGTCATGTTTTACATTAGTTTCTGAGTGAAGGCTGAAGTGAAAATCTGATTATTACCTTTGTTAGTTTATTTGATTTTCAATATTTCTCAAAGCAAAATTGATTTATGTGCTTTAAATTCATAATATGACTATGTCTGTTGCTTTCCCCCTGCCAGTGTCATACATTCTCTTTTTCATTCAATTATTTTTGAACAGAGTTCAGTGTCTGGAACACCTTATGTCCAATTTTGCCTCTGTGCTACGTATGGTGATGGTGGTGTGCCGTGACGTTGGTTCCGACTCATAGTGACCCGGCATGGCTGATAGTTTTGAACTACTGACCTTGAGGTTAGCAGCCCAACTTATAACCACTACGCTACCAAACCTCCTTGTGCTATGCATACGGTGTCTTATATATCGGAATTTGCCACCTAGCCCTCCCATCATGTTTCTTCTCTTTCATTAAAACTATAGGAAGTTCATTGTGACTCCTTACCTTCCACTCAGAACATTTACTTAGATCTTATTAGTCAGGTACTTCTAATGTAAGAGTGTGTGACACAAAATTTAATTTTGATGCACCTATTTTGACCTCTAGCCACCTTATGTATACTCCTATAAAGACTTACAACCTTGGAAACCCTATATAGGGGCTCCAGACATCAGAAACAATTAGACATTTAACAATTGCCACATATAGTGCCAGAAGATGAAAATGTTAGGAACAGCAGCAGAACATTGTCAGATATGTGCTGGAAGATGAGTCCTTCAGGTTGGAAGTCACTTAAAATATGATGGCGACTAAAGAGCTGACTCCTCAAAATAGAGTTGGACATTAAGACGTGAATGGAGTCGAGTTTCGGGCCCTTCATCTGCTGATGGGGCACAACTCAGAATGAGGACAAACAGCTGCAACTATCCAATATTAATAAACAGAACACTGAATGTACAAAATGTGAATCTAGGAAAATTGGAAATTGTCAAAAATGAAATGGAATGCACAAACATGAATATCTTAGGTACTGGTGAACTGAAATGTACTGGTATTGGTCATTTTGAATCCAATAGTCATATGATTTACTATTCAGGTAATGTCTAATTGAAGAGGAATGACATCACATTATTCATCAAAAAAAAATCTTTCAATATCTATTTTGAAGTATAATGTTGTCTGTTATCAGATAATATCCATAATGGGAAGACCAGTTAATACCATTTTTACTCAAATGTACACTCCAAATACTAAAGTCAGCTATGATGAAAATGAATTATTCCAACTTAATTAGTCTGAAATTGATCAAACATGGAATGAATATGAATTGATAATTATTGTTCATCTGAAGTTTGGAGACAAAGAGGAAGGATTAGTAGTTGGAAAAAATGGCCTCAGTGATAGAAATGATGCTGGAGATCTCATGATAGAATTTTGCAAGACCAATGACCCATTAGTTGGAAATAACTTCTTTAAAAAATGTGAATGCCTACTATGCACATGGACCTCACCAGGTACAATACACAGGAATCAGATTGACTACATCTATGGGAAGAGAAGACAGAAAAGCTTCAAGTCATCAGACAGAGGCACATTGTGGAACCATTGTTCATATGTAAGATCAGGGCAAAGGTAAAGAAAATTAAAACAAGTCCACAAAAGCTAAAATATGATCTTGAACTAATTCCACCTGAATTTAGAGACTGTTTCAAGAACAGATTTGATGCATAAGACACCAATGATCAAAGACCAGAATAGTTGTGGGATGGCATCAAGAACAGCATACAAGTGGAAAGCAAAACGTCATTGAAAAGACAAGAAAGAAAGAAAAGACAAAAATCAATGTACGAAGAGACTGAAAATTGCACTTGAGTGTAGACAAGTTAAAGGGAATAGAAGAACCAAGGAAGTAAAAGAGCTAAACAGAACATTTCGAAGGGCAACTTGAGAAGATAAAGTCAAGCATTATAATGAAATGTGCAAAGACCTGGAGCTAGAAAACAAAGAGGCAAGAATACACATAGCATTTCTCAAGATGAAAGAACTGAAGAAAATATTCTAATCTTGCACTGCAATACTGAAGGATTCTATGGACAAATTATTGAATGATTCAGAAAGCATTGAGAAGATGGAAGGAATACACAGAGTTACTGTGCCAAAAAGAAGTGGTTGGTGTTCAGCCATTTCAAGAGCTAGCCTATGGTCAAAAATAGATACAACCTTGCTTGCTGGAAACATTGTTGTTGTTAAGTGCTGTAGAATCCTTTCCAACTCATAGAGACTATGTATAGGGTTTCTGAGAAGCAGCTGGTGAATTTGAACCGCAACTTTGCAGTTCAAATCAACCTTGCAGTCCAGTGCCTTATCCCACAGTGCCACACCATCATAGCGGATTTAAATACTTACTAGTCTTCAGTATGGATTGCACCTCAATGTAAAGTGAACAAAAAATCTTCACAACTGGACCAATTAATAACATCATGATAAATGAAGAAAGCATTGAAGTTGTCAAAGATTTCATTTTGCTTGGATCCCTTTTGCTTGGTTCAATGCTCATGAAAGCAGTAGTCAAATCAAACAAGGTATTGCTTTAAGCAAATCTGCTGTACAAGTCGTCTTTAAAGTGTTAGAGAGCAAAGATAATCAGTTTGAGGACTAAAGTGGGTCTGACCTAAGCCATGGCATTTTCATTTGCCTCATTTACATGTAAAATTTGGACAATGAATAAGGAAGATCATAAAAGAATCAATGAATTTGAATTACGGTGTTGGAAAAGAATATTAAAGGTACCATGCACTACCAGAAAAACAAACAAATCTGTCTTGGAAGATGTACAGCCAGAATGCTCCTTAGATGTTATGATGGTGAGACTATAAATGCAGTGAATGGGAGGCAATAAGGGAACACTGTATCCTCAGAGGATAGTAATGCCTTTCAATATGGCTGAGCTTAGGGTGCTTGGAGGAGCAATGGTGGATGGAACCCAGTCATAAAGATCAGCTTTTATAAAGAATGACAAGCCTTTTGACTAGAGAAGCCATTTGCTGAGTTTTGCACTGTGGTTGCAGTGCCGAGAAAGAATGGAAGTAAGCTGAAATCAGAGGCAGAGAAACTATTTCAAAGTTATTATTAGAAAAACCAGCAAATGGTGTGGCCATGGAGTGAGAGAAAATATGCAATGCATTAGAGCCAGAACGGGTATGACTGTTATATACCATTTTCTACTATTTTTCTTTAAATCATTTTTTAAAAAATATTGTGTTAGGAGTGTTGTTTTGGTCATATGTTGTATAGTTTGTAGCATTTTGGAAGTATGTCAGAATACATTGCATTTCTTCAATTTAGTAAATTTAAACTTTTTTGATAAATTTAAATTTAAACATATTAAGGTATGAATGAAGAGAGCCCTGGCAGTGTAGTGGTTTTGAGTGGGGCTCCTAACCTCAAGGTCAGCAGTTCAAAACTAACAGCTGTTCTGTGGGAGAAAGATGAGGCTTTCTGGTCCTGTAATGATTTATAGGCTCGGAAACCCTACTCAGGGTCACTATGAGTCAGAACTGGCTTCATGGCACACCACTACCTCCAAGGTATGAATGAAGGTTAAATATAGATGATTAATAGAAGAGAAATACATTTTACTTAGAGTATTACAGTTTTTGTTCTGGGTGATGTAGTTAGTACCTTGTTGTTGTTAAGTGCCAATGCATTGGTTCCAACTCGTAGCAATGCTGTATAGGATTTCCAAGGAGCGGCTAATGAGTTTGAATGGCCGACTTTGTGATTTTAACCAACCTCGCAGTCTAGTGCTTTATCCTACAATGCCACACCTAGTAATTATAAATACGAATTTTATGCATTAATAACTGCTATGAGTACATTAGAATCTAGACAAATAATACTATTTTGTAAGCATTTTGAAAACGAATACTATTAATATATTGTGTGTGGTTTTTTTTTTTTTTTTTTGGTGCATAGACATTAATTTTTCAGTATTTATAACACAAATATGTAAGGTGTACTCTGCATACACATGCGTATATGCATGTGTGCAATTCTCTACAATATGCTACAAGAATATTAACCCCATGTTGTCAAGAATAGCATTAGAATTCATTTGTAGTTTTTTGTAATCTGACTTTGTAAGTAATGGTCTGTAATGTGATACCTTAGATTGATTTAGGATTTTTGGTAATACATGGTATTTAAACCAAAGGACCGCTGTTCTTGATTTTAGGCAACTCCTGTGCTCTGTGCCCCTCTGTGTCTGATCTTTGCTTCTTAAAATCATTAGGCAACTCTTTGTTCTAAAACTGGTTAACACAGATCCTTAAGTACCAAGAAGTGTGTGCCTCATTGACAATATCACTCATGCCCCCAGGAGTCTTGTTATCCACCTTCATCATGCGTATCTCATTAGTCAACTCCAATGCTATTTGATCCTCTTTTTGATTCCTCAGTCTGGATTTGTATGTAGACACTAAATTCCGTATGCATAAATGCCACTTCAGAGCAAATGCAAGGCATTGTCTTTATCTGAGTTGGTCTGTATATTTTGGCTGGGGTTGCTTCTTAGCTTTAACAGAATAAGCTTGTAAGTACATACCTCTATGTTTGTTTTGTGCGTTGTGGTGCCTGGTATGTGTATTTGATCTTATATAGCATTATTTCAACCAGAATTTTAGTATGTCTATGCCATACTCAAAGTCCAGATGTGGTGCTGTAGGATAAGTACTGACTGGACTGTTAACCAAAAGGTCGGCGGTTCAAACCCACAGCTGCTCCTAGAAAACCTGGTTCGACAGCGCTTAACAAATAACAACTTTCCACACTCATGAGTCCTGGTGGTGCAGTGGTTAAGCGCTCAGCTGGTAACTGTAAGACCAATGGTTCAGAACTACCCAGCTGCTCCATGGGAAAAAGATGTTGCAGTCCACTTCTGTAAAGACATACAGTCTTGGAAACCATCTGGGGCAGTTCTCCTCTGTCCTGTAGGGTTTCCATGAGTGAAAATCAAATAGAGGGAATTGATTTGATTTTTCTGGCATGCCATACCAGTGAAGCATTCAACACTGTGGTTGATTTTAGGAGTACTGTAATATCCCATTGTGAATATGGGATATTGATCTTGTTACCAAAATTTTATCATACATTAAATGCAATGGGCTTTTGGCAGCCCATGGCACTTTCAATGTTCTCCTCCAACACCATAACTCAAAAGCATCAATTCTTCTACGGTCTTCCTTATTCACTGCCCACCTTTTGAATGCATATTAGGTAACTGAAAATGCCATGGCTTGGGTCAGGCACACCTTAGTCCTCAACCTCACATCTTTGCTCTTCAACACTTTTAAAACGGTCTTGTGCAGCAGGTTTGCCTAATGCAATACGTTGTTTGATTTCTTGACTGCTGCTTCCATGAGTGTTGATAGTTGATCCAAGAAGAATGAAGTCCTTGACAACTTCAATCTGATGGGCCTAAACACTGATAATCTGTGGCGCTTCCTCCTCTATTTACACAGGCATTCCAGTGGGCTATGTGAGTTATATATGAATGTGTGAATGTGTGTATGTGTCTTAGCTACCCATGATGTAGCCTCTTTTTAAATGCGACAGTATGTGTTTGAGCAAAAAATGGCATATGTCGTTTAAGTGGAATGAGATGAACTGGATTATAAAATTGTAGTGTCCATGCATGAAGGGTACTAAGACTTATACTTGTTGTTGTTATGTGCCATCGAGTCGGTTCCGACCCATAGCGACCCTGTATAGGGTTTCCGAGGGTGTAAATCTTTACGGGAGTAGAAAGCCTCATCTTTCTCCCGCGGAGCAGCTGGTAGTTTCGAACCGCTGACCTTAAGGTTCGCAGCCCGATTCGTAACCACTACGATATAAGACTTATACTATATGCCATATTTTCTACTAACAGAATAGTCCACATGTTCTATAACAAATGAGTCAGTGAACATAGCTGTTTCAACAATCAATGTAAAATTGACTTTTGCCGATTTTCCTTTACACAGATCATACTTCAATGTAGACACTTGTTTCATAATAAATGCTGTAGTTATAAATGAAGAAATGAAAAGGTGTCATAAAAGACAACTTAATGATCAGAAAATGAATTGCTGTATTTTATTTTTAGGTAGAGCTGTATTCCACTCCCACCTCGTTTATTAGAAAGAAATAGTATACTAATAAGAGATCCATAGAGCTACGGAGATTCATTCACCAACTACTCTGGAGGGTGGGATGAATTTGATTTTAATTGTATGAGGGACCATAGGTGACATGTGTCACCACAGGTGTTGAAATAAGAGGTGCCTCATTTCTTACACATCATTGAGGATGGGTGTCCTTGTGACCCTGCATGAACTTCAGTTTCAACTGGCACTGCAGAACTTTCGTCTCATGCACTGCAGCTACTATGAATATTCCTATTTCATTCCACTTGGGCACTCACTTTTCCTTGAACCTTGTCTGCTATCCATGCATATGTGGGTTTTCTTAAACAATTGGTATCCCTGTTTTGTTGATATGCCCTATGCACATGCTTGCTTTTATTACTGAGTAATCCTTCCTTAGATTCATAGCAAGAAAATTAATGTTCTTGGTCATTAATTTAGGGCAATGGTAGAAGGAGGAGGGTTGTAAGGCAAGAATAATCATCCTAGCATTCTTAGCAGCTAGAGTAGAATTGCTACATCAATTTATTTTTTGAATACCTTGCATACTGAGTCTTAAAATTAGAGAAAAAATAATGTTAATGATAAGGGCAGTTAATGTTTATTGTGTACTTACTTAGTAATAAGTATTGTTCTAATTACATGTAATATTCACACTATCCCCATGAGGCAAACAATATTATTATTCTCACTATACAATTGAGAAAATTAGTTGTAGAGAGAGTAAAAGATTATCCCAAGGTCAAATGACTACTGCTGGCTGAAAGAATATGACTACAAGAACAGTGGATGAGTCAAGTCTTTGCTTTCACTTCATACGTACACTTGTTGAATTTTCTAATACCAGTTATTCAAATGAAAAGACGTTGGCAACAAGAGATTACATACTGTATTGCATTTATGTGTTATATCTATTGTATTCATGGAAAAAAGCAAAACCCTCCTTTTGGAGTCCTTTCAATTCAGTCTTAGTTGTATAGTCTTTTCTTTCTAAGTCCTCATAGTTTCTCTCTCTTTTTTTTTTTTAAACCCACACATTTTGTTTTCCTGTTTAAGACTTAAGTAGAAGATACTTGGGACTTTTTTTTTAACTTTGTTTTGTGGATTGAATGAAGGTTTACTGAGAAGCTGCTTGGGACATTTTTTAGCTGTGTTTATTTGGTCAAATTACATAGCAGGCTCTGTTTTAACTCCACAGTTTCTCTAATTTATACAGATATAATGATGTATTTAAAATTTAGTTACAAATTGCAAATTTCTGATGAAAATGGCTTTAGGAAGAGTATCAATGGAAGAAATGTATTCCATTGTATTCCTTAGATAATACTGTTAAGTTTCTTACATAAATTTATAAATTATGTAATGTCCACAAATTTAAAATGATACTATTTCGGTTACCTGTTTCCAGTGAAGAGTGTCTTGTACAAGATTTTAAAAAAGTAATTTGAGTGGATACACTAAATCTTGGTTTATTAAAAGATAAACAGAATTATATGGTAATCACAGTATCTAAATGAATTGCATTATTGTTCAAGAAAAATAAAATAACTGACCAATGTAGAACAATATGTTGAGATGTAAAGAGAGTCTAGTATCTATGCAAGACATCGAATGGAAGTGTCTATGTTAAGATTCTTTCTTTTTAATCCTGCTGAAGGAAAGATCTGTAGCTATTTTCACCAAATCTGCTTTCATTCATAAACTTACTTGACTCAAACACCAATCTTAGAAGATATTTTATATTATTAGTATAATTTTGTTCATATTTTTAAGATAAAGAACAGAAACACAAGAGATTAAGTGATTAGTTTTAAATAGTATGTTGTGATCCTCTATTTAACTTTTTCAGTGTTGGAGAGGAAGTAACTTAGTCAGCTGAAGGATAAAACCATATTTTTACCATGTTTATATTATGCAGTTCTGGTGTGGCACTGTAGTATAAGCACTAGACAACAAAGTCGGTTTAAAATTCACCAAACACTCATCATAAACCCTTCACAGGGTTACTATGAGTTGGAATTGATTCAAGGGCACGGAACAACATTTTTATGAGATTTCTTCTACCAAATCCCTACATCCCCTTCCACCCAAGTCTTACAGCTAATTATAGTCTCATTGAAATGACATAAAATCTGTCAAATAGAGATGATATTAAATTCCATTGTCTTCTAGTCCTCTAATATTACTCCTCTTTTTTAATAATGAAGTGGATTTTCTTCTGAGTTCTGGCTGTATGCTCCACAATTTGCAAATTTCATAAGGCAGAAAATCTGTGTTCTGGACTTTGGCCAGGTGCTCAGTCTATGGGAAACTAAAGAGAGAGGGAACAAGACCAGATATCTCAGTATTACTGGAGCTAGAGAATTGACAAGGACAAGGGCCTTTTAATGTTTGCAGCAAATTAGCTGTAGGAGTAAGACATATCTTCTGATCAAGGTCCTTGTGTGCCTCGGAACCTTCTGCTCTCCCTTCCTTAGTAACAGGTAGATTCTTATGCCTCAGACATGATTAGATAGATTTGATTTGATCTCCCATATCCCTGTGCCTTATTAATCTTTCATTTACACTGGGATTAGATGAGATTCCATTAGCTAAATCCACTGAAAGAGTTCGTTCATTTTAATATTTATTCACACTGTCTAGTCCTTAAAGTGGATTCTTTTTGTCTGAGCACTTAATTGGATCAGTGGGTTCCTTCATATTAACATTTTGCTTTTTAGAGATTAAGGTTGATGAATAAAATTAGTGGCATCTGGCTTGGCTCATCTGCTAAATGCAGCTCTTTTAATGAATACTTTATATACTATGGCATAAAATGTACATTTGCTACAAAGATAAAAGAATTTCAGTTTAGAACCATGATTGTAATTATCGTTGAATATAAATTAAAGCCTTAAAGGGGGATGGGCATTTATTGCAATAAAAAGTGTCTTTGAAACCTTTACTTACTTATTCAGGTAAAATAATAGTATGTTACAATTTCTGGGATAAAAATGGTAATTTGCCCAATCCAAAGGGTGATACAATGTGGCTTTAAATATTTACAATCAACATTTTGTTGTTAACTGCTCTGAAACCTATCTAATCTGAAGGTCCCAGACCGAATGGGAGAAAATAAACAACAAAAAAGTGTCAGGCTTACTGGTCAGAAAGAGACGGTCTGGCCAAACCCCAGACTATGGCCCTTGGCCACCTTTCAGGTGTGGAACTGAACTCACCCTTGTAACCCACTTGTCAGCCAAGGTACATGGAGGACCGTAACACTAGTAAGGTGCTCACCATGAGATGGTCAAACCTTCAAGAACAAAAAGGCAACATTTACCTTAGGACAAAGCTCAAAAGGGTTGGGAAGGAGATCGGAATGGAAATAAGATCAACAGAGAGGAAGTGGAATAATTTTTTGCATGGAGGGAATCATTGACATGAAACAAAACATAGAATCTGTTGAATGCAAAACTGATGGTCTGTTCTCTAAACCCTCACTCAGTTCACTCAAAAAGTTTCAAAAAATAAAAAGAAATTATTGTTAAGTATCATTTAGTGACCCTATGTACACTAGGACAAAACACTTCCTGGTCCCGCGTCATCTCACCCTCATCACGATGTTTGAATCCTTTATTACAACCACTGTGTCAGTTCATCTCATTGAGAACCTTCCTCTTTTTCAGTGCAAAACATGATGTCCTTCCCTAGGGACTAGTCCCTCCTAAGGACATTACCAAAGTTCATGAGACATAGTCTCACCATCCTCTCTTCTAAGGGGCATTCCTACTGTACTTCTTCCAAGACAGATGAGTTCATTATTGTGGCAGTCCATGGTATATTCAATATTCTTTGCCAACACTATAATTCAAATGTTTCAATTAATCTTTGTTGTTTTTGTTAAGTGTGATTGAGTCATAGTGACCCTGTATAGGGTTTCCAAGGCTTTTAAATCCGTCTGGGGGCAGAAAACCACATTTTTCTCCCACGGAGTTGCTGGTGGGCTTAAACCATGAACCCTGTGGTTCTCAGTCCAGTGCTTATCCTATGGAGCCGTTGTACTCCCTTTGCTTCTTCTTCAGGCTTCTTTATTCCTTTTCCAGCTTTTGTATACAACTTGTGAAGTGTCATTGAGCCTCTTCTGACTCAGCAACTCTGTATAGAGTGATTTAAAATGCCATGACTTGGATTAGATGCACGTTATTACTCAAGGTGACATCTTTCTCTAAGACTTTGTTGTTGTTAACTGCCATCGAGTAAGTTCAGACCCATAGCGACCCTGTATAGGGTTTCTGAGGAGCAACTGTTATACTTGAACTGCCAACCTGCAGTTCAAACTGACTTTGAGGTCCAGCGCATTAACCCATAGTGCCACACCAGGACTACTCTCTAAGACTTTAAAGAGGTCTTTTGCAGCAGATTTGTTGACTGAAATACACAATTTGATTTCTTGACTGCTGCTTCCATGGGCATTGCTTTGATTGTGGACCCAAGCAAAATGAAATCATTGGCAACTTTACTTTTTTTTCTCCATTTATTGTGATTATTGTTAGTCCCATTGTGAGGCTTTTTGTTTTCTTTAAGATGAGGAGTAATCCAAATAAAAAAACTTTAGTCTCTGATATTGATCTTTAAGCAATTTCGAGTGAAATCCTGTTATGTCATTCAGAATAGAAACCCCACAGTCAAGATATGCTTTCCCAGCTTCAAATCCTCTTTCAGCAAGCAAGGTTGTGTCATCTGCATATTGGAGATTTGTTAAGAAATCTTCAATCCTGATTCTGTTTTTGTTCATATTATAAATAACATATTCATGAAATAATTTGAAATTTATAAACTTTTCAGAAGCTTTGCTTTGTATTGACATTATTCATTAGAAATATGGCTTCTTTCAAAGCATGGTAATTGCTTTGTGTTTACAGTTGTGACTGAATAGCATTTCACAACCTGAGTTATGAGGAGTGGCCACAGTGGGGTGGGGGACTCTGCTGTGCATGTAGGATGTGTAGTAGCATAACTGGACTATAGCCACTAGATGCCAATCACATTCCATCAGTCATGACAATCAAAAATATTTTGAGCCTTTACCAAATATCCTTAAAAGAGGAAAATGGTTCCCTTTTAAAAACCACTGTCTCAGAAGTTTAAAGGATTTTATTACTGCAGCTTTTTGGATCTGATAAACACTTGTTTGGGTGTTCTGTACAATTTCACTGTGTGAATTCTGCCAAATTACACAACTTTTCTAGGTTTCATTTTTTACATATAATAAAGGATTGTTTATATACCCCACTAAACGTGTCACCATAAAAGTTAAAATAGATAATGGTAGAAATGGTTAAGATACTTAAAGCAAATCCAAAACCCAAAATTTACTGCCACTGAGTCAGTCCAACTTACAGCAGCCCTGTATAGCAGCCTGTGAGTCTTTACAGGAATACAAAGGCCTCATCTTTCTCTCTTTGAGCAGCTTGCTAACCTTGCAGTTAGCAGTCCTTTGCTTACTCTACAACGTCACCAGTATTCCTTCATAGTAAATACTTAGTAAATAATACTGACTTAACTTGTTATTGTTAGCAGCAATAGTTTTCTTAATAAATGTTAGTATTTATCCAAATGCAAGACTAGTATAACAGAATAGTATTATAACATAGTGGTTACAAATCGAGCTGCGAGCCGCAAGGTCAGCAGTTCGAAACTCCTAGCTGTCTTGCAAGAGAAAGATGAGGCTTTCTGTTCCCATAAAGATTTACAGCCTCGGAAACCCTGAACAAGGTTGCTATGGGTCGAACCGATTCCATGGCACATAACCCCCACCACCACAGTTACATGGAAATAGCTTAGTAAGCAATGTGGCCAGTTCGTTTGTTTTACTTATTCAACTGTATAATATTTAATATTGCTGGTGGCATAATGGATTAAGCATTGGCCTGCTAACCACAAGGTCAGCAGTTTGAATCCACCAGCTTCTCTGTGGGAGAAAGATAAGACCTTGTGCTCTCATGAAGATTTATAATCTTAGAAACCCTCTGCAGGGTCACTATGAGTTGGAGCCAACTCAACGACACACAAGAAACAAGCAAAATAATGGTTAGTTTCTAGCTCTTTGGTTTAGTATCTATAGGTCATAACATTTTGCATACTTATTAAAGTTATTTTATATTTTAAGGAAAACAAGAAATATGTTTTTTTCTTCTCTGTAACATATATCTGCTTCATTAGTTGACATTTTTTAGAGGTTATAAGTAATCTTAAAGTTTTGTTTTGTTTTTTTAGAATAAAGTCATATAGTGCTTTCAATGCACGGTGAGTTCCTGAACCATGAATAAATCAACAAATATATTCAAACAAAGCTTAAAAGGGAGCAATAGTGCAACATTTTATTGGTTGCAGTTTTCAAAAGAAAATTGGATTCAGAGCTTGTCAAGGATGCTGTATTCTATGTCATAAGCAAGATACAGATATAAGAGCCATGTATTTTAGAAGAATTAGCAGCAACTGGAAGGTGCTTCTTTTGTGCTGTTACAAATTAGATTTTCCTTTCTTTCCATAAGAAGCCAGACCGAACAATAGAATACTCTAAAAGAGAGAACTGCTGAAAACCAAGGCCATGTTTTTGAAAACTAAATATAAGAAGAATAGAGATGTATACTTGGCATTCTGAATCCATTTTCAGTAAAATCTTATTGTGCCATTCAGAATAAAGCCTCAGAGTCAAGGTTTTCTTTCCCAGCACTCATTGCTTACAGTAGGCTTGGCCTTGGACGACTAGAAAAGACTTGTTTTTGAAAGAGCTACTTTTTTCTAACAGAGATGAATATGTTCACTTTTTAAAAGATGAAAAATGAAGATTAATTTAACTCTAAAAGTTGGTACAACGCATTTAGCTAAGTTCATTAATACCTGGCAGTAGGTTCAAGAGTAGATTGGGCTGATCAGGTGGTCTTCTATAGTCAAAAGCAGTGACCACTCAGATACTTTTAACATCAGTTCAAGCAGCAAAAGAGAAATTTGCATGAATGTAAAACATTACTATGGGAAGAATGTACATAACATACTTGTACAGTTGTTGTTGTTGTTATGAAGTGTCGCAGAGTCACTTCTGACTCAGAGCAACCCTGTATAGGGTTTCCAAAGAGCAACTGATGAGCTTGAATCGCCGACATTGGGGTTTAAATTGACCTTGTAGTCCAGCACTTTTACGCACAGAGCTACACAGTATAAGACGCAATATACAATTGAGAATATGAAATACAATATAATATTAAATAACTAATGAACTATTTATTTTTTAAATTTTATTAATCATGTTCTCAAATAAATATGTGCAAATCAAAAGTAAAATTTTATTAATTTAAATAAAATCCTTTAAATTTTTTGTATCTTCCACTAGACAAACATATAAATTGTGACATTTAGAGTAATGATTATATTTAAGAAGTCTTTATAAATATAAAAAGTTGGGACTTTCAGCTCCCATAAAGAATTACAACCTTGGAAACCTTATTTAGGGTTACATTATGTCGGAGCCGACTCTATGGCACTTAACAACAACAACATTAGTGACAAATGAAAAAATCTTTATAATAGTTTGAACATTTTAGTGTGTCTGAGTGCCACAATTATTTTTAAGTATAGTCTTTGCACGAAGGAAAGTACAATACAATTTCATTTAACGTTCTCTGAAAATGTGTCATTTCCTGAGAAATTTAATCTTGTTTTATTTTTTTATTTCCTGAAAAAATCTTTTTTAATATCTTGTATTTGAAATTAAGTGGTGTCAGGAAACTAGGAAAAAATTAAAAGTGGTTGCTAGGAGTAAAGAAAGGCAGGCATCAGATAACCACATAGACTCTTTGTAATTTAAAAAAAAAAAAAGGATTTCCTAATAACAAGTTTCACTTTTCTAATGCACTGGACATTTTACCAATTGTAGTCTAAATAGTTACTTAAATCTTAAGTAAACTCTACATACAGTTTTAAGTGAATGATTGTACAAAGAGACCTCAAAAAATCATGGAAAATTGGAGTTAAAAAATCATGGAATTTTTCCATGAACTGCTTGAAGCCCCCTCATATGTAAATAAAGAGAGTGGCAGAGGCAGACAACGGATCCATAAAGTCCTTTTGAATGGCAAGTATTTTGTATTAGTTTTTACTATTTTCTTCTGTACATTGCTCAATATATTCAGCACTCTATTCTTAGGTATGCTTGTAGTTAAGTGGCATCGAGTCGGTTCTGACTTGTAGAGACCCTACATAGGATTTCAAGAAGTGGCTGGTGAGTTTGAACTGCCAACCTTGTAGATCAAATCGACCTTGTGATCCAGCATGACACTGGGATAAAAATGGAGAACTATTGGACACATTATTAATCCTGGAGGAGCTATTTAATTTTACAAGGTTAAAATGGAGAAATGCATATTCGTCTCAGGATACCAAATTAATAAATATGTTTATTAGTAAAATATATTTTATATTGTGGATCAGAAAAAATATAGCCAAATAACCAAGGAAGGTCATGTAGAGTAATATTTTGTTCATGCTTTACATTTTTCTTTTATGTTTTACAAAGCTTTCAAAGTAATTTGGGGGATAATATTTCCTAGTTCAATAATTTATTCTATTATATATTTTTTATATTTTAAGGAATTGGGGCAAATTTATTTAAAGAATGACTCTTTAAAATCTTTTAATGAAGGCTAGGTAGGAAACCCATTCTCTCTTCATAGTTTAAATTTCTTGAAGTGGAATTTTGGATTAAAAACTATAATTTTAATAGAAACAAACAGTCCTCCAAACCGATTATGTGCATTTTTTCCTCCTAGCAAATGTTTTGAATTTGATTTCTGCTGTAATATAGAAATATTTTGACTTAAAGAATAATAAGTGCACTCAAGTCTTCATAAATGTCCAGTGATGAGTGAAGCTATCTTTATTCTCACACCTTGCTACACACTATTTTAAGCCTGACTAAAAGATGAGGCGTTCTGCTCCCGTAAAGATTTACAGCCTCGGAAACCCTGTACAGGGTCGCTATGAGTCGGAACCGACTCGACGGCACACAGCAACAGCAACAACAACAACAATCTGATGGTATACATATGATTTCTGCATTCTTAGCCAAATCGAATCAGTTCAAGTGACTATCATAATTTTTTGTTAATGTGTTTGTTCATTTTTAAATAAAGAAATTTAAAGGAAACTTTTGGTATTTATCTTAGAAATGACTTGTCTGGAAAATAAATTTAAAAAATTTAAAAAATTCCGGGTATAAATTTTTAAAATGTGTCATCATTACAATAACAATGTTTCATAATGTTTCACCAGTATGTGACTGTGTCATTCACAATTAGTATATCAGATTCTAATTAATACTTAGTAAAATATGAAATGGAGCTCTGGTAGCATAGTGGTTACGAATTGGGCTGCGAACCTTAAGGTCAGCGGTTCGAAACTACCAGTCGCTCCGCGGGAGAAAGATGAGGCTTTCTACTCCCGTAAGGATTTACACCCTTGGAAACCCTGTACAGGGTCGCTATGGGTCGGAACCGACTCGAAGGCACTTAACAATAACAACAAAAATATGAAATAAAACAAATAATAACCTAAGTAACAAATAAAACTTTCTAAAATTTAATTAGATGTCCGTTGTTGCTCAGTGTGAATTAAAGAGTCAAGGTAACTGAAGCAGTAGAATAGATTGGGTGTTAATGAAGTCTATCTAGATCATAAATAAACGTCATTATTTGTTTGGTAGAATATTACTATAAAATTCATGAATGTTTAAAGAAAAGTAGGATGTTCCTCTTTTTCCTGATGTTTTGTTTGTTAACATAAATATTCATGATATGTGCGTATCAGTTTAAGTTATCTATGTGAATATAAATTTTCATATAACTGGCCACTTGATGTTTATTGGATCATGCTTTTGAATATGAATTCACTGGTTTCTCAGATACACTATGGACCTGACCCAGCTCATGAATATTCACACATACACACTGATCTTTCTGAAAGTAATCACTTTCATAAAAATGAAAATCTTCTTAGTTTTCAATAATGGGAACTGCATTAAGATGCTGGTCCCAGAACAGTTTTACAATCTCTTTGTTGTTACTGCTTTACTTTTTTTGAAAATTATATCCTTAGAAATAAAACCACATATACTGTTCATCTTTTTTTTGGTAGAAATTATTTTTTTCTTTAACCTTTAAAGAATCTTACATATGAATTAATCATATATTTAGTTTCCTTTATCTGTTTCAATAACATAAAAGAGTAGAAAAAAATTAGGCAGTATTGCCAATCATTGTCCTAAGCACATTTCCACTGTTCAGGTTTGCCATAATTTTCAAATGCAGACTGACCCAATTTGATAATCTGCTGATGTGGTATGGTACACACTTTTTATATGAATAAAAAAAGATATGAAAGTATCTAAGTTATTTTTTCATAAGTCAAATTTAATATTCTGGCCAATTAAGTATTTAATGTGTTGTACTAGAATGCTATGATTATGAGGTCCATAGTTATTAATTTTACACTTTTTAACCCATATAATATTCAGACTTGTAATTCCTTCTCTTTCATTACAAGTGACATATACTTGGACTCCCTTGTCAGGATCAGTCAGTAATTGCAAACAGCTATCAAATTAAGCACGATGCTTTAAATATTATTGAATTAAACAGATAAAAAAAAAAAAACCAGCTACAAAACAAAATTATCATTCATATTTATAGCATGTCAGGTAGTTTCTATTTGAAATCCTGATAGTGTCAACCCTTTAAACATGAATTTCTTTGTCAAAATAGTATGTTTGTATGAACACAATCAATAAACCAATATCAATGGCAAGCATTTTATTTTAACTCTGATAACAGAACAAATGGTATTAGTATACCACGAATAACCATCAAGAGTAGCTGGTAGTTGTGGTTTTCAAGTCATGTTCAGAGATACTCTATATATTTGCTCAGCATTGCCTCTGAGGAGAAGGAAGCCTGTTCCCCAGCCCTCCTCAGTCAGGACACCTCTGCAATTGTCTGTTTTATGTATCTTAACCAGGAGTGCTTTTGTCCTCCCGGGAACAGATGGCAATGTCTGGTGACAGCTTTGCTTCTCACAATTGAAGGAATAGTACTGGCATCTAGTGGACTGAGACCAGAACTGCTGCTTAATATCCTACAATGCCCACACAACAAAGAATTGCACACCCATATTGTCAACAGACAGCGTTGTACCTCATGACTGATCTGGATATGTTCTTTTTGACAATGAATGCAACACCATTCCTCTTTAATTTGTCATTTCCAACATAGTAAACCATGTGGTCATCAGATTAAAAATGTCCACTACCAGTCCATTTCAGCTCAGTAAATGCCTAAGATATTGATGTTTATGCATTCCATTTCATTTTTGACAACTTCCAATTTTCCCAGATTCATACTTCGTACATTCCATGTTCCAATTTTTAATGGATGTTTACAGCTGCTTCTCTTCATTTTGAACTGTGCCCCTTAGACATTAACAACTTGCAATATGAAGATCTTACAATCTTGCTTGCTAAAAGTGAAGAGAACTTAAAACATTTACTGATGAAGATCTCAATGTAAAGAAAACAAGAATCCTCACCACTGGACCAATAAACAACATTCTTATCAATGAAGAAAAGATTGACGTAATCAAGGACTTCATTCTTCTTGGATCAACTATCAATACCTACGGAAACAGCAGTCAAGGAATCAAACGACGTATTGCATTAGAAAAATCTGCTGCACAAGACCTTTTTAAAGTGCTGAAGAGCAAAGATGTCAGCTTGAGGACTAAGGTGCGTCTGACCCAAGCATGGTATTTTCAATAACCTCTTAAGAATGCGAAAGCTGGACAGTGAATAAGGAAGACCGTAGAAGAATTGATGCTTTTGAGTTATGGTATTGGAGGAGAATATTGAAAGTGACATTGGCTGCCAAAAGAACCAACAGATTCGTTTTGGAAGAAGTGCAGTCAGAGTGTTCCTTGGAGGCCAAGATGACCAAACATCATCTCTCATACTTCGGACATATTGTCAGGAAGGACCAGTCGCTGGAAAAGGATAGCATGTTTGGTAAGGTGGAGGGTCAGAGAAAAAGAGGAAGACCCCCAGCGAGATGGATTAGCCAAGTGGCAGCATTGATGCACTCAAGCATGGCAACAGTAGTGAGGTTGGCCCAGGATTGGGCAGTGTTTTGTTCTGCTGTGCGTAAGGTTTCTATGAGTTGATACCAACTCAATGGCACCTAACAACAACATTGTCAACAAGAACACCTTCATCTATAATTTTTAGAGGACATAATTTTTAATAACCAGTGATTTAGAATAGTTCCATGGACAAAATAACCTAAATGTGTAATATTATTTTACAACTTAATGAATGTAGATTTAGTTATCAATTATAAATGTTAATTGATTTTTTATTTTCTTCTTTTTGTTGTTAGCAACGATTGTGTTAAATGAACTCAACTGGACAAGTGCCTTAGATGAAGTTTTCAAAAAAAATAGAGAGGAAGATCCTTCATTGTTGTGGCAGGTGTTTGGCAGTGCCACAGGCTTGGCCAGGTATTATCCAGGTAAGTGTTTCCTGATTCAGTAGGTATCAAATGAATACAATGGCTTTAATGTTTATTAAGAATACTCTATTACCTTCTCTTATAATGTAAGAAGATGACAGTTATTTCACATTACTTTTTAAAGGAAAGAATATCCCTATTTCCGTGGCTCAGTATTCATTAAAATTGCTTTAAGCCAAAACATCTGAAAAGTGACTGAAATGGTTAGGAGCATTGTCATCAGGCTAGATAGACTTCAGTGGAATCCTCGTCAGGTGTCCGTAGGGATATATCTGGAATGGGAAGTTTTATGAATCCTAAAATGATACTGTGATAAAGGTTCAGCTATTTAGCATACATTAGAGAACAGAAAAGGAATTTTAGAGACTATTTGAAATATTCTACCACTCGTCTGTTAGTTTTTCTGTACTATGGTGGCTTGTGTGTCACTGTGATACTGAAAGCTTTCAGTATTGTAAATACCATCTGGGTCATCCATGGTGTACAGGTTTCAGCGAAGCCTAAACCTAGACTGAGATAGACTAGGAAGAAGGAGAGGCAGACCAATTTTGAATGGGTAAACACTAAAATGAATGGCAGTAGAACATCAAATGATACAGTGCCAAAAGATGAGCCTCTCAGACTGGAAAGCACTCAAATTATGACTGGGGAGGAGCTTCCTCCTCAAAATAGAATTGACCTTAATATGGATGGGGTTAAGCTTTTGGGACCTTCATTGGCTAATGGGGTACAACTCAAAATGAGAACAGTTATAAACATGCATTAGTAACTGGAACTTAGAATTCAGATGTATGAAATATGAATATAGGAATATTATAAGTCTTCCAAATTGCAATGGCATGCATAAGCATCGATATCCTAGGCATGAACGAACTAAAATGGACTAGCATTGGCGATGTTGAGGCAGACAATCATATGGTTCACATTGACAAACCGAAATGGAATGGCATTACATTAATCATCAACAAGAGCACTTCAAGATGTATCTGGTGTTCTTTGTGATAGGATAATAACCATATGTTTATAAGAAAGACCAATTAATACTAATATTATTCAAATTTATAAACTGACCACTAAAGCTAGTGATGATGACATTGAAAAATTGCCAGCTTATTCAGTCTGAAATCAAACATGCAATAAAGATGCATTGATAATTGCTTGTAATTGGAATGAGAAAGTTGGAAACAAGTGGCAGAATCAGTAACTGGAAAATAATATGGTGTAGATGATAGAAATCATAGAATGTTGCAAGACCAGTGAGTTATTCATTGCAAATAATTTTTCATCAGTATAAAAGGTGGCTATCCATGGAACTAACCAGATGGAATACACAGGAATCAAATAAACTACATCTGTGGGATGAGACAATGGAAAAGTGCAATAGAATCAGCCAAAATAAGGCCAAGGGCTGACCGTAGACCAGTCCATCAATTGCTCTTATACAAGTTCAGAGAGAAGCTGAAGAAAATTAAAACAAGTCCACTGGAGCAAAAATACAAATGCCCCACCTGAATTTAGAGGTCATCTCAAGAACAGATTTGATGCATCACACATTAATGATCGTAGACCAGAGAGTTGTGGGATAACATGGAGAATTTCATTCAAGAAGAAAGCAAAAGGTCATTAAAAAGACAGAAAAGACCAAATTGAATGTCAAAAGAGACTCTAACACTTGCTCTTTAGTGTGGAGAAGTGATAACAACTGGTGAAATGTGAAAGTAAAAGAATTGAACAGAAAATTTAAAAGGAAGCTTAAGAAGAAAAAACAAAGCATTATATTGAAATGTGTAAAGGTGTGAAATTTGAAAACCAAAATGTTCAGCATTTCTCAAGCTTAAGAACTGAAGAAAAAATTGGAAGCCTTGGGTTACAATATTGAAGGATTTATGGGCAAGATATCAAATGACCCTGGAAGCATTTAAAGATGGAAAGAATACAGTCATTGAATCAAAAATAATTAGTCAATGTTTGTAATTTCAAGAGGTATCATATGACCAACAACCGATGGTAGTGAAGGAAGAAGTCCTAGATGCAATGAAGGCATTTGCGAAAAACAAGGCTCCAGGAACTGATGGAAAACAAATTAAAATGTTTCAGAAAAGTGATGCAGCACTGGAAACACTTACCGATACCAACATATTTGGAAGGCAGCTACCTGGTTAACTGGTTAGAAAAGACCCATATTAGTACCCATCCCAAAGAAAGGTGACTCAAAGAAATGGACCAGTCATTAAACAATACCATTAATATCACATGGAAGTAAAATTTTCCTAAAGATAATTTAAAATTAGTTGCAGAAGTATATTGTCAGGGAGATGCTGATAATTCAAGCCAGATTCAGAAGAGGACATGAAATTTGGCATATTATTGATGACATCAGATGAATCTAGGCTGAAAGCATTACAAGAAAGTTGTTTGTTGTTGTTGTTAAGTACTATGGAGTTGGTTCTGACTCACAATGACCCTGCACAGGGTTTCCGAGGCTGTAAATCTTTACGGGAACAGAAAATCTCATCTTTCTCCCGTGGAACAGCTGGTGGTTTCGAACTGCTGACCCTGAGGTTAGCAGCCCAATTCATAACCACTATGCTACCAAAGCTTATTTACTGCTTTAGTTGGGTTTATATTTAGGAATCAGTGATTCATTGAAATGCCACACAGCACTTCTTCATTTTAGATAGTTGTATTTAAAAAAAAAAAAGAGACAAATAAACTTAAAATTTGCTTCCTCTGCATATGACATTTATTCAGTGTCTTAATAATTATTTGTTCCTTCTTTGCCTTTTCCTCTCATTTATTCATTTCAAAATCATGGAAATCTGATGAAGACACCTGATGTATCTTGAATTTGTATTAATTAGACCTCAAGTTAGTATGAAATAGAACTCTGGGAGACATTTCTTTCTTGTTATATCTGCTAGCATATTGCTTGAATGAAATGCAAAATCTTGTGTAAAATGTGTATGATGTTACATTTTTTTTACATGAGCAACCAATTGTTCTTAAATTGTGTTAACATGTTTTGGACAAATAGATTAAGAACATTTTTAACCTCAAATAGTAGATGACAAAGAAATACAGATTCTTTCATTATTTTAATCATGAAAGGAATAGTTGCCATACTTCCAGTCATTTTGAAGAAAATTTGATAGCAATTAAGCTTCCCAGCCACCAGTCTTTGTTCGTCATACTGTGGCGGCTTGTGTTTTGCTATGATTCTGGAAGCTATGTCACTAGTATTTAAAATGTCTGCAGGGTCACACATGATAGACAGGTTTCAGAGGTGCTTCCAGACAAGGAAAGACCAAAAGAAAGGCCTGATGATTTAATTACAATATTAGCCAGTGAAAACCTTATGGATCACAGCAAAACATTATCCATGGCACTTGCTTTGGACATATCATAAGGAGGGATCAATTGCTGGAGGAGGACATCATGTTGGTAAAGTAGAGGACCAGTGAGGGATAAAGCAGTACCTCAGCTAGGTGAATTGGCACAACAGGCAAAGTAATGGAGCAGAATGTGTTGAACAGTATTAGGATGACATAGGCCTGCACAGCATTTCTTCTGCTATACATAAATTCTCCACGAGTTGGTGTCAGCTGTATGACAGATAACAACAAAAGCAATTAAGCTTCAACATTTATGGTATCTATAGTAGTATTTATGCTTTCATTGATAATTTATCTTAATATATACCTAATTTCTTTCAAGAATCCCTGGGTGGCTGAAATGGTAAAGCCCTCAACTACTAGCTAAAAGGTGATATTCATGAATGGACACAGGGTTTTAACAATGAATGCATTCAATACATTTGCTGATGACTGTATAACTAACCTTTAAATTGAAGTGATTAATCTACTATTTTAATGTTAATAACTATTAAAAAGTTTCATTTATTAGTTTGGATTATTATTAGTTACCAATTATATAAAATCCAAAACAGTAGTGTAGAGTCATGGAGTGTTGTTACAAACTGGTAGGGACCAAACTCCTAACTTGTTTTCCATTTGTGTGTGACCTCCACCTCAGGGTCCATCCATGCTAATTACTCTTCTTCCTAAGAGACAAAGAATAAAATTCCCTCTCTTTTTAAGAGAACTTTCTGAAAGTTCTCAAGGAATTTCCAAGTATTTGACATTGGACAGAATTTAGTCTTATGGTCACATTTACCTTCAAGATGATCATGTGTCCAGACAAAAAGCAGGAAATCAGAACTATGTCACTAAATAAGAAAGGAAGAAGAGATACTGGGGACAAAGACCTCTTAGTCAAGGTTATTATGAACAAATCTACGTTTTAAATTAAGTTGTTTCTGACCTCCAGAAAATGTTTATCTAATCAGAGAACCAAAACTTGCACATCTTTTATTTGTATAACAATGCAAATCATTAGATGATTAAATGTCAAATGAACTGGGCAGGCTACGGTGAAAATTATGCTACAGAAGTTTTAAAAATGAAGAGGTAATTATAGATTAGAGTCATAGGAACGATTTTTGTACTTTGACTTGAAAAATCAAGTCAGTGTACCAGAAAAGTCCAAATTTTTCTGGAGAAAAGAAAGAAACATAATAAAAAATTAGGGAAATAACAATTACTTTTGAAGCTAGTGAGTCCAGCTAAATCTAGCAGCTTCTACCCAAAGAAGAGTATTATCAGACAGAAGGATTTTTTTAATGGCAAATTATGTAGCCTTGAATATCAAAATGACTTGTTTGTGACATCATATATAGGTAAAATACCACTAACCTTTTGAGTAGTGAAGTGTTACCTTTACAGCAAAGCTTATATTGATTAGAAGGAGAAACACTTAGGGAAGCTGGACTAGGTTTGCTATTATAGTGGTCAGATGTGGAATTTTTAGTTAAGTAGGAATTATAATAAATTAAATATGATTGAATAGAAAAACAATGAGACTAAAAAATGGAAATGTTTTAGAATTAGAATAATGCATTCCAGCTTGTTCATTGGAAAGGCAATTAGTTGCTTAAGATGGTGCAATTGAGACTCACTCTTCAATACATCATTATTTAATTAATTATTTCATAACAACTGAAATGAAAACCTGATACTCTTACTGTCTTTAGGTCTTTTTAAGTAAAAAATGGCTCTATAACCTATGTAATTTGTTTAAAATATTTTTTATCTCATATTTGAGTGTGCAAAGTTAATGTACAGAAAAATACCTTCTTTAAGCAACAGTTTGATAACTGCTATAGTTGTTGTTGTTGTTAAGTGTTGTTGAGTTGTTTCTGACCCATAGCGACCCTGTATGTAGTTTCTGAGGAGCTACTGGTGAGCCTGAACAGCTGACCTTGCAATTCAAACTGACTTTACAGCCCAGAGCTATAGTACTTCCCTAAAAAGGACTGCAATTCTACTTCATATGATTTTTAGGGAAGTTCTGTTTAGTAAGGAGCCCTGCTGTAGCACTGTAGGATAAATACTGGAATGAAAGATTGTTTTGAACTGCACTGTCGGCGGTTCAAATGCACCAGCCGCTCCTCGGAAACCCCAAATAGTATCAATATGAGTTGGAACCGACTCAATGGCATTTATCAACAAGAAATTTGATAAAAAAAAAAAAAGCACAACCAAAGTTCACTTTTGACTAGGGCAATGTATCCACATAAATGATTATTATCAACTTTAATGGTGGCACTAAGAAATGTGATGCCCATAAATAATCCTACAGGGAGCTCTGGTAGTGTAATGGTTATTCAGGGTCAGAAATAACCAGCCGTTCTGCAGGAGAGAGATGAGGTTTTCTGCTCCCATAAAGCCATAAAGACTTAGAGTCTCAGAAATCCTATACAAGGGCGCTACTCCAAGGCACACCACCATGTACACCACCATAAATACTGTACTACTTAAATGCCACAATGGGATTTTATAAGAAATTAACTAGGAATATAACAGTTGTTGTTGTTGTTATTGTTAAGTGCCATCGAGTCGGTTCCAACCCATAGTGACCCTGTACAGGGTTTCCCAGGCTGTAAATTTTGACGGGAGCAGAAAGCCTCATCTTTCTCCCATGGAACAGCTGATAGTTTCGAACTGCTCACCCTAAGGTTCGCGGCCCGATTCATAACCACTGCGCTACCAGAGCTCCTTAATATAACAGTAGGCAATTCATTGTTTTATCTTCCTATATCATAAATATTTTGACTCAGTATAGTCCAGGGGGTATTATCATAGTAACTATCTCAGAAGATTTTGAAGAGACAATTATTAGCATTTTAAAATGTAGATCCTCTTTGATCATAAACTACGTTAAAAGACAATGTTTAATATTTTGAATTATAGTCCTATTTTATGTTTTTTTACAGGTAGAAATATGGATTATAGAACTACATATCAGTTAATTTAAAATAGCACTTATATTGAACAGAGAAATTCTAGGTGGACATGACATGTAAAGAATTGAGAAATCTAATTTAAACTTGCTTTTAGAATTTCTGTTTCATTACACTTTTTATGAAATTCTTTGACATCTTTCAATTCATGATGACTACTATTACATTGGCAGTAGTAACTAATCTCTCTTTATTATCATTCCTATGTATTTGTATCAGTTTGGTTCCAATTATAAGAGAGAAAACATGACATTTTGAAAAGGAAAAACATTATAACAGATTATTAACTATCACCAGGATTGGAATGATAAGGGATGACTAGAAGTGGAGAACTCTAAGTAATATAAGAATGGAGGAAATAATATATGTTAATTTATGATAATAGACACTGTTGGATAGGCACTGGACAGCTCGTTGCAAGGTTGGCATTTCAAACCCAACAGCTGTTTCGTAGGAGAAAGATCAAGCTTTCTGCTTCCATAAAGAAACCTTTACAGGGTTGCTATGAATCAGATCTGACTCGATGGCAGTGAGTTTGAGTTTGAAGTTATGCCATAAGCTGGGAGGGCAGTGGTGGCTCAGTGGTAGATCTCTCTCTTTCCATGCAAGAGGTCTGGGTTTGAGTCCAGCCCAGTGCCCCTCATGCACAGTCACCACCTGTCTGTTATAAGAGGCTTTTATGTTGCTAGGATGCAGGTTGTTCGTGAGACTTCCTCCAGGCCTGATGCCACACACGTCTTCATATAATCTAGCTTCTCGAATGATTTGTCCAACAGACAAATTGAATAAGTATGATGAAAGTATACAGCCCTGATGCACACCTTTCCTGGTTTTAAGACATTCAATAGCCCCTTGTTCTGTTCTAATGACTGCTTCATGGTCTATGTATAGGCTTCTCATGATCATAATGAATTGTTCTGGGGTACTCATTATTTGCTGTATTATCTATACCACCAACTGTGTATATTTGTGTGTGTGTCTCTATGCCTCTTCTTCTCTTTTCATAACTAAGAAATGATTGGATATAGGATTCACTTTATACTGGTATGGCATCATTAACACTAATAACAAAAAATTCCCAGGTAGGATGAAATTCACAAGTACAAAGACCCAGGAATGGAACACATATTTTGGAGGGACATAGTTCAGTTCAAACTAACTTATAAACTTTTACACTCATAAAAGTTCTTTGTGTTTGTCATGTTTTCTCAATAAATAAAAATAAATATTGGACAGTAGTGTATAACTCATTTGAATTATAAAGAGGAATTTTTCAAACAATAATATACCTAATCATGTCTAAGGATTGGGACTTCTTCAGCATAAAATTGTCATCCAGTTTATCAGCTATTTTTTTTTTTTTTTTAAGTTTTCATTGTGACCTGAGTGATAGTTTACATGGGAGAACATGGGCTTTGTACCATCACTTCATTGCAATGATTGCAATCTTCTCTGTGCATTATCACTCAACAGTATTTGCTTCCATGCCATTTGTTGTTGTTGTTGTTGTTTTGGGTTTTCTTGGGGTTGTGGGGGAATGTACACAGAAATACTCAAGAATATATAATTATTTAA
>NW_006408528.1:28065511-28075220 GCF_000296735.1 Chrysochloris asiatica
GGTCAGCAGTTCGAAACTACCAGCTGTTCCATAAGAGAAAGATGAGACTTTCTGCTCCCATAAAGATTTACAGCCTCGGAAAACCCTGTGCAGGGTCGCTATGAGTCAGAACCGACTCCACGGCACATAACAACATGTATGTGTTGTAAAGCATTTTAACTAAAGAAAAATAGATTTTGTAAGAATCAGTGTAAAGTAATTGCACTTAAAATTTTGTGCAATTATTCAAAATAGATGTTTTTTTCTCATTACTGGAAAATGGTGAGACTATAGATTTTATACCATATTCTGAATCTGTATTGTAATTAACTCAGAATATTTGAATAGATGTAAGGGAAACTGTTTTTGTATAATTACTTTAAATATCATTTAACTTTTTAAACATAATTTCAAAATGAAATGGTGTTTACCAAATTAAAAATGCCAAATCAAAACTACTGCAATCAAATTGATTCCAACTCATCATGTTCTTAATATGTATAGAACTGGTCTTTAGGGTTCCCAAGACTCTTACATCTTTACAGGAGCTAGAGTCAGATCTTTTCCCTCAGAGAGGCTGGTGAGTTTGAACCTTTGACCTTGTGGTTATTAGTACAATTAACTGAATGTGCCATCAGGGTTCCCCTTTACTAAGTATGTGAATATTAAGTTTAAAATTATGCTATTACATAGTAACATGCAAGCAAAACCTCAATCTTCTTATAGATCAAGACAATATGCCATTAGCATTAAATGTTTGAAAGCGCAATTTCCAGTAGTAGAAAAAAAATTCTACTAAAGTATTGCTTAGTAGAAAGGAAAGAAACTGTAAGCTCTGACCACTTAGCAAAACAATATGGGTAAGCACCCAAAAACCTTATGCCTAAAAGTTATTTTTGAAATAATATGAAAAAGAGAGTTGACATATTGATTTCCTTTTCTACTATTATTATGGTTTCCAGTTTAAAAAACAAAACAATTGGAGATTTAAAAATAGTATCTCCCATCTGAATCCTGCTGTAGCAAGTGGATTTACGTAGCTATGGTGTAGTTTATAAATACTACATTATCTTTGTAGAACACAACTAATATTTTGTCTAATGTTTTTCTTTCTCTCTTTTGTTAAGCTTCTCCATGGGTTGACAATAGTAGGACTCCAAATAAGATTGACCTGTATGATGTACGCAGAAGACCATGGTAAGAAGTTTTGGTAACCATGAAATAGACACAAGACATTTGCTTTTTCTTTATTGATAAGGTTGAGTGAATATTTTTTACTATTAGAATGAAGACTGTCTACTCGTTTAAAAAGCTCTAGTGTTTGTTGTTTTTTAATTAATATTTTAAAAATAAATACTAGTTGAAGGTTAATGTAGACAGTACATCCAAATGGAGAATGATAATGAGTATTTCTGAAATGATTTATCCAATTAATTTCAAATGTATTATATTAAGTGTTATATTCAATGCCAGGCCAAAGTGTTTTTTTAGCTGCTGGGGAATTCTATTGGAAGGCTTTCAGTTTGCTTGCAGTAGAGCTTTAATACAGAAAGTAGGTACAATTGGAGGTAGTTTGCCTCTGGTAGTAAACTAATGAGAACTGGCCCCAAGGTAAAAGCTGCCCATCTTTATATTCATATAGCTCGGGTTTTATTTCTCCTAAAATAAATATTGTTTGTTCTTTACTATGAAAACAATCATCTCATACCGTGAAACTCAAAAAGGATTGATAGTTCATAATTACGCTCACTGCAAAACAACTATTAAAACCATTATTTAATATGAATTTTTTACCATACCTAAAATATGGATGAACAACATTTTCCTAATGAGTTCTTATTATAAACAACATACTTCTCTGCTATCTACCTTTTAGTTTTTATTTTAAGGTTTATATGGGAGAACATCAGCTCTACGCTCATCCTACCGTACTGCGTTTCATTGCAATGATTACAATCGCCTCCATGCATCATCAAACAACCAAAGGTTACACCACACAGGCCTGCACCCCAGCCACCAGCACACAACCCTTCTACCTCCCTGAGTCCAGTGTCCCCAGACGCTCCATCTGTCCACGTCATTGCCTCTGTCTCCATCCTTGGTGTCACTGCCTTTCTGGGTAGGGCCCCGCTCTCCATTCTTCTCACTTGATGGCCCCAGGGACCTCCGCTCCTGGGCTACAAAATTGATCACTCTCCTCCTTTTGTCAAAAAACATCTACCTCTATATTTCCTACCCTCACAGTCAGTCCTGATGGCAGTTGTTCACTATTGTACTACAAGTTTTATCCCCATTTCCTTTCACCAGCCTGGTTCTAACAGTGGTGAGTTTACCTTTCCCAGCCCCGTCTGGAACTAGGTTCCCTCTTGAAAGCTTGTAAGACAGTCACTTCTTGCCTTTATAGCCCCCCCTCACCCCAATATGGGGTAGCCAATATCTAAGTTGCCCATCCCTGTCAACCCTGTGTACCGAGGGGGTGGGAGTGATCCTCACTGTAAAGATTTGTTCTCTTTCTTGAGCTACTACATCCATAAGTAAAGGTAAAGTTCATCAAATTATAGCAGGTTACTCTTCCCCCACCCCCTCTTCTTCTTCTAGTCGAGTTCTGATTATTGAGCCATCAAAGCAGGGTCAAGTGGGTACTATCTGCAAGTATGGATATTCTTGTGCATCTCCCTCCCCTCACTTCATATTAGCTGGACACTTCACTCTCCACTCTAGTTCTCTGTGGCCATGTCACTGCCTCTGGGCTCAGAAGTCCCCAGGTCTTGCCATACTGCTGGCCATCCAGGTCTCCACCTAGGGTTACAGGGGCCTATTGAATGTGGTCAAGCATAGCTCGCAACTTCATTGCTGTTTTTCCCCTCATTTCCCCTTATCAGTAACCAGCATGGTCACCAGCCAGACCACATGCCTGCTCATGTGTTCCCCTTGAGTCTCAGTCTTGGAAGGAGATTTGTTCTGAGAGGTACTGACCACTTGCCTTGATGGCTCCTGGGCAAACAGCTTACTTGTTCTTGTAGTAATCAATCAGACTGCCGTTATTGTTTCGGATTTTTTCTGCTGGTCTTTCTTTCATGAAGTATCTTATGTTCTTCTAGCTTCTCCAGGCTGGTGTACCCGTCCTTTCAGTGGAAATTTCCCACCTCAGTCGCTTCCAGATGGGGTTCTGGATTCTACCTATGGTCTTGTGTAATGTAAAGGCTTCACAGGAAGCCTCTTTCACTGGGCAACTTCTAGCCCCCTTTAAGGTATTCTAACCGTTTGTAGGCTGAAAACAGACTTACAAGCTTTCTGTAGTGAGGTTTCTGACTATTCCTTTCTACCCCTCTCAATTGTCCATTTTACAATGGTAGGCAAGGGAAACCAAGATTCAAAAGACAGCCAAGAATTCTGACATTATTCCCTCTTTTACCCCTTCAAACCATTCCTAAATCCCTGTATCCCAGAGCCCTGTTATTCATACAAAGTTGTCATTTACCTCTGTCCCACTTAGCCCATGCAAATCTTGTTCTTCCATTCCCCTCTCCCTTCTTGTGTATTGGGAGAAAGATTGTCTACTATTTTTGTCTCTAAAGGTCTGTTAGGTGTCTGCGTGTGCACGGCGTAATTCTCGAGATAGATGTGCCCTTTTATGTTGGGGTTTTACAGATTGTTCATATGGTTTGTCTGTCAGACCTGACTGGCCTGCTTTTTTCTTGCTAGATAAGCCAGAGTAAAGGGTCCCACACCAGTTAACTTTAGGGTTTCCACCCCAAGGCTGATGTCATAAGCAGTCACCAAGCTCTTTCTCTCTGTGCCATGGGAAAACTGTGGGCTAAGCTCTGGACTTTTTTGGGGGGAGAGTGCTCACCCACCCACCTGACAAAGATGTCCTGCTGGACAAAGAAGGTGCGACAGGGAAGAAGAGGAAAAAATTAGCTGATTCCCCCACACCTACTTTTGCAAATGTGATTGTACTGCTCCCTGTTCCCTGTGCAGGTTTGACTGTAGCTAGCCCCACCCTCTGAACTCTGCCCAGAAAGGGTGGCCACAGAGGGAGGCGTGTCTCGAGTGATTCTTAACTCAAAATTATTGTTGTTATTAGGTGCCCTCAAGTTGGTACCGACCCATAGCGACCTTATGCACAGCAGAACAAAACACTGCCCAATCCTGGACCAACCTCACTGCTGTTGCCATGCTTGAGCCCATCAATCCTGCCACTTGGCCAATCCATCTTGTTGGAGGTCTTCCTATTTTTCTCTGACCCTACCAAACCTGATATACTTCTCCAGTGACTGATCCCTCCTGACAATATGTCCGAAGTATAAGAGATGAAGTTTGGCCCTCTTGGCCTCTAAGGAGCACTCTGGCTGCACTTCTTGTAAAACAGATCTATTGTTCTTTTGGCAGCCCATGGCACTTTCAATATTCTCCTCCAACACCATAACTCAAAAGCATCAGTATTTTCCTTTATATCATGATTTTTCCACGTGCGCGTGTGTGAAACTAACGGCTTGGACCTTCTGCTAGATCCAGAGCTCTGGAGTTGTTCCGTGTTTCCAGTTTCTCTGTGTTTTCAATCCCTCCCCAACGGAACCTTTCCTACCTGGCTGCCTCTGATGCAGCCAAAACCGGAACTCCCCCCATATCTACTTTTTACATATCAGTATCTTTGAGTCCATTTTTATAAGAAGAGGCACATTTAAACAACATCATTTAAAAAAAAAACTTATTTAAGTAGTACTTATTTGTTATGTACCTTCGAGTCAGTTCTGACTCATAGCGACCCTGTATAGAGTTTCCAAGGGGCAATTGGTGAAATTGAACCACTAACTTGTGGTTCAAACTGACCTTGCTGTCCAGTGCTTTATCCCACAGCTCCATACCAGGACTCCACTTATTTAAGTAATCCCCCATTATTGGACATTTAGGTAATCTCTGACTTTTTGCTGGGTTCATACAAATTTTAAGAAGTATAATAGCTGATTTAAAATACTTGCATGTAAGACTTTTTAAATACCCTGTGAAGTGTTCCAAGAGGAGCACCATACTTAAGTTCTCAGCTACTAACCAAAAGGTCAGTGGTTCAAACTCACAAACTGTTTCCTGGAAGAAAGATTTGGCAGTTTCTCTAAAGGTTTACAGCCTTGGAAACCTTACCTGACAGCTCTACTCTGCCCTATGGGGTGTCCATGAGTTGGAATCAACTTAAGGACTTGGATTTTCGTTTGCTTGTTTTTGATTAAATGCCACAGTAGTAATTTACATGAATACCAGCTAGATACAATACCACCAGTTTTTCACCTATTATTCTTGTTAACACTTCTCCAAGTGTAATTCCTGTGTAGTCTTGAGTTACTGAATGAAAGCATTCTATTACTTTTTATTGTTTGAGTTCAGGAACTTTTTTGTTTTGAAGGAAATAACCACCCCCACCACATGGGGACTCACACAGCCACCTCCCACCACATGGGGACCCACAAAACCACCACCACTACGTGGGGACCCCACAACAACCTCCCACCACATGGAGACTCACACAACCACCACCACCACCACATGGGAACTCTACATTATATTATGTTTTACTCTATCTCAAAGTAATTGATTGGCCCATGGGGTATTTCTTTTATGTTAAGATTACTTATTTATGCGCCTGGCCACTTGTCTGTTTTTGTATTTATTTTTCACTTTAAAAAATATCACCTGATCTATTGTTCATTAGAGTAATTTTTAAAACCTGTGGTCAGCAAATTGGAGTTAAGGACATTTTTTTCTCATTTTTTCATAAAATGCCCTTCTACAAGTTAATTTTATTGCTAATATTAGAATACACCTCTCAATTATTTTGTTAAAAGTGATATTAAAATTTTTAGATTTTATATCTCTGACATCTCTAATATAAATTTAGTACTTTTTTGAAGTTGACACTGCAAAATGTAAATGAACGAGCCTCAGAGCATCATCTTTTGAGGCAGAATGGAAGCATCTGGAAACGCTTTACTTGAAAAAGTGTGTTATGTTAGAGATCACGTAGCGAGTTAATCAACTTCTATGTCTGATTCTTTTCAAGAAAAAAAAACCCCCACATAATTCAAATGGTTATTTGTTTCAGGTACATTCAAGGAGCTGCATCTCCTAAAGACATGCTTATCCTGGTTGATGTGTAAGTGTTAAATATTATATATTTATTTATAGACTTAAGAATATGATTTATAGATTGCAGTGCTATATTGGAACTGTGAAATGTATGATAGGTTAAAAAATAAAAAAATTCAAGGTATACTATAATGACTTTTACATCTAGACAAACACATATATATTAAGGCAGAAACAAAATTAAAATAATCCTACTGAATGTGAAAAATTTATGTTGTAATTTAAAATTTTGGCATTGTTCTCATGCTGAGCTTTTTGAACAGTAGTTATGGTTTTTGCTTCTGTTGTTTGCTCTATATCGTAAATAATGTGAATACATGATTTTTTTAAACTAAGCTGTCCTGTTATACAACCAGAAAAAGAAAAATGCAAACAGATTTAATAATTTAGTCAAATAAATAAATATTAAAATTTCTAACTGGAATTTTTTCCAGGGAAACATTGATATGCAAGAATGAATTCCAGTACCTGTCATTTTATTTACATGTTTGTTCCATTGCTTCAACTAGAGAGTACATATATGTTTTTTCATGAATTACTTTCTTTTTTCTAAAGAAATTGCATATGGGCATGTAGAACTAAGAGAATAATACATCAATACGTCCGTCTATGAATACTTGCTTTGAGTAATATCAAGGCATTAAAAATATAACGTATAAAATCCTTAGGTTACTTTATTAAGAGGAAAAAAATTGTATCCATATATTCTTTGCTTCACTGGAAGAAATAGTGACATCAAATAAATTCACATTATAGGCAATTATTAATATTTGAAAATAACCCCATCTTAAGATTTAACATGAAGAAAATAATTTCAATGTAGTTTTCTCAAACATTATAATACAGCTGAGAAAGAGTAGATAATGAGTTAGGTAAATGTAACTTAAATTTTACTTCTCATTTCCTTTGTTCAAATTCACTTAAGTCTTGTGCTATTTTAAATATTTCATTAGGGAGGTTGCATCCTATGTTAACAATCCTTGGTATTCTTCTGAAGTATAAATATAAGTGGTAACACACTGTATTATATTCTTCTTGGTGTATGTAATTTCCAGAAATAATTTTCACAAATTAAAATCTGTGGAAGCCAAACTCATATTTCAGGTTTGAAAACATATACAAAATAGAAGTATTGTATTTTATTTTATTTTCTTCAACAGAAATTTATTGAATTTCATACATGTAATATAACACAGACAAAGATGATTAAGACATAGTTACAGAAGTCAAAACAATACCAATGTATTATGGATAATAAACTATCTACAACTTACTCAAATCATTATTCAAAGTAATTGATATCATAAAGTAAGTACAGCACTCAGAGAGGGGAAGGAAAGCACTTTGATTTAAGGTTTTAGTAAGGCTTCATGAAGGTGATAAAAGAAAAACTCTTTAAAGATAGCTATGGGAGCAATGAGGCTAGAGAGTGGGATTTTAAGTGGAAAAATTGACAAGAGCAAAGTTGCATGGCCCAGGGACTCTTTGGGGATTGATGGAGAAAGGAAAGAGAAAAGTTTAAAACCGACAGATCATAAAATAAATGTAAGGCTATTTGAGTTATTGGCTTGTTTGAAGGTAACTATTTCGTAGCTACTAAAAACTCTAAACACAGAAGAAAGATGAGGCTTTCTGCCCCCACAAAAATGTTAAAGCCTGACTATGAGTCAGAACCGACTCCACAGCACTTCATAAAGACAACAAAAGCACAAATTGAAGGTACAGCTCCAGACACTTTACCTGACAGCAAGTAGAAGAGAAGAGACAAAGATCTAGACACAAGTAGCTGTTAGCTTAGGTGAGCATCTTCAGGCAATAAGTCCCTGGGTCAGAGTGGAGAGAGGAGCCGAGAGACCACTGTCTTGGGAGTGAGCAAGATGAATATGGGAGACTGTCTGGAAGGGTAGGAAGGATGAGTTGGGAGCACTTGTTTCATGACTGATATCCACTATGATTAGTCCCAAGAACAGAAAGGTAAATGACAAGTATGCTTTTCAAGAAACAAAATGATCGTTTTGGACATTGACCTCGTAGTAGTTATGTAGAAGAAGCCTAAAATTGGGGAAATGTCAAAAGCTAAAGATATAGGTGTAAAGTTGAGTCTTGATGCTGTGCAAATAAGTGAGGTTATGAAGGACCAAAAAAATATGCAGACACAAGAAAGATGAAGACTGAATCTCAGAAAACATCTGCTTTCACACATAAAGGAATGCATTATGTCCAAAACTCTATTACCCCAATTGTTATGCTGCTTTATAATTATTTAGCCCAGTTAAATAAGGGCACTCCAGGGCAGGAATTGTCTAGGAAACTCTGTAGCCCTCCCTGTAGCTCAGCTAACAAAGTTATTGTCCCATACATATTTTCTAAATGAGTGAATATGCTATGCACATTCATATATTCTTAAAATGGCCATTTTGCTTTCAAGTTTGATCATTTTAGTTAATGTACGTATAAATAGTGGTCGTTGTTGTTGTTAAGTGCCATTGAGTTGATTCCAACCCACAGCGACCCTGTACAGGGTTTCCAAGGAGCAACTGGTGAGCCTGAACCACCGACCTAGCAGTTCAAACGACTTTGCAGTCTGACGCATTAGTCCACAGCGCCACACCGGGACTCCACATATGTATTGGTAGTGGTAAAGAAAGAAAGACAGAGTTTCTTATAATTTCCACTCCATCAAAAGATCTGACATCTTCAAAAACCATATTATTAACTGTATATTTTATAAATGATCTATATTCAGTGCATGATTTACCTTTCACTACAGTGTCTGATGCCATTGACTAAATAAGTGGTAATGTGTGCGGAACCATTTGTCTGTTTACAGGAGTGGAAGTGTTAGTGGACTGACTCTGAAATTGATCCGAACCTCTGTCTCTGAAATGTTGGAAACCCTCTCAGATGATGATTTCGTGAATGTGGCTTCAGTAAGTATAAGGGTTTGACACTGAGTGAGGTAATTAAAGTAATGAATAAGAAAAAATAGCATTCCAAATAGTCTCTTGTACTCAGGGGAGGTTAAACAGGTAACATGAAACCTTGTGCTCACTAATGTCATTGTACCTCCTAGTAAGTTATAATCTGATATTATATAACAATTTTCTATATGTTGTAATGCTCATTTTCACACTGAATACATCTCTATGTTGTATTATGTTCTTTAAGTATGTTTTTCTTATTGACACAAGCACCAACAGATATTTAAATGTGCTCTTTTTTAAAGTCTATTACCCCAGACGATTTTAGACTTTCCTACTGCTGGTGTGACACTGTGGGTTAATGTGCTGGACTGCAAGGTCAGTTTGAACTGCAAAGTTGGCAGTTCAAGCTCACCAGCCACTCCTTGGAAACCACATACAGGGTCGCTATGAGTTGGACTTACTCTGTGGTAATTAACAACAACAACTCACAGCTGGAAAGCATTGAACTCTGAAAAAAATAAAGAAAACAGAAATCTAGGTAAAAAATGTTATGGCAGTTTTGTGGCAAAGAGAGTGATACAAGTTTTTGAGAAATTGAAGACACTTATGACTCCAGCACCATGACTAAGTGCACATGTTGTTGTCAGGTGCCATCGAGTCGGAAC
>NW_006408528.1:28076150-28144915 GCF_000296735.1 Chrysochloris asiatica
TCTTGGTCTAGGTACAGATTTCTCAGAAGTACAATTAAGTCTTAAAAGACAACCGAAACCATGTTGTTGTTGTTGTTGTGTACAATTAAGTCTTAAAAGACAACCGAAACCAAAAGTGTCATTGGAAGTTGGCGTCCTAGTTGCATGTGTAAAAGATTATCAAAATGTTCTATCAAGCTGCCAATCTCTAGTGATGCAGTATATATCCAAGGGGATCCTATGGTCACGTGTTCATTATTGGACCCCCCCATTGCAATATAATGCATTGTGTGGTTTGAGGAGATATTAAACCGAATGTCATTATGACAAGTCTGACACTGTGTGAACCTTAGAGATTAGTGGAATCTAGATGAATCACTTTGTATAGGAAAGGAACTTATAATAAAGGGTATCAATAATCCTTGCCCACCCCAGCTCCCCTAGCAAGAAAAAATACTGAAACCCATGGCCATTGAATCGATTCCAACCCATAGTAACTTTATGCGCTGTTTCTGAGGCTGCACATCTTCGTGGGAGCACATGGCCACATCTTTCTCCTGCAGAGTGGCTGATGGATTTGAACTGCCAACTTTTCAATGAATAACCTAATGCCTAACCTGCAGCAGAATGTATCAATAACATATATGAATAATAAGAAAAGCAAAATTCACCTTCATTCAAGGCCTATGAACATCATTATGAGTCAGAATTGGCTCCAAAACAGTTGGCTTGGTCTTGCTTCCCAAGACCTAAGAGCTCTAATGGATCCTGGTATGGTGCTGTAGGATAAGCACTGGACTGCTAACCACAAGGTCATTGGTTTATACACACCAGCCAACCCTTGGGAGCCCTGAATTAACTTGACAATACTTAGCAACAACAACATCGAGATCAAATATAATCAATTTGCCATGTAGTGACAAATTTTGAGAGGTGATACCATGTTGAGGACTTAACATTGCACTATTTTCAACAGGTTGCTCATTTACCAGTGATTGTGGTGGTGGTGAATTGCCGTGGCTTCAATTCTGACTCATAGCAACTCTGTATAGCGTGTCTAATGCTGATAGCCTCATCATTCTCCCATAGAGCTACTGGTAGATTTGAACAGCTGACCTCGCAGTTATCAGCCCAGCCAATAATCCTCTCTGCTACCAGTTGGAGTAGGTGTAGCAAATACAGTGAGAATGAGCTGTTTAGGCCTATGTGTATCCTCTATATCGCCACCAGGGTGCACAGTTCATGAGCTTATTATACAAACAACATGCTAGCTACAGCAGAAACTGGATATCCTCCAATGGACAAACCATATTGTTTACTTGAATGTTTAGTGCTTTCTCTGTCATAAGTTCTTTCTACTGGTCATTGATGTCAGACAAACATGTACATTTTGTAGTTACTCCCATGGATCCATCCACACTTCTAAGACTTTTTGTCTGGGCTTCTTTTCTAGGACTCTTCTAGTCTTACTCCTTCCACGCCCCCTGAGCAGCCAACCAAACCATTTACCACTGCGTATATTTATGACCCAGGACCAGGCAGTATCTCGTTCTGTTGTGCATAGGATCTTTGTGAATCGGTGCCAACTTGATGGCACCTAACAACAACAACAACAACATATTTTTTGATCTCAGGTTACTGTTCCTTCACATCAGGTTGATCACTAGTTGTATTTTGTTTCAAGATCCTTTATGATTCATTCTTCATCATGTTCTTCCAATATCTGCTGATTCTTATTAGGCAGATGTTACATTCTCTTTTATTTCCTGGAACAAACACTGAACTTTTCCAAGAAGGCCAGGCCTAAACCTCAGCTATTTGTTGTCTAAAAGCTCTGAGGTGCTGTGGTGGTGGTGTAGGATAACCAATAGACAGTGAACTACAAGATTGGCAGTGCAAACCCACCAGCCACCCCTCAGAACCCCTGTACAGGATTGCTATGAGTTGGAAACAATTCAAACACACTTAACAACAACATATATGGATATATGAATGGGACACCAAAAGCAATTGTTTCCGCCAGAATCTTAACAGCACTAGTAATAAATGTTTTTGAATATGTTATGATTAAATATTATCAATGACTTTAATTGTAGCCTTTCAAAATTTAGCTGACTACTAATGATTCATTTCTACTTGAAATAAAGGACCATATCAGGTTGACGTTGGCATTCTTAATGCCTGATGAGTTATAAAGTTCATTTCTTTTCCTAAAATTGGTTTTTCAATGATGCATTTTCTTTAAAAAAAAAACCTGTTAATTTAAAGAAACTTAATTATTATGAAGCATTTCCTTGAGGATGTTGTGGACTGGATTGATGCAGACTTTATTATCCAACAGCAGCTGTTTTACTTAGCGTGGGCATCCTCACTTAGTCTAGCTTGACTGTAAACTAAAAGCAAATGGACAGAAGGAACTGGGGCTACAGCTGATCTGGAAATAATACACTTCAATGTGGAAAATTATGTAAATGCCTCAGTTATATATTCAAAACTAGGGAAGCAGAGTGATGTTGGAAGGTGCACAACCCTCACAAATTGTAAGGTGAATATTTCAGGAAACTGTATGAAGGTGAAGTCATAGTGATATACCCACTCTGGCCCTGAACAATGCATTAGTGGTCTCAGCACCTAGTATTACTGACTTGCTTAGTTTGTTGTTACTAAGTGCTGTCCAGTAGGTTGTGACTCATAGTGACCCTGTACAGAGTTTCCAAGGCTGTAAATCCTCTCCTTTCTCCTGTTGCTTAGTTTGTTGTTGTTGTTTTTAAGTGCTGTTAAATTGGTTCCAACCCATAGCAAGCCTGTATAGGGTTTCTGAGGAGTAGCTTCCTAGCTTAGTGTACTTTGATTTACCTTACTCTAGTTATTTCTACAGATTCCTGATGCTAAGCTGTAGAATCAGCACTGGACTTTGAACCATAAGATCAATAGTTCAAACCCACCAGCTGCTCCTCAGAAAGCACTTACAGGGTCATAACAAGTCAGAATGGACACAATGACACTTAACAACAACAACAACAACAGTTATTTCTGGAATGCTGGTGTGGTGCTGTAAGATAAGCACTGGACTGCTTACCTCTTGGCCAGTGGGTCAAACCCACCAGCTGCTCCTCAGAAACTCTATACAGAGTCACAATGAGTCAGAAACAACTCGAAGGCACTTAACAACACTTCTTTACAGTGTTTATTACATAAGAAAACATTTTGTCAACTATACTGTGACTTTTTTTTTTGCTAATATTGTAATTTTGTTTAATTTTGTTATTTTAGAATAAGCATTAGTTTATTTTCATGAAAGACTACTTACTAAATTATGATAAGGGATGATTTTATTCCAGGCATAGATTTTCTTTTTAGAAAACCGTTGCAAATAAAACTCAAAGTAGACATATGTTCATTGTTTTTCATATCTGAGCATTAATCTTCAATGACATCCTAGTCATGGGTGCTTACTAGTTAATATCATTTCTAGTTAACATTATTTCAACACTGCTCATGTAGCAGGAAATATTCTAAGTGCTTTTTTTGTAAACCTTCATAACAACCATGTGAGACAGGTAATATTATTATCCGTAATTTTACAAATGAGGAAGTATAGGTAGAGAGAGTTCTAGTAACTTTCCAAAGTAGGAAGATAGGATTGGAGTACAGCTGTATCATTTGAGTAAATTTAATGCCCCCAAAGTATAATTTTTACTCTTAAAGTAAAATATAAAGTTCACAAATTAGTTATCGCTGATACACTAAAAGAAAGAAATTCTACAATCAGGTCAAAACCATATATCTGTTATACCAATCATACTTCAGATAGGCTTGATTATATTCCTATAATATTCAGTGCCACTCACACTGATACTTTATACACAATGGAGTTGATTACTATGGGCTGTCAAGTTGATTCTGACACATAGCGACCCTGCAGAGGGTTCCTAAGGCTGTAAATCTTTATAGGAGTAGAAAGTTTCATCTTTTTCCCATGAAATGCAGGTGGTTTCAAACTGCTGATCTTGAGGTTAGCAGCCCAACTCGTAACCACTATGCTACCAGAGCTCCTCACTATATACAATAGTGTCTCCAATTTTATTAACTTGTCATGCTTAATTTGGAGGGTACATTATCACAAATTGATTTCTTTTTTCTTTTTTTTTAAATTAATATTTATAAAACATTTTAGTAAGAGAAACTTAGAGTTATATTTTTGTTTGCAACAGATAGATACTTCTCATGAAATACAAATTTAGTAATTTAATGACATGAAAATACTCAGAAAAAAAGCCTTGAAAATGTGTTTGTAATGTGTACATTTGTGGAGGGTTGCTATGTGGGGGTTTTTTTTGTCTCCATAAAACTGGAAATGTGTATAAGCTTATAATTCAACTTTAAGCTTTCAAGACTGAAGAGATTCATAGTAAAAAGGCACTGAAGAAATGTAGGAGAGGTTCTATAGTTAAATATAACTGTAATTTTTCCATGAAGCCCCCATTCATTTCTCTTCATCCTTATTCCTCAAATTACATTAGTTATACCAAGAGTAATGGTGCAATCTGCCTCAATATTTTTTCCAAAGTTTCCTAGTCCTATAAGACAGAAAAAACAAGCAGTCTCTCTTTTTAAGGTGTATATTCATAATTGTCTTCTTTTCAAAAAAGAATAGCAAGGTGGTGCTTAAATCATGTATAAAATGTCAGAACTAATGCTTTATCATTTCCTGGTGCTTCTACTATCTCCAAGAGCTGTTTGTTGTAGAAAGGAAGCCTGCTGGTAGCGAAACCTTAAATGTAAGTAGAATGTATCTATTTCCCACTAATCCAGTTATGTGCTTTGGCAGAAGTAAATGGCAGGTGATAGGAGCAGCAATTCAATCACAGCATGCTCTGATTGACAGGGGAAATTGCTAATGTTGACAGAGGAAGTGGAATGTGCTTATGAATATGAGGGAGTTGAGACTGTTAATCTTATAGCACTGTAAGCCAGTGGAGGCTAAAAGGAAAATGCATACCAGTTGCAGACAATATGTTAAAAGTTAGCAGCATATGAAGATGTTTTTCAATAAAGCCACAACTTCCATATGAGAACTATGTGCAAATGTTATGGTAATGTTAAGGATCTTTGAGATCGTCCTCCCCACTCCCCACTCCCCCCCACTCCCTAACCACAGAATCTTTTCTAATTCAAGGTTATTATAAAATGCTACCTTTGATAAGTCACCAGAAAAAGGTAATCAAAATATAATTTCATCTAGTATCTTTGCTATTAGTTGTAGGAGAGACAGTTCTAGAATTGGCAGTCTATAAATACAAGTGTAAACTAAGAAGTGAGGGGACATAGTGAAGCAGGAATCCTGCTGGAAACTTTCCTTCAAATGCAGATTTCATAGAGGACTTACCTCTGAAAGTCTGCAATCATGTGTCTATGTATTTTTTAAAAAAGATTGTTCAGAATATGATAGTTTAAAGATTGTAAAGTTATTTGTTTTCCATAGAGTACAAGATCTGGGGACCAATATTTGTTGGTCTATATTAAGTAACAACAACAATATCAAGTAAAGAAACATGATGAAATCATTCAGCCTACACATTTTATCTGCATTGGCACCATTACTAAGTTTCATATCTAATTAAGTGATCTACTCCCCATGCTCCTTAGCTTTTGCATCACCAGGGCACCTTAGATTACCTTTCACAGCTATCAGGTCAATTCAGACTCTTAGTGACCCTATGAAGGATTTCCAAACTTACAGATCTTTATGGGAGCAGAAAGCCGTCTCTTTCTCCTGGGAACAGCTGGTGGACTCCAGTTGCTGACCTTGTGATCAGCAGCCCAACGTTTAAACCAAGGGCTCCTCTAAGATGACGTTGTTGTTGCTGAGTGCCCTGGAGTAGATTTTGACTCATAGCAACCTTGTATAGGGCTTTCAAGGAGCATTCAGTGGGCTTGAATTGCCTAACTTGTGGTTAGCAGTCCAGTGCTTATTCTGCAGAGCCACACCAGAACTCCAAAATATGCTTATGTTTCTTTGGGGCTTGCTATAACTAATCTTATTTACCATGGGCTTATATTTTAGCATCCAGATAATTCATAGAACTACCACTCTGTGGATCTTTATGAATATTTATATTCTGTGCCCATTGTCTTTTGTTGGATTGTTAAAAAACAAAACAGGAAGAAATAGTGGAGTAATGGTCATTAAAAGTCAAAATTCTCTTCTTTCTATATTCATGGGTTTTTTCATTTTAAAGGTTAAGATGGGTGTTTTAAAAAATTATTTGGACTAAATTGCATTGAAAGAAATCATAGATAGTGAAGAAAAGATTTGACTGGGCAAATACTAGTATTATAATAGCAGTACAAAGTAATCAAGGTTATTTCATTTTAAAAAATAACTTGGTGGAAGATAACTTAATTACTTTATAGATATAAGGAAAGTTTATTAGAAGGTGTTGACAAGCATGAGGAATATTTTTCCATTAATTATATGGTGTAGTAATGATTGTTTTTGATATTTAGAGGTTAGTTGAACATGCAGTTTTAGAAGTAGCAAAGTAATCTTCAAAGTGAAGTGAGAATACATTTATTCTGTGACTGTTATTGTTTTAAAAATTATAAAAGTTATTGACATATTTGCTTAGACTTTGGTAATCGTGGTGGTTGTGTGAGGGGTCAAGTTAGTTCTGATTCACAGCGTCCCCATATTGTTGTTAAGTGCTGTCAAGTTGATTCTGAGTCATAACGACTCTATGTAGGATTTCCGAGAAGCGGTTAGTGGATTTGAGCTGCTGACCTTGTGGTTTGCAATCCTGTGCTGATCCTACAGCAACACACCAGGAGTCCAGCGACCCTGTATGTTGTTGTTGTTAAGTGTCATTTCCAACCCTGCATATGGTTTCCAAGGAGTGGCTGGTGATCTTGAACCACCAACCTTGTGGTTCAAACCGACCTTGCAGTCCAGTGTATTAACCCACAGCGCCACCATATATACGGGAGCAGAAAACCTCGTCTTTCTCCTGTGGAGCAACTGGTGGATTCTAACTGTTGGCCTTGTGGTTAGCAGCCCAACGAGCCTAACCTACTACACTACCAGGGTTCCTGTTTAGACTTTAAGGACTGAGAAAAAACTCTATTACCAGTAAGCACAGATGTGTACTATTTTATTATTGGTTTAAATTTTCAAGTACTCACTTAATCTTGAGTATAGATAAACTAACTTGGGACATCCTGCACTAAAGACTTAAATTTATCATATTTGCTCCTAATTATTTATCAGGATAAACATTCAAAAGAAATAAAACTGATAACTCATACTCTATTAAGGTAATTACTAATATAAAGTATATACTTTACTCTTAAATGTGGGATAGCAAAATATCATTTCAGCAAAATTCCTTAGGGAGTAAACTAAACAGGATTTTGAGAAAATAGATGCACACACTATTGCTTGACAAACATATCCTCCGATATGAACAATTTTTTAAAGTAACTTTTTGTGTGTGTATGTGTCTTCCATTGTGAAGGGCTTTGTCATAAAACGAAAATCATCATGCCTAAGGTTTTATAAATTTTAGATAAAATATTGCCACTTGCTTTTTCCCACAATTCATGCCCTCTTCTAATGTTAGTTTTAGAATGTATGCCTATTGCACCCTGTATACTATATTTTTAAATGCAATATGTTTTTATTCATGAAATTTTTCTTAATGCTCTATTGGAAGTTCTGGTGTGGTGCTGCAGGGTAATGCACTGGACTGAAAGGCAGCTTTGCACCGTAAAGTATTCGGTTCAAACTCACCAGTCTTATGAGTCTTGATGCTTCTGAGTCTAGATAAGTGCATGCTTATCCCCACAGTCGGTTCTGGTCTTTGTCCAAACGTTACCTTTTTAGAGAAGCCACAACTGACTAGTACCTCGCCAAGAGCATTCTAGTTGCAGTAATTCTCTGTTACTCTGTTTTGCTTTCTTTTATGTATAGTATTTCTTTCCATCTCATATTTTATATAGTTATATTTTATATATGTAGGAGGGGGCTTCAAAATGTTTGTGAAAAAATGAAATGAGAAGATAATGGATTTTTTCAATGAATTTTTTGAAGCCCCGTCGTATTAGTCCTGTTTAATTTGTGTCTCCCTGTTCTTCCCGTCTCCTAAGCATACACACTTCTTTGAGTACATAGCTACTCTCTCTTTTGCCAAAATATCTCTGTATCAGTTCCTGGATCACGTTCAATCATTAAATATTAGCTGTATTAATAGGTACGGATGCCTTTGGGAAGGGGCATGTTATCCTCCTTCAACTGACTCTAATCTTTTTCATTCACAGCTGTGCTAAAAGAAAAGTACTACATAGACATCAAAAATTTCTAACAAGTTTTATCAGGATAATGTCTTTTGTGTTTTTATAAAATTAGAATTGTGTCTTTAGCCTGAAAAAAAAAATCATATTTGTTTATCATTCTCTCTGTATTCTTGAACCAGACAGAGTCATAACCTCAGGCTAACTGCTGCTGTTACAGTTACGTGTAGCTGACTCATAGCGACCCTGTCTGTATAGGGTTTCTGAAGAGCGGCTGTGAGCTTGAACCACCAACCTTGCGTTTTAAACAACCTTGCTGTCCAGTCCAATGTTTATTTTACAACACCACTAGAAAACTTATTCCCAAGAAATCAGCTTCATGATTCCTAAAAACATTGCATGGATTGTTCACATCCCAATGTTGGTAAAATGGAATGGATCAAATAATATGGTGTCATTCGATAATTTCAGAGGAGAGAATGCTACTTCACCCAAGTACTTAATGAAGAGAACTGACAATCAATAAAATATATAAAAATTAATATATATGTCAAAGTTTATATTATTAGCAATCAAGAAAAGGTAATTAAAATAGTGAAATCGCCTTTTTACTTACAATTTAGCAAGTAAAAACTATTCGGTGCTTCTAAAGGTGCAGTGAAACTGACACAAATATACTGTAAATTGCCACAAGATTTCCAGAAAACAATTTGGCAATAGATCAAGAACCTTGAAATCATTCTTAATTGGGACTATAATCAACTGGTTATCATCTATATGTTTGTTTTAAGACAACAATTATGCTTGCTTCTTTATAATCTTCTCTTGTTTTCCAATTGACTATGGGGAAAAAAAAGTGTAAAAGTCAAGGAAAAAATATTTTTTTCAACAGAAAGTATGTTTATCAAACCTAAGCATAACCAAGATCTTGAAGATCAGAGCCTTTGTTCACGTTCCTTTTATTTTCCTGCGTCGCCACCTCGTGGCCAAAGTCTGGGATAACCTCTGACATAGTTTGTAATGGTGGTGTAGTTATGTGCCGTGGAGTCAGTTCCAACTCATAGCGACCCTGTACAGGGTTTCCGAGGCTGTAAATCTTTGTTGTTGCTGTTAACTGCCGTCAAGTCGGTTCCGACACATAGCGACCCTGCATAGGGTTTCCAAGGAGCGACTGGTGAGCTTGAACCACCGAGATTGTAGTTGAAACGGCTTTGCAGTCTGGCGCATTAACTCACAGCGCCTCCTCTTTCTCCCGCGGAACAACTGGTAGTTTCGAACTGCTGTCCCTGAGGTGCGCAGCCCGATTGGTAACCACTATGCTACCAGAGCTCCTTTTGTAATGGTTTGGTGAGCCTTGATGTGGTGCTTTCGGATAATCACTGGACCTCAAGGTCAGTTTGAACAAGGTAGACAGTTCAAACCCGCCAACTGCTCCTTGGAAACCCTATACAGGTGGCTGTGAGTGGAACCGATTCGACGATATTTAATAATATTATCAAATGGGTGGAGCCTTTCTGGAGCAGCGGTTATAAAGCTTGGCTGCTAACATGAAATTTGGCGTTTGGAACCCATCAGCAAGCAGTTCCTTGAGAGAAAGATGCAGATGTTGGCTTCCAAAAGATGTACAGCCTTGGAGACCCTATGGGGACGTCCTGCTCTGTCCTATTCCATCACTATGAATTGGAAGTGACTCAACAGCAGTGAATTATCTCAAATCACGAATTCGCTCATCTCGTTTTCTCTCTATTGTTGTTAAGTGCCATCCAGTCGGTTCCCACTCATAACGACCTCGTGTAGGGTTTCCAAGGAGCAACTGATGGGTTTGAACTGCCAAACTTGCTGTCCAGTGCTTATCCTACAGCACCACACCAGGACTCCTCCTTTCTCTCTATAGAAGAAGAAAACGAAAGCAGGGTGATATGCTAGAGTGAAAGTCCTGTGATTTCTAGCTCAGATTCTCACATTAATGTTCTCAGATCACCTTGAATGTCTTGGTGATCTACTTCTAAAAAATCAGCCACTGAAAACTCTCCAATTCTACTCTAACAGCCATGGGGTTGGCATGAGGCAGAACTGACTCATGCCATTATATATATATATAGGGGTTTTTTGTTATTTACGTTTTATTTAATTAAAATTATAACTCAGGTTATAGGATATGTTATATATTGTATTATAGTTATGTAATGAATTTCTTTAATATTTTAAATTTTAAATAAATATCTATGTTCCAAAGCAGGCAGGTCTGAATTTGAGTTATTGTTCTTGCTATCATACATACATCTTGAGCCCAAGATTTACATGATCTTTCCTTTATAATCACAGAAACCCTATGGAGCAATTATATGCTATCTTATAGAGTCGCTGTAGACAGAATCTACTCAATAGTCATAGGGGTTTTATTTTCCTATATGCAAAGCAAGAGAGAAAACAGAAAATTGAGGCAGATCATAGTAAATAGTTCATATATTGAACAATTTTTCAAACCCAGGGGATTATAAACTATATTCATGTTTCCCATTAAAATGTTTTATGGCTAAACAATGTGCAAAGGGCCATTAATCACAGTCTTTAGTTTCGAAACCAAGGATAAGGAGAAAAGCTTTTGTGGCAGGGTTGAAATAAAAGGCAGGGTTGGCAGACAAAGATGAAATGGGTCACTTCTCTTTCTTTGTAGTTCTAAGTAGGAGAATGTCACTGTGAGGGTTTCTTTTACAGTATTTCTTCCAAGTTGCTACTGGAAAACTATGGAGGCTACTAGCCATCTGAAAGGATGGCTCAGGGAGACTTGGTGCTCTGTGAAGTTCCATGGCAGTTGCCATTTCTAGACAAGAGTCTCTCTTTGGGAACTTTATGCTTCTTTGACATTTGTTATGTGTTGTGTATCAAAGAAATCTCAGCATCTCATCATTTATCTCCTAGGAAAATGCTATGAGCAGCAGAAAATCTTCTTCATCAAAAATATTTTGTAAAGAAATCTTATTCATCAGAGAACTTCAGAATAAAAATAGATACTGCTTTTTCAAAGCTAAGAATTCAAGTTACTTCCTTTGAAAAATTGGCAACTTTCTTTGGCCCTAACATATCTTCAGATTTGATTCATGTGTTTTGACTATGAAACTTAATAGGAGGGGGGAAATTTACTGGTCATGTTTATATAAGATTTGGTTTCAAATAATGCACTAATGTTTGAGAGACACTTGTATATTTCCATTAGTTAACTTTATTTGTTGTTATTTTTAGTTGCTCTTGAGTTGACTTCAGTTCATGACTATCTTATATGAGTTGTTGTTGTTGTTAAGTGCCGTCGAGTCAGTTTCGACCCGTAGCGACCCTGAATAGGGTTTCCGAGGCTGTAAATCTTTACGGGAGCAGATCGCCTCATCTTTCTCCTGCGGAGCAGCTGGTAGTTTCGAACTGCTGACCTTCCGGTTCGCAGCCCGATTCGTAACCACTACGCTACCAGAGCTCCTTATCTTATATGAGTAGTTTCAAAAAATAGAATTAAAAGATAATGGGATGATCTTGTCTGTTAACCTTCACTCAATTCACAATAAAACGTGTTTGTTTGGTTTTTTTTTTTTAAATTGGCTTACTGGACTGGTAGAGACTAGAAGACTACCCAAAACTGTAGCCTAGAGACAGTCTTCACACTTTCAACTGAAGCTACCTCTGAGCTCCCAGTAGCTAAGTAACAGATAAATAATGAATAACACCCATAAGTACTATATACTCCTTGAAAATATCACCTACATGAGACCAAATGGTCAGTGTGCCACACCAGGGCTCCTAAATGGTCAATGTTGTTTGTTGTTGTGAAGTGCCTTCGAGTCGGTTCCGACCCATAGCGACCCTGTACAGGGTTTCCGAGGGTGTAAATCCTTACGGGAGAAGAAAGCCTCATCTTTCTCCCGCGAAGCGGCTGGTAGTTTCGAACCACTGACCTTAAGGTTTGCAGCCCGATTCGTAACCACTACGCTACCAGGTCAATAGTTACTTTAAAACAAAGATGAGCTATAAGGAGGCAGGGAAACTAGACCAATGGAAATGGGACAACCAGAACAAAAACCGTGAGAATGTTCGTGCATTGTGAAGAACATAACAAGTATCACTGACCAGTTTGCGTAGAAATTTTTGAATAAGAACCTAAATTGCTATATACACTTTTTGCCAAAAGCATACTAAAATATTGTTTTAAAAAGATAGAATGAATTTTTGTTCAGACTTTTGAAGCCCTCTTGTATATAACAGAACTAAACAGTTAAAAATAAAATATACTTTCTGATTTCAGTGTTGAGTGTACTGTTTTGTTGTTTTAATTTATATATAATAACAGAAACATTATAGTTGCAGTTTAACATTTTATATATGATATACTATGCTGGGTGTTCTATGTACATATTTTATTTTAATATTTTATTAGTATCTAGTTAAACCAATTAGTATCTCTTTGAACCAAGGAGCCCCCTATTGCAGCGCTGTGAAATAATGTACTGCACCACAAGGTTAGTTTGAACTGCAAGGTTGGTGGTTCAAATTCACCAGTCGCTCCTCAGAAACCCTCTACAGGGTTGCTATGAGTTGGAACTGACTCAACGGCACTTAGCAACAACAATCTGAGCAAAATATTTTTCCTTATAAATGTGCAAGTTTAACTGCATGTAACAAAACTAAAACACAAATTCAGCTCCTTTACATATTAGTCTAAAGCATGATTATTGCTCAATATTTTTCATTGGCTTCTAATTTTCTTCTATAATCTGATGGAAGAGCCCATTTAAAAAATATCATTGAAAGAAATGTGCAAGTATGGCTCTGATATGTTATATGAAAAGAAACATATAAGCTAAGGAGAGCCAATCACACTCATTGTAGGGGTGATTTGATGTATCAGAGAAACTCTTGATGAAGAACTGAAATCCAGCTAAGTGGGGCAACCTAGTAAAGATAAGAGGAGAGTATTGTAAGTAACAGCAACAGCATATGTGAAAGGGTGAAATTGTAAGCAGAGGAATTGCATGCACAATGAGGAAAAGTGTTGGAGACAAAGGAACAGCAATTATGGAAGGGGGGATGTGTTTGAACCAAGAGGACTGAAATACATGAGGGGCTTCAAAAAGTTTGTGGAAAAATAGACTAAAAAGAGAATGGAAGATAAAAGGAGAAAATGAAAGAATGGTGATTATGAGTAAGAATATGCTAAAGTGAAAATCCCTGTGATTTCTATACCAGATTCTCATGTTAACCTATCCACAGTTCTTCTTATGTTTTTTTTTTTTTTTTTTTTTTTTAAATGATATTGAACTTCATCATCTCTTCCTCAGATGTAGTCAATTTGATTCCTATGTGTTCCATCTGGTGAGGTCCAAATATAGAGAGGCCATTTATGTTGTGAAAAGAAGTTTATTCATTTTAAAAGAACAAAATTTACAATTTTGGTCTTGCAAAATTCTATCATGTGATCTCTAACATCATTTCTACCATATTTTCCAACTGCTGATCCTTTTTCTTTGTTCTCAACCTTTGCATTCCAATCACCAGTTATTATCAATGTATCTTGACTGCATGTTAGATCAATTTCAGACTGAAGAAGATGGTACGTTTCGGACTTAAGTGGTCCAACTTCTCCTTGCATCCTGGGGCTCTGAATATTCTTAATTGTTTGTTGATCTCTATCTAAATACTCATCAAATTTGAAAGTTGGAAAGAATGTCATTAAACTCAAACCTCAAATGTTAAAACCCAAGCATTGGGAATGTAAGTGGCAGCTTCAGGTCTACAGTATTAGTTGATGGCTTACATGGAAATTACTATTGTACCCTTGAGTACTTTTGTAACCAGTCGTCTCATTTATCCTTTAGAAAAAGAAAACAGTGTGCTGGATTGAAAATCATAAAATATAAATGCAATGGAAGCTATATGGTCAATTTTGATGGGAATTATGTATTTATTTATTTTAACTTTTTACAGTTTAACAGCAATGCCCAAGATGTGAGCTGTTTTGAACACCTTGTTCAAGCAAATGTAAGAAATAAGAAAGTACTGAAAGATGCAGTGAACAACATCACAGCAAAAGGAATCACAGATTATAAGAAAGGCTTTAGTTTTGCTTTTGAACAGCTGCTAAATGTAAGTATCAGTGATGCCTCCCTTTTCTCTTTAGTATTGAATAGTTGTATCTGAGTTCAATATCCTGATAGTTGCTACTATCTATGGTAAGATATGGCTAATGCGGTTTTCCATTTATTTATAATACAAATGTGATCATACATTAGCTATTTTTAAATTTGTGTTTTCAACTTAATATTTGAATGGTTTAAAAATGTAGATTTTACTTTTCTCATGTATTTTCTTCCATTTTCAAACTATTAAACAACACATTTAAAAGCTGATTACTGAATGTTGAACAAGTACATCAGAGGTTTGAGACTTCCCACATAACAAGCCCAAGGGAATGTTGTTTTTGGGTGGGCACTGATGTCGTGGTCATTACTACTGTAATAGGAGCTTTTGTCTAGTACAGAGTAAGCTCATTATTGCTGTCATATTGGCTGAAATAAAGGATGAATCCTTGCATTTTTGTCTTTCCTGCAAATCTGACATTTTGGTTCCCTGGGTTAATATTTTAAGCAGCTTTCGAGATGTCAGATTGGTTGATTCATTCATTTGTTCTTTCAGCCAATATTTATTGCGTGCTTCACAAATTCTTGTCACGGTGCTGGTGCTGGGATTTCAGACATAAACAACACTGTCTGCTCCCAAGAAGTTCCAGAATAACATCCTGAATCATCATTCATAGTTTAAGGTGAAAGTGCTGGTATAGGGTATTCAGATGTGGAGCCGTAAGCAGAGAGCCTCCACTTATCCAAAGAAAGATAGGAAAGTGTGGCATTTCTTTAAAATGGGAACCTTGACAAACAAATAGATTCTATGTATGCAGATTAGAGAGGCAAAATCATTTCAGATTAAAAAAATAAAACAACTTAAAAATTTATAGAAATACAAAACAACATTGCACATGGAAAGAATTGCGGGAGGTTGGACACATTTGTCTTAAAAGTGGTTTTAGCGTATGAAACATAAGCAATGCAGCAGTACAGAAATGAAAGACCAAAAAGTATCCATTCATGAAGTACTTAGGAACAAAGCAAATTGATGACATTATAATGACATGGTCCAAAGACTGTTCTAAGGTAGGAAGCTATTATAGAAATCTTACTGATTTGAACTGCTTGCGGTTCAAACCCACTAGCTGTTCCTTGGAAACCCTATACAGGGTCTCTATGACTTGGAACCGACTCGATGGCACCTAACAACAGCAACACTGTGGAAATAGAAGTAAAGAAAGATTAAGGAAAAGTGATGTGGGTTTGGTAAGGGGTTATTGATAAGATGGGGTCAGAGGAGATTTGAGGTTGGGAGGAGGATTAATATGACTAGTCTCTCTGATCTTGGATAGTAGTTGAATATTTGTTGTTATTAACTGTTGTTCTGACTCATAGTGACCCTGTGTAGGGTTCCCAAGGAGTGGCTTGTGACCTAGAACCACCGACCTTGCAGTTCAAACAGACTTTACAGTCCAGTGCATTAACCCATGGCGCCACACAGCACCAATAAATAAAGGGAATGTGAGGGCAAATAGTTCAGTTTTGGAACTACTGGTTTTAAAGTGGTGATATTTAAGAGGTACAATTATATATGTGAGTAAGAAGTCAAGAAAGCAGAGAAGTTCAGCACTGCAGTTTTCAGGGAAGATTGCCTTCGGTAAAATGGGCATAATTGTGAAATATTCTATGTTTCTACAAAATACGTAACAAGTCAAAACTTTGAAATTCAAATACAATTGATTATTAGTTTGAAATGCATTCTTCCTCTATAAAGAAGTATATATTTTTTATAAAATAAAAATTTGTTCGTGAGTCAATAATAGAGTTTTCTAGATCTCCCTTTTCAGTTCTTCATATTTTTAATTTCCTCCATTGCATTCTCTCATTTAGATTTTAATTGTGAAATGATAATGTGTCTCAAGCCTAATGTACTTTTTGTAGACAGTCTCATTAGAGAGACGACATTAATTCCCAGATTTGTTGCTAGCTAGCTACTGATAAAATATGATTTAGCTCTCATAAAGCCTTCACTGTAGTTGTGCAAGTTTTTGTAAATGTGTTCTCAGTTATTCCCTAAATCTCACATGCTCTGCTTTCCATATTTCCTTTATGTACTGAAATTTTTCACTTTAAAAGAATTATCTGAAATTTCATGACTTGGCTTACTGAACTATGAAGCATAGTTTATGTCTTTCATATATTGCAATCATCTTATATTATGTAATGCCATATAACTTTAAGATGTAATGTTCCTGTAGACCACTGTAATGCTCCTCCTGTAAACCACAAGTAGCTAACAGAATTAAGTATATAATTTATTATAACAATAGACCTGAGGGTAAGATGTGATTTAGTTCTTCAGGTAACATTTCATAAAATATTGCCAAATATATTGAGTCTTTCTTTTTCAAGAATATATTGCATATTTGATAGGTGCTAGTTCTGGTCTGCCACTGTGGAATAATACACTGCACCACAAGGTTTGTTTGAATCACAAGGTTGGTGGTTCAAACTTACTAGCCACTCCTTAGAAACACTATATAGGGTCACTGAGTTTGAACCAACTCAGTGGCACTTAGCAACAACAACAACATACTATTTTCTAGAGTCCTAGTGTGGTGCTGTAAGATAAGCACTGGATCACAATGTCAATTTGAACCACAAAGTCGGCAGTTAAAGTCACCAGCCACTCCTCGGAAATGGCCCTAAACAAGGTTTCTGAGGAAACCAACTTGATGGCACTTAACGATGACAACAACATCTTATATCTGAAATCATGGTATGCCACTGTAGGATAAGAACTGGACTACTAACCACAAGGTTGGTGGCTCAAACCCACCAGCCACGCCGCTGAAATCCTACCTAGGATCACTGAGTCAGAATTGACCCGATGGCACTTAACAACACATTAGATCCTCTATACCAAGGAATCCTGGTAGCTTAGTGGATTTGGAGTTGGGCTGCTAACCTCAAGGTTACTAGTTTGAATCTCCAGCTGTTCTGTAGGAGAAAGATGAGATTTTTTTGCTCTTGTAAAGATTTATAGCCTTGGAAATCCCCTGTAGGGTTGCTATGAGTATGAATCAAAACTTCTTTTTTTTTTTCCCATCCTTGGGAGAAAGATGAAGCCAAATAGATTTATAGGCTTGGAACCCTGGGAACAGTCTGTTCTGGCCTTTAGGATCATAGGCGTCAGAATCAATTCAGACTTATGGGTCTAGTATATATACATATGGAGTCCTGGTGTGGCGCTGTGGGCTAATGGGTCAGACTGCAAAGTCGTTTGAACTGCAAAGTCAGTGGTTCAAGCTCACCAGCTGCTCCTTGAAAACCCTATACAGGGTTTCTAGGGGTCAAATCAACTCAATGACACTTAACAACAACATATACATATATATTCTCTAAGTGTTCGGGGATGGAACAAAGTAGGTTATGAAATATCATGTTAAGGTAAATTGACAAGTCTACTAATTATAATTTATTGAAATAATCATTTTTTTCATTACTTAATTTGTGATAACCCAGCTGTTGTGACTTTTTGATTTCTTAGATAACTGTAAACCCACTGAAAGTTTGCTTTGATATACTTTACTTTACCATTCTAAGAACACTTCTAGGAATCATCAGATTGAAACCAAAGCATATTTTATTTTTTTCCAAATTTCCCTTTTACTCTATACCCTTAGTCTGTGTCTCTTAGGAAAGCTGATTATAATTTTATTTACAGTACTGTTTAGGTGATCAATAAGACCTCTTGTGCTAACTTACACTGATGTTTGCATTCAATAAAAATGATACTATCACCAATAATTGAAATGTAAAACTATATCCTACTGTCAAACTTTACTCATTTCTTTTACTTTTATTAAAGCTGTTATTGTAAATTGAGTGATAGTTTACATGGGAGAACATAGGTTTAGCTTCCAATCCCCACCATACATCATCGGTTAACAGCATTTGCTTCTATTCCCTCTGATTTTTTTTTTTTTTTTTTTTTAATGTATACAAAAACCTGCAGGAATCCAGGTATGGTGCTGTGGGTGAATGTGTCGAACTGCAAAGTCATTTGAACTGCAAGGTCGGCGGTTCAAGCTCATCAGCTGCTCCTCAGAAACCTTACCACAGGGTCGCTATGGGTCAGAACCGACTCTACAGCACTGAACAACAACAACAAACAACCCAAGGGCACATTCTGCAAGTTAGCATCCAGGCTGTCAGCACACAGCCTTTCTCTTTCCATGAGTCTAGAGTCCTCAGCTGCTCTGTCTCTCTATGCCTCCATATCTGGTGTTGATGCTTCTCTGGTTAGAGTCCCACCTTCCTCTCCTGCTCTTCTCTCTTGATGGTCCTAGAGGTCGTCTGTTCCTGGAATGTAAGATTAACTACTCCCACCTTTTTATTACAAAACTTCTACCTTTAAAATTGTGAAAATCACAATTAGTCATGATAACAATTACTCACTATTGAATCAAATGGATCCTATCCCTATCTCCTTTCATCAGACCCAACTAGCAAGAGGAAAACTACTCAGTGGGGATTCTATCTTTCCCTGCACACTATGAAACTAACTACCTCTTGAAAACTTGTAAGCCAGCCATTTCATGCCTTTATAGCCCCTTCCCCCGTTTTAGGTAGCCAATGTCTAAGTTGCCTATCCCTATATGCTGAGGGGATATGTTTGTTCTTTGATGTGAAGACTCCTTCCTTCTATGTTGGTATTTTGGATTACTACCTCCATAAAGTACAGATCAGGTTCATCAAATTGTAGCAATTTACAGGTGTGTCCATTATCAAATATATTTATCTTCCTCTAGTTGAGTTCTGCTGTGCATAGGGTCGCTATGAGTTGGTACCAACTCAATGGCACCTAACAACAACAAAGTTGAGTTCTGATTCTCAGACCATCAAGGCAAGGTCAAATAGAAACTATCTGAAAGTTTGGGTTTTCTTGTGCCCCCCCCCCCACTTCATATCAGCTGGATGCTTCACTCTTAGCTCTTAGCCCTCCACAGCTAGGTCATTGTCCATGGGCTCAGGAGTTCCCAAGTCTCCCCAAACATCGAACCAAACAGCCCTCCCTCTTCTCTCTTTCATCTCAAGGTCGACAGGAGTCTATGGAATATGGTTGAACTCAACCCATATCTTCATCACTGCCTTTCCCCCAATTCCACTCACATGTAGATCAATGCAGTTTTGCCAGTAAGCTTACAGGACTGTTCATGTGTTCCCATTGGTTTCATTCTTTTAGGAGCCTTTGTCCTTAAGGGACTTGATTCCTTGCCTTGATGGCTCCCTGGTGAACAGCTTGCTTGTTCTTGTAATAACCAAACAGATTGCAAGTTGTTGTTGTTGTTGTTGTTGTTTTCCTGCTGGTCTTTCTTTTAAGAAATATCTTCTGTCCCTCTGCTCCAGGTTGGTCTACATGTCCTTTCAAGTGGAAATATCCTACCTCAGAAGGCTCTGGATGGGGCTCAGGATTCCACTTAAGGTCCTATACACTACAAAGGCTGGGCAAATTCTAGAACCCCTTTTAGGTGTATTCCAATCAGTTACAGGCTTCAGAATGACTTATATGCTTTCTCTAATCATGTTTCCTGATGTTCTTTTCTATCCCAAACATATATCTATTTTACAATAGTAGGCAAGGGAAAACAATATCCATAAGACAGTCAAGTATCTTAATATTATTTCCCCTCTTTTACCCATTTAGATTATGTTTCGAATCCGGTATCGCAGAGCCCTGTTGTTCCAATGTTGAGCATGCATCACTATTTACCTCTGTCTCATTTAGCTCACACAAACCTAAGTATTCCCCTATTTACCTTTTCTTCCACCTCATCCCTTCTTGTCCTTCCCAACACCCAAGCTATGATGTTACTATCCCCTAACCTGTGCTCTACTGTTCAGGTGTTTCCTTTAGTTGAGAAACAGCCTAGGTCTGGTCAGAGCTGTTTTGGAGGAGCGTCTCATTTTAAGTTGTTCCTGTTGACTCCTCCCCCTTCTTTGTTTCTGGGACCAGTGGTTTTTGCTGAGCAGATCCCTGGCTTACATAGCAGAACCCTTCGGGGCTGGGATGGGCACTCATTCAGTCACATCCTCTAGGCACCAGAGTGGAGTTGCACAGACCGAGAAAGAGAAATGAAGAGAAAAAAAAATTGTTCACACCTTTATCTCTGACAATTGGTAAGACCTCTGCAATGGGATTTCTCTCTTGCTCTTGTGTCTGCTTCATCCCACTCAAGATGGCTTCACTGGGACTCGATGGCAGCCACAACTTAGAAATCACCACTTTTCTTGCTTCTGCTACAAATTGCACTAGCAGTAAGCCTTTGATACTTATAAATATTCCTTTATATGTAGGTCAGAATCCTGGGACCCTTCCCTGAACCTGCTGCATCCCCATTTCTTTTACTTTTATAATATAGTTATTTAGTTGTTGTTGTTAAGTGTTATCAAGTCCATTCCAACTCACAGCCACACTATATAGGGTTTCTGAGGAGCGGCTGGTGAGTTTGAACTGCTGACCTTGTGATTAAAACCAACCTGTGTTCTAGAGCTTATGCACCATAATGCCACATCAGGACTCTAAGTTCTTTAGTTGCTGCTGTTTTTGTTAATTGCTGTTGAGTTGGTTCTGACTCTTAGTGATCCTGTATAGGGTTTCCAAGGAAGAGCTGGTGGATTTAAACTTTGGACATTGTGGTTCACAATCCAGTGCTGATCTTGTAGAGCCACACCACGAGTCCAAGTTCTTTAGTAGATATATGTAATTTTTCCATTTGGCACAAGCATATCCAGAAGACAAGTCATCAGAGAAATGAATTTTAATTTAGGGACTTCAGGCATCTTCCACAAACATATGTTAAGGATAAAATATATCATTTTTGGCACAGTCAAATTTTCAGAATGATTATCTTCAAAGATAAGAACTATACTTGAATCTGGCAAACTGTACCTACAGTCAGTATTTGTGTTTTCACAATGCTTGATTGAAAGCTCTTAGTGCCAGTGTTCTAATAGCCTTGTAAATAAGGTGAAATTATATAAGACAAAATCTTTTAATCATTAAAACAGACTCTTTTCTTTACAAATTTTTACAACAAGAAATTAAATTTATCTCTTCTTTGAAAAGTAAGATATAGTACCAGACTTTCAAGAAGCTTGAGCACTATAGAAGAATTGATGATTTAAAAAAATATTAGTCACTTAAAGATCTGGACTACGTTGTCCATTGTAGTAACCACACTCGCATGTGACTCTTAAGCACTTGCCAAGTGGCTGACTGAAATTAAAATGTGTTATAGTTACAATATTAAAATACAAATCAAATTTTGAAAACTGTGGGGAAAAAATGTAAATTTTTCCAATAGTTTCTATATTGATTTCATGTTGAATTGAAACATTTTCATTTATTGGATTAAATAAAATAAACTGTTAGAATTAATTTCAGCTGTTCCTTTCTTCTCTTTTTTCATGTGGCCATTAGGAAACAAAATGACATATGTGGTTTATGTTACATTTCTATTGGACAGCACTGGGCGGCAGGTGACATTGACAATGAAGCTGAACAGTCATAAATTGGTGTGATCTTTTATTCTCAGCACTTTTGCAAATACATTGCACAACAGAAGAAAAACAGAAATTTTAATATCATGCCTTAAGTTTTATAGTCCGGCCCTCTGTATTTGTTCATTTTAGTTTCCCTGTGGTACTAATGTATTGTTTTCCCTTGTCTAAATACTTTGGTGACCTGGAAAAAGTTTAAGAATTTGCCATTAGAACTGTGCATTAAAGAACTAAAATATTTGCATATATGTCTGTATCAGTTTGAGAGGAAATAGAAGTATATTCTAAAACTATGTATCAGCATTTGCAAAGATAGTAGTTTTGTGTATTAGGGGATCCACAGGACTTTGCAATTTCAAGAATGCCAAGTGAATAATGTAAGTGGAAAAAGGAGATAAAAGATGAAGAAATGGATTAACTATACATTTGAAAATATGTGCACATTTTATGAATATTATTTTTATTTCTTCAGTAAAATAATGTCATTGTTGTGTTAAGTGCTGTCGAGTCGATTCCGACCCATAGCAACCCTGTATAGGGTCATGAAATTGACAATAATAGGGGCATGGAATTGGCAAAATTATCATTTCTTAATTTACAGACTGTTTATTTTAACTGTTGAGTAATTATGTGCTAAAGTAGTCTTCTGGGCAGGGAAATAGCACTGAATAAAAAAGACAAAACCTAGTGTTCTCATGGCACTTATGTTCCATTGGGAGGAGCCAACAAAAACCAAATAAAGAAAATATATACTATACAACCCATATGCCCCCTCCAAAAAAACCCTCTGCTATTAAGTCTTTCCAACTCATAGGGACCCTAGATAAGGTTTCCAAGATTTACTTTAAATCTTTATGGGAGAAAACAGACTCATCTTTCTCCCGCAAGAGGCAGAATGAAACTGCTATGTGTATATATATATATAAAGTCTGGGAGGGAGTTTGCAATTTAAAATACAGGTCCAGAAACCAGTTCCTAAAATACATTTGCTGAGCAGATTGCTCACTCATTACTTGAAACGTGTTCATGCTCTTTTTATATGACTTGATAGCACCTCTTTTATTATGAATATGCATTTTATTGGGTTGTTTTTTTTTTTGTTTTTAACAGTATAATGTTTCTAGAGCCAACTGTAATAAAATCATTATGTTATTCACGGATGGTGGAGAAGAGAAAGCCCAGGAGATATTTTCCAAATATAACAAAGAGAAAAAAGTGAGTATAACGTTATACAGTATTTAAATTTTAATTTTCATCTAGGAGTTATTGAGGAAGTAGTTGGGGAAAGAGTGCGGAAGGATTCATGATTAAAACTACTACAGAGCTGATTAAAAAGTCATAGGGTTTGTAGATTATAAACTAATAACTGACTTCGTTTTATGAGACTCCAAGTATATTGTGACTAATACATTCATAAAATAATCTAGAAATACAGACCTTATTTGATCCTTATTCCTAGATTCTAGATAAGACAACTTTATAGGTAAAGAGAAACCCAAAAAAAGGAAAAATAGAAACAATGTAAGGAGTCCTGGTGTGGCGCTGTGGGTTAATGCGCCAGACTGCAAAGCTGTTTGAACTGCAAGGTCGTTGGTTCAAGCTCACCAGCTGCTCCTCGGAAACCTGATACAGGGTTGCTGTGTGTCGGAATCTATTCGACGACACTTGACAACAACAAGGTGGTCTAAGACAGATTCACCATATCATTTAATTATTAAGGTTTTGTGATAGTTACCTACAGAGTTGCAAATAAATCAATTTAAAACAACAAAGAAACTGTGTCCTTATTTAAAAACAGATTCTGTTCAAAAAAAGATTTAAGACAAACACTTATGGGCAAAACATAAAAAAATATATGTTATTTGAATAAGTCATGAAAGTTGCTAAGGTCATTTTTTAAAATTTATTTTGTATGTAGCTGGTCCCTAACTTGAAATGTATTCAAATAAATTACAACAAACAACAGTAAGAACATTTGGGTCTTGTTTTGTCTTTTAATCAGATTGCTAGTAATATAGACTACATGGAATGTTAAAATCTGTAAGTTTATAGGTAATGTTTCTAACTACATAGGCAAATGAAGTCAGATTTATAATGACAGTAATAATAAAAGGCAATGATAATGAAATTTTCTTTAAAAAAAAATCAAGGTATTTGGCTTATACAAGAACCGATGCACGACAGTCATTAGAATGAAGCCCATGGTAAGTCAGGGACTACCTATATATTGTTTCAAAGTTTGTTTTTGCTGTAAGAGGACAGTAGCATAGAGGGACCTAACTGTTTTGAAAGTTCAACCACATAGCTGATTCTGTGGCTTCAAGTGTGGAGAATATCAGCTTCCATCAATACTGTATCTTTATGGCAGTCCTACCATCAACTTGTTCCATCTTCCTGATTGACTCTGCATTTTATGAGGGGACAATGATTCCCAACTGGAGTTCCCTAAAATGTTAAGGGTTCACAAAATAGTTAAGAAACTAACTAATTGTTGTTGTCATTTAGTACTGTGGAGTCAGGTCTCCTGAGGCTTTAAATCTTCACACAAGCAGAAAACTTTACCTTTCACCCAGGAGCGAATGGGAGACTTCAACTCGCAGACCTATGGTTCAAAGTCCAGTGCTTATTGTATGCAAAATGTTAATTGCAAAAATAAATAAGTAAATAAATAAAATAAATAATTAGCAACAACCATCCCTTACACAACATTTTCTATTCATCTGGGTTCATAATTCATTGGAATGGCTACACAGAATTCAGGCACATAGTTATGAGATTTTTTAGAGTAGTTAACAGGTTACAAAGCAGGATCAGAAAATGTTCAAGGCATGGCTCTTCCAGTCAGAACAGTTTCTCCTCAGCCATGCCCATAGGCAGGTTGCGCTCTGCCTGGGCAATGTTATAAAAGTCATTTAGGATTATTGATAAGAGTTTATAGGGAACACCATTCTACCATAAGCCTCACTCAGCCTGGCTCTAGATCCATGGGTCAGGCAAACCTAGCTTTCCCAATTAAGTGCCTGGGACCACCCCACTCTCTAAGCAAGCCTCCTGCCTAAAGTCAGTCCGTTTTATTTGTGCCGTAGCTGGGCTGCCCATTGTTCTGTCTCGTTCTCTGACTGTTGGTTCTGCTGCTGCTACTCCTCTGCACTGTTCTGGTTTCACATCTTTCATTCCCTGGGTTGAGTATGTTCAATGCGCAGGGATCTCTGGGTCAAAAGGACCTGTCCACTGCTGGCTCTTCAACTTTTATGGTAATGAAAGTTCCCCTTCTTCTTCTGAGATGGCTCATTTTACACCCATGCCAGAGTTATTACAATTTTTACAATCACAACTAACTTTGTTAACAATCAGAATTAGATCATATCCTGTCAGCATCTTCTCCCACTTTTTCTTACCCAGACTCAGCAGGCCAAAAACATTGCTTGGTGGCAGTTACAAAGACTACAGGTAGAGGAGTGTTGTTGTTAAGTGCCATCGAGTCAGTTCGGACCCATAGCAACCCTGTATAGGGTTTCCAAGGAGCAACTGGTGAGCTTGAACCACCAACCTTGTAGTTCAAACGACTTTGCAGTCTGACTCATTAACCCACAGAATGAAGTAATTCACTGCACAGTGTTAATAATAAGAGAAGTAGTCTGCAGAAAGGGGAGGTTTGTGAGTAGACTCTCTGTGCTTTCTGCACAATTATTCTATAAACCTAAAGTGTATTAAAAGTAACAATGGAGTAAATATGCTTTTTCGTACTTCAGTAATTGTAATATAAATGTTACATTCATCTGCTGTAGAGAATACTGTTGTTGTTGTTGTTGAGAAACTGACTAGCAGTTTGAACTCATAGTGACCATTTGAATAACAGAATGAAACAATGCCCAGGCCTGTGCCATCCTCACAATTGTTACTTTGTTTTGCTTTTGATTGAATTTTTCATTGTTTAGCGAGGTAAAGCACATCACTAGCTCTGATGAGTTGTTTTATATATCTTTACAGATGTATTTTTTTAAAAAGAAAAAAATATAAGTTAATATGTTTGAAAATAAGTTAATATGTTTGAAAATATTGTGAATAATAGGGAACAGTTTTGACAATCTTTGAAGCGCTCAGGTACTTTTAGCTTATATGCTATTTGAAATTTGACAGAGGATTAAAAATCTCTTACTGCATATAATTTAAAATCATTCCACATCTTTTGAATGCTTAATTATCTTTGAATATTGTGTGTGGCATACGTTTAAGGCAATGCGTTAAGTTGTTTTTGCTGCCATAAAATTACCTGGTAATTTTATGGTACAAAATAGCCACTCCTTTTTAAAATGTTGATAACTGGTATGAATTGTTAACAGATTGAGAGTACTTTCAAATGATTATAACATCATTCTACAAGGGTGAGTCAAAAATTATCTGCACTTTGGTTACATTAAAATGCCTTGATGAAAAAATTGAGCGTGAATGTGAAATGATTCTGTCCAGTAGACAAGTGACAGTGGATTATGTGGCAAATCATTTGCAAATCAGCATGGCTTTGCCTATAAAATAATCCATGTCAGACTTGGGTTTCGAAAAGTTTTTATGAGATGAGTACCAAAACAACTCACAGAAGAGCTTAAATAGAAGCATTTAGACATCTGCAAACAAAATTTGAACCGATGCTCAAATGAAGGTAAAAAAGTTTCTTAAAAAGGAACTGGTGACAAGACGTGAATTCATCGCTTTGATCCTGACAGTAATTGCAAAGTATGGAATGGAAACAGTCTTAATCACCCACCAACGAAACATTGAAAAGTCAACCATCAGCTGGAAAATTGATGCTCACAGTTTTTTGAGATTCTCAAGGGCCACTATTGAAACACTATCAGGACAAGGATTCAGCAATCAATAGTGCTCATTTACAGGGAGGTGCTCACTGTAAAGCTGAAGCCTAAACCTTGGATCAACCACAGAGGACAACTTAGCCAGAGTCATTGGGATCTTGCATGACCAAGCACACCCACACACATTTATACCCACACTGTCGACACTCTGCAAAAACTTCATTTGAAGTGCTAAAGCATCCTCCCTATAGTCCTGATCATGCTTCATTGGATTTTCACCTGTTTGTTCCCCTGAAAGCAGCATTTTGAGGACTAAGATTCACCTCTGTTGATGAAGTGAAGGCAGCAGTGCATTCGTGGCTTGCAGCTCAGCCAAAAACGTTTCTTAACAAGGGAATATGAAAGCGTGTTGACAGATGGACAAAGTGTACTAAAAAGCAAAGAAGGAGATTATGTAAAAAAAATGATGTATTTGTCTTTTCTAAAAGTTGATTAAAATAAATCCTACAGTCAGAATACAGATAAATTTTGACTTATGCTCAGCTAAGTATTTCTCTTAAAGAAGCCTGAGAAAAATATTAATTAATGCAAAAATGCATGAATGTAACATAGAATCTACTTACATTCTATAGTAACTGCTATTCATCACTCAAAGGTCGGGGCCATCAACACCTCCTGGATGCCATTCCAGACTCCCAGACTTATTGAGCTGCTTGGTTTCAGATACCACAGAGCACACTGTACACAGCCCTACCTACATGAGCTTTTACCCAAGGAATAGCGAATGTGGCCCGTCTCTGGGTTACAAATCCTTCCAAACCTGGCCTGTGTATTGTTTCACTTTGAACTAAGCGAGGATCACGGACTCATAGATAATTCTTAGTACATGACAATAAAATAAATTCAAAATATCTAACAAAAGTTGGAAACATGAGTTCTGTTACAGGGTAAATTCATAATTATAAAACATAACTGGGTGAAAGGGATATTCTAGTTGTTCACATATTCTAAGTAATCTAATATTACTATGTTTTGAAGATCTCAAATATAATAAACAAAATTCTACTGTATTAGTGTAATAAAATACATTTTTCTAAAAATATACTGAGTTATTCTTATTCTGATCACTGGGCAAAGTTCTTGGCACCATATATTCAATGATAAATTACATATATTTTATTTTTCTTGATAAAAGTATATAAGTACAAGTTCCTACTTGTGCTGTTTTTTTGATAGGAATACATTTCAGGAAGTTTTATTTTCCTTTATGATGACATCATCTAAACCAATTACTAGGAATTTTGTTCATTACTGTGTACTTTTCTTCAAAAAGGAAACATTACTAAATAAATTTGGCAATGAATTTGACCATCTAAAATAGAACCAGTCTTGATTTTTTAAAAAGTGTGTAGAGCTTTCTAAACAAATTTAATTAAAATAATAAAATTTTATGTGCAATAATGCCAGTAACTATATTCTTAGATTTCTTTAAGATCTAGGTTTAACATGTTTCCTGGTCAGATTACTGGTTCTTTCTTCTTCCTTCTCTCTTTCTTTATTATTATTATTATTTTTGCTTATTTTTCAGCAATAAGGAAATCAGTTGTGTTTCTACCTCTATTTTTGCAAAATGTTCAATTGACTGAACTTTGGTCTAAAGCATATTTTTCTTTGGTTGTTGTTGTTAAATGCCACTGAGTCAGTTCTAACTCATAGAAACCCTGTATATGGTTTCTGAGGAGCAGCTGGTGAGCTTGAACCACCAACCGTGTGGTTCAAATCAATCTTGCGGTCTAGTGCATTATCCTACAGCACCACATAATTCCACAGTTATGTCCTAAAAATGTATGTTCAATTTGCATACTATTGTCTTGATATTCTGTTTTCTTCCTAGTCACCTTTTAAAGCAATTCAGTTTCTAAAACAAAGATTGGATTTTGTACCATGATTAACATTAAAAATGATGAAATCATATTCTCTTTTTTAAATCTAATGAATCTACTTCAGCAACCTTGCTGTTTGTTGAGCTTTGACTGTCCTGCTTTAAGGATACACACATTTTAAAAGCCAGATCAAACCAAGCCTTCTGCCATCGAGTCAATTCCAGCTAATATTAACCCTTTAAGACAGAGTGAAACGCCATGTAGGGTTTCCAAAGCTTTAAATCTTTATGAAAGCAGACTGCTACATCTTTCTACTGCAGAGCAGATGGTGGATTCAAACCGCTGACCTTCTGGTTAGCAGCCAAGCACATTACCACAGCACCACCAGGGCTTCCTTTTTTAAGGATAAACACTGGACTGTGAACCACGAGGTCGCGGTTCAAGCCCATCAGCTCCTCTGCAGGAAAAAGATGAGGCTTTCTGCTTCCTTGAAGATTTAAAGCCTTGGAAACTATACACAGGGTAACCATGAGTAGGAATTGATGTGATGGCACTTAACAACAACACTTTATTAATGAAAACAAAGACACTTTTGAAAATTAAGTCATTAGCATACAGTTTCTGTGACAGTTCAATAAATCTTATTTTCATCTAAAATAGGAACAAGTTTTTGAACTTGTTGCTCTGGTGTTTACATATACATACATACATGTGCAAGTGTGTGCATATGTATTTGTTTTAAGGTAGAGGAGCTTGTCTCTTAATACAGGAAAGGTGAGTGAACAGATGGTTAAGGAAAGCTTATAGCTGCAAAATAGAGAAAGGCTGTCTGATAGATATCACAGAATAAGGTGGAGTTGAGAAAGATACAGAACACAGGTCTGTGTATTGGATAGCTAGTTATCTTAAGTTCTGGAATCAGTTGTCCCTCATTTTATATGCAGTGGACTTTCAAGCTCTGTGATTTCCCACATTTTCTGTACCTTGCTTAAACAAACAAACAAAACAACCGTCTGTTAGTATTTACATGTTCAGTTCACTGATAATAAGACAGATGATAACAGACAACCACGTTTATCCAAAAATACTTTCAGGGTATTGGCATTGTTTTAAGATAACAATATTTACGTAGTTGTTTAAGCCAAGAACATACTATGATCTGCTCTGTTAACCTCCACTCAGTTCACAATAAAAATTTTCAAAAAATGATCATGGAAAAATTCCACTATTTTTTAAATTCCATTTTCAAAAACTTTTAAAAGCCCCCTCATATTCTTGTGTGGCCTGTGAACCACAGATCAGTAGTTCAAATCCACCAGTTGCTCCTCGAAAACCCTATACAGGGTCACTATGGGTCAGAATTGACTCGATGGCACTTAACAACAACAACAGCATATATATCATATAAATAATGTGTATGTTGTTGTTAAGTGCTGTCGAGTTGATTCCAACTAATAGCGACCCTATATAGGGTTTCCACAGAGCAGGTGGTGAGCTTGAACCACAGACCTTGCAGTTCAAAAGACTTTGCAGTCTGATGCATTAGCCCACTGTGCTATATACCACATGTGCAGTAGATATTTTTAACAATCTCTAAAATTGTAGATATGGTTTTAAATGCATGTGAATGGATTTAAGAATCTTTTCTAACCTTCCCCCTCTACCTTACCTTATATCTTCTACTTTATATTAAAGTGCCTATGGGTAGCAAATGCCTCTGGTGGCAAACATATATAAAGTGGTCATATAGCATTGTTTCCCAACACTTATTCTGAATGTATATGACAGACTTTCCATACATAGAAAATTAGTATTAGTCACATAATGAATTTATCAACTTAAAAGTTCACTACTTACACAAAACATTATCATTCAAATAGCCAATGTATATCAATGAAAAATGACCACTTTAGTAAAGTGACTGTATTCTTAAAAATTTGATACTTTATTTGAAATCAGACATGCATTTGATTTGCCTAACATACATGTATCTTTAAAAAAATAAGTTCACTTGTAGTTTACAAATATCAAAATTACTAAGTCATAAAAACACTTTGTGAGCTTTTTTCAAAAATAAAACTTAAAACTACTTGTGGAGTAATGCTTTCCCCCCATGCCTTTTGCTTGCTATTAATGTGGCTGCTGGGTACTTCATTTCCATTCATTTTTCATCCAGATGACATCAGAAATTATTCAGAGCAACCCAGGTAGGTATGATGAGGTACATCCGGAGAGCTGATAAATGAGGCTGCAGAGATACAGCCCAATTTAATGAAGCCAAGAGGTTTAAGAGTTAGAACAAAATGTTTGGGTTCTTTTGTGAAATGTATTACTCTTGGGAATTAATGTACCTGATTATAGATAGGTTATAGCTTCAAAATTGAATCCATGTTCATTTCCTCACACAGCTGTTCCAAATTAAAATAGATTCACTTTCTAATCCTTACCTGCAGCAATTCTATTCCTTAGGGTTCACCCCTGTGTAGGAGACTGTCTTAAAAATGGTGCCAAAACTAAAATGAACTCTAGCATAGAGTCCAAACAAATGAATAAAGGAAAGTAAAACCAGATATAGAGTTGAAAGATTATTCCCAGGGCCAGAAAAATTAAAGAAATTTGATTTCCTATAGAATAACATAGGCATTGGTTAGCAATACACACAAAGTTGTCTAGCCAGCTTGGAAATAGTTCTCTGATTCCTAGCCTAATTCTCAGAATTCTTTTTTAAAAAAGGTCATTCAAAATCAATAAAATGAATTTTTCAAAATAACAAGTACATTGAGTTAGACGAACAAATGGGGATAAAAAGCATATGATTGATGTGGAAGAACTTTCAAGGTAAAGAATACATAGGAAAAACACTATAAATACCTAACAATAAATTTGTTTTTTAAATTCTTTTTGAAATGATTGACAAAGTCTTTTTTGCTTTGCTATCACATCCAAAATATAGAGAAAGAATCCACATAGAGCCTGTAAAAAATATAGAACCAGTCACAAATGACGGGCTATGCATGCTTTTATATAGTTGGAGTGAAAATTGTCAATTAAAATTTCAACAGATGGCAGAGAAAATAATTTGTTGCTTTTCATACTGTCTTTCTGTCTGTCATTTCTATCAATCAAGCATGTATCTTTGGAAGGAATCTTCAAATATAGTGAATAGTTCTATTACATTCATCTTTATAAAATTTCAAAGCAATTTAAGTAATGCACAACTCATAAAAAGTTTTATTTCAGGTCTTGTGGCATTTTCAAAAGGTGATCAAAGATTTTCACTTTTAGAACAGCAATGATGCCTTTGTTCATAAAAACCAAATATATTGTTTATGCTGGAGATACTGTATATATGGAAGTCATAGCTACTATATGACATGGGTCCTTGTCAATAGGAATATAATCTGTTTAAAACACATACTGTGTGTGTATGTCCTTGTTTCCAGTAGCATTCTTTATGTTTGTTTCAATTAGAATAAAAGCAATGTTGAAATTAATTCTCAAAACTAAGGAAAACCTTATCAAATATGTTTTTTTTTTGTTTGAATAATGTTGTTTTCATAAGATTTTGCAGAGTCCTTATTTTAATATGTAAAACAGCGATGAAACATGAGGTTAATTTTTACACAGAGTACAAAACATGATATTAAATTTAGAGTGCAGAAAATGCACTTGAAATAATCTCTAGGTAGAGTCATGCCACCTAAAATTGAGACTGCTCATTGCATACTTAAAGAGCTCTGGTAGCGTAGTAGTTATGAATTGGGCTGTGAACCTCAAGGTCAGTAGTTTGAAACTGTCAGATGTTCCGCGGGAGAATGATGAGGTTTTCTGCTGTGAGTCGAAACTGACTCCACGGCACATAACCACCACCACCACCATTGTATACTTAAAACATTATTCCAAAAATTCGCCATCATGAACTTCTCAGATTACGGACTTTGTTTACAGTGTCCCTTTGTAGAGTGGTCTTCTCTGCTTAGCCTTTCTAACATTATGGCCTTGCTCAAGACATTTTCTTCACGATTCTCAGCACCCTTTTTGTTTGATTCCTGCTGAAATACCATTTAAAAAATGATATTAATCGTGTATTTGCTCACTTTTTTCCCTTGAGCCTCTTTGTCTATTTAGACTTAATAAAGTTGGGTTTGTGTTCATTTTAAAGCCTACTGTTGAATCCTAAAAGTCTAACACATTGCTCGATGGCCATTTAGATGCTCCATACATGGTTGTTGAACACATCACTAAACATGTAATGAATGTATTCCTTTAATAATTTTTTTTTTTTTTAAAGCAAACACTGCCATTGAGTTGATTCCCATTCATAACTACCCTATAGACAGAATAGAACCCCTGTGTCTGTAAATCTTTACAGTGGTAGACTGCTTCATCTTTCTCCCGTAGAGCAGCTGATGGGTTTGAACCAATGACCTTTTGGTTTGGTTAGAGTCCAATGCTTAATTCATTGTGCCACCAAGGTCCTTATTCCTATAATAAACCCAAAAAAAATAAACCCATTGCCATGAAGTAGATTCCAATTTATAGCACCTCTGTAAGTTTCCGAGACTACATTTTACAGACACAGATAACCTCATCTTTTTCCCTAATAGATTTTAATTGCTAATGGTTGTAACAGCAGATGGATTTTAACAGTTAGCAGCCCAGTTTTTATCCTACAGCACCACAAGGCTCCTTTCTTCTATAATTTGCTGTTAGGTGCTGTCAAGTCACTTCAGACTCATAGCGACCCTGTATAGGGTTTCTAAGGAGGGGCTGGTGGGTTTGAATGGTCAACCTTGTGGTTCGTAGTCCAATGCTGTGATTCTACAGTGCCACACCTGGAGCCCTACAATACACTATAGGAAATTTTATAACTGTTAAAAAAAACTGAACAGCTTTCTCTTCTTCTTTTGATCTCTGGTAGTGGTTATGAATCGGACTGCTAACCTGAAGGTCAGCATTTCAAAACTACCAGCTATTACGCAGGGGAAAGATGAGGCTTTCTGCTCCCATAAATATTCACAACCTCTGAAACTCTATACGGGGTCACAATCAGTCGGAACCAACTCCACGCTACACCACCACCACCAATTACAAACAATGTTTTTGTACATTTCGAATATGAAGTGAATTTAATACATATGGTCCATCCACTATTGCTATAATAATTTGATTTCATTATATAAAGTCTTAATTTAGTATGAAAAAGTGGGGATGAGTTAAATTTGTACAACAAACGATTGTATTGATATTACTTTTACCTTCACCTAAATCAGCTTATCTATCACACAGATGAGTATTTTCATTATTAATGTCAGTGAAGTGTTTGAAATTACCCAAAGAGAACATCTGAAATAAATCACCTATGGTTTATTTTCTGGACTCTCAGCTGTTAGTACTCTTGTTTGCAAAACTATACATTGCATGGAAATTCAGTGTGCCTTTATCTTCCTTCATCAGCTTCTGCAAATGCATGCTGCAAGAAAGGAAATCCAAAATACTCTCTTATTATCTGGTAATGTGAGGGTGAGACATTTTGGTTCCTATTACTAAATTCAGAGTGCCAACATAATCCAAAGGCATGTATCTGTTAACATTCAAGTAAAACATATGACAGAAATGGCAGCTTGGTTCTTTAGCTTCATGTATGTAAAACCTTTGTGACTACTTCACTTTGTTGCTATTTTTTAAAGTTATTTCACGTTATTTACTTGAGCAAATTCAACAAATATTATTTTAACTATTGCTTTGTTAGACTCTAGGAAATCTCGTATGCATGTCTCTCACAGTGGCATTTAGACAACATTTGCATCTTTTCATGTTTTTAAACTTTTAATTGTGAATTTTGTGAAGGTTTACAGAGATCATCAGTTTTACATTCAACAAATGTTATTCTTTGTTTCATCTCAATGATGGTAATCCCCTGCATGGAGCAACAGTTTTCCTACGTTTGGCCTCTTTTATTTAGAGTTCAGTTCCATGTATAAGAAAGAGCCAGGATGCTCACCAGAATGTTATTTTGAGTTCTTTTTTAAATTAATGGAAATATTAATAGTTTGGCCATGAAGATAATACCATAGTCAACATTATAATTATTTTCATTACTGTTACTAGTATCTATTGAATTATAATTCTCCAAATAAGTGCTTTACATGTATTAATTCACTTATGACTAGCTATATGATTAAATTATTATTATAATTATCTCCATTTTTTGAAATTAAAATTAAAGAAATTAAATAACTTGCAGTAAGTCATACAGCTACCAAGTGACTAAGTCAAGGTTAAATGATCAACTGAAACACACTTGGCTGGTATGTTTCTCTTCTACCTCTGGGCATCTGTGAGGGTAGGACAACCATCACTTGCACACCAGTCTTGGTCAGACTTAACCCTAACGGACATGCACCTCAGAGTCCAAACAGGCCAAGATGGATTAAACTAAATTGTTAGAATACTGCAGATTACAAGAACCTTTCATATCATTGAGCTTTATAAAATAAGTGTGAAAGGTGTATTTGGACACTTTTATTTTACAATGCTATAAAATTACATATGGATTATTCAAATGCTCTGGATTGTGGAATATTTGTGAATTATGGAAAATAGGACAAAATTTTCTACTAAAATATTCAGCCCTGCCCATTATTTTTATAGACTCAATGCCAAAAATTTAGTAAATTGATAAAACCCATCTCTGACATCACTTTTCTAACATTTTTCGATAGCTGAAGTTTTAATTTTAATTTTATTGGCTCCCTTTCTTCATAGTCTCTTTTCCATTATTCTTTGGAGATTTGCCTATTATAAATTAAACTTGAACTCTGAGTAACTGATAATTGCTAAAGTGACAGTTTCCAGTAACTGCGTTTTGCTGGGAAACAAGAACTTCTTATGGTTTTTAAAAATAGGCTGACCTTGTGGCTTTGCAAAACTCTTAACTGAAGAAAAGCATCTTAGAATTCAAAAAGCAAAACAAAACCAAAAGCAGATTAGCAGAAGTCAAGAACTGTAGAGTAAACTCATAAATCAGTGGAGTATTGTAAGCTACAAATCAGTAGCGTATTTTAAGTAACCAAATTTACTGTTAATTAAAAGTTTTTCTCTACTTAACTAGGCCAGGCTTGACATATCAACTTGGAATTACTGAAATTATAACGTTCTGTTCAGAACTATCGTTTAAAGCCTAGGAAATAGTTTTTTTGGAAACATCTGAAGGCAAAATTATATAAATTCACAACTGACAATAAAGTAGTTTTTATTTGTTTTAAGTTCAACTTAACTAGATCTGCTCCCAAATTATCAATAGTCCTCTGAAAATGTTTATATAACTAAGCATGAGTCAAAAATGATGAGAATATATATATATAATTTTTTTTTTCATTTTCTAAGACTAAAGCAGTACACAATGGTATAAGTGTATTAACTGCTTCACCTGAAAAAGTTTTCTCAGCTCTATATAAGACAAAAAGATTAAGAGTTCACTCTGATATTAAATATAATAAAAATTTCCATGTATTATTATCAACTGATTTATACGTCAGAAGAACTTGTTGTAGATCCCTCTGGTATGAAGTACAGAAAATAATTTAAAAAATTTTTTATTTAGTAAGTCTTTTTTTCCATTTATGTGCCAGTGGTGCTATGCATTATTGAAACTGTTTTTAAGTCAATCCAGCTTTTATTCAATACCAGCTTCCCACGTTATCTTGTTTTAAAAAAACCTGAAATTTAGCATTATGGAAATGTTTTGTCAATGCCATTTGTGATTGTATATGTCTAATATATGACCAGACAAAGAAACTTTCATGGAAGCAAACCTTTTGAAAGATAAGCCTACTTAAAATTATACAAATTAGCCAGGGACCATTAAGCAAATGATCCAGGGCATTTCACCAAGAAAGAAAAGATTCTAATGTATATTTGTTACATGAACTTGGTATTGTGATTATAAAAGTAACAGCTTGGCACAGATGAGGAAAATTCTCCTCTACAAAAGTTGACTTTGCCTTGATTCATAAACATGGTCTAAGCTATTTAATTTGTGTAATTCAAAAATACATTCATTTTTTAAATTATTCTGTGTGCTATTTTATGTGTTTTTGTAAAGGATATTGCAAATATAATAATTAGGACTACAATAACTCTTACAAATATATTTGAGATCACAATTTACCCTAACTAAAAAATTTTGCATACATCAAGGAATAACTTCATTTTCCCTTTTTCCAAAAATAATAACAGGACTAAATCTAAAACAGAAAAAAAATATTAGGGGTGATGGGAGACAGGAATCACCTAGGTTTTCATCATTCATTTCTGTGTATTCTGGCATTTGGAATTTTGGAGTTAGTTCATTGACTATTCCACAGGGTGGCAGTAATATAGTGTAAAACAAATGACACCATCCACAAAACCAAGTGGAAAGTTAGTGTTTTCAGTTCTATCAATTCATTATGTCTATGCCTTATATTATATAGGATGCTATATGATATAAATTGTTTATGAAATACAGTTAAAATTATTATTACATGATTAGCTAAAATATTTAAAGCCAAGTCAAGTAACCAGCATATGGTACCTAGGATTTAAATACTTTTAAATTCATTTTTCATTGTCATATACAGAGTAAAACAATTAGAGTTATATCTAACATTTCTCAATTTATTTGTATACAATCATTTTGAAAAACTGTAAGATTACATATATCATTAAATATTGACAAGTAAAAATTCTTAGCTATATTAGAATGATTTTGTAATTATTGTAATGGTAAGACAGTGCAAAAGTTTTATAAGAAGAAAAGAATGCTGTCTTCATAATTCTTAAATATAAGCAAGGAATATGAAGAAAATTGCATTTTAGACATTAAAGAAAATGACTTTAAGCATTTCTATGTTAACACAAATTAAAACTGAAAAAAAAAAGGGAATAAAGTATATATTTGTAACGTGGCAATGATTCTGTCTGTTAATGCAGCTTGTGTTTAAATAGCCAGAGACCTTTGTGTAACTGAGAACAAAAAGAGAGGCAAAAAAGAATCCATTTAGCATGCCTAAAATATTTATACAATTATAATTAAATGTGACAGAATATACTCTTAATTTTCACATCATCTAAGAACTCCATGTAGGCAAATACATGGGAGTTACGCAAAACTTTTGTAGTAAAAACAAATAAAGCAACAAGCTGTTTTGACTGGTATGTTTTTTTTACTGATGTGTTTATTTGTACTATTTGATGGATAACATCAGTCAGAATAATCACATGGTGTATCTCTAAGTGTAGTTTGTATGTCACTGGAAATGCTTGTCTTCTAGAAACAGACATGAAGACTAATTTAGTCTTTGTCATTTATTTCTACTTATTGAAAAGTGTTTTATTAGAAAATTGTAGCAGTAAAAGCGACTAGACAAAGCAGTGCTTTAAAATAAAAAGTTTAAGCATGTTTTCAAATATTCATTATGGAGACAATTCCCCAAGTACTTTCTGGGGCATCTGGATTTCCTTCCTTTTCCTGAATTCATGTGACAATTGTTTAAGGTATTGCATTTAAATTGAATTAACAGTTAGGGTGGCCAACTTGCTTATGGAAATATTTCCATTTAGAAGTAAGCTCAACTATGTAAGATGTAGCATTACATTGAAAATATATAGCCGGTCTCAACTGATGAAGAAAATGAAACCATTTCTATTTTGAGGGGAATTTCTGAAGAGAGAGAGAAGGAGGGAAAACAAAAAACCCTAAAAACCTAGAACAGATATAGAGAAGAATCACCAACATCTATTGTTAGCCTAGTACCAGTCATGCATCTTTACAATTGACAGTGATTGAAACAAATACATATCTACTAAATGATTTCTTAAATAATGGGGTAAGGCAACTCTGGTTAATTTGAGGGTGACTTACATAGAACCTTCTTACAATGAGACAGCAACATTCGCAATGTAGAATTTGGAGGCAGGGGTTGTTATGATGTGATCTGTGTGGTCAAGACTAGCGAAAGAACAGAGAACAGATGTGAAATCTCTTTTGAGATTTGTGTTCTGGAATCATGTGCAAAAGATAAAACAGATGAAGCAATTAGAAAACATCAATTTAAATAGTCAACATGAATTAGGGAAAAGCTCTTAACAGAGTTCATATTTCAAGAATGTCATAAACCAGAATTTGAAATCATGGAAAAGTAATATTCAACTTGTTTATCTGTAGAAAAACTCAAATGTTCAGCTTCGAACTTAGCTTTACTTAGATTATTTTTAAAAATCAGTATGTAAAATGGCCATTTTAATCATTTTTTCTTTCAAACTAGTTTATCTATAATTTACCTATAATTTATACTAATATCTAAGCTAATGGTTTCCAATAAACATTTAAATTGCTATCAGTTTAAAAAATATCACATTTGAAATAAAATTGTCATAGTATTTACTGCTTAAAGCAAATTGCTATTTGTATATTTATGGCACATTGAAATCAGTAAATTTTTGATTAGCCAGGTGAAGTTCAATTGGAAGTGAAACATACCATATTCTACAAATGAAGCCTTTGTCATAATCCTGTTTAGGGACTGGAATATGGTATAAGGCGCCCAAGTGCAAATTTAGCAGCTGGAGGCTTCCTGGATTTAGAATTAGCCAAGTGATTTGTTTGTCAGCAGTCTGTTATAATTCTTTACTAAACTCAGTTTTTTCTTACCATATCAATCAACTGTAAAGCATACAGTTGTTTTAACATTAGCTATAATGTTTTTCCATTTGATTAAATTTCATTCAGCATAACAAATACATATATTTTTTAATTCATCCAGGTACGTGTATTCACATTCTCAGTTGGTCAACATAACTATGACAGAGGACCTATTCAGTGGATGGCTTGTGAAAATAAAGGTAACAAATGTTTTCTTGATCACATTTTATTAGACGAAAAAATACTTTGATAGCTATAGTGAAGTCCACATATTATGGGAAATACTTAAAATTGGTAGTTAATATTATAGGAAGTGAGGCAAAAATACAACTCTGAATATGTTTTGTGTAGAGGAAGCACACACACACACACAACAAACTTTAGCATGAATGGCATATTAAAATTCAGACATCTTATCATACTATTGTGCATTTAAACATTTTTAATGAAATTTTTATACTAATATAAAGTATCTTACATGAAAAATTAGGAATAAGAAATATGTGCATTTTATAAAATTTGGATTTAAGAGAGGGTGACATACACATTCATTTTTTTCTCTGAGTGGTTATTGGTAATTTTGATTATTTTTTTTTATTCTCATACATTCTGAAATAATCCATGTTTTATCCAGTAAGCCCCTATTTCCTTTATACTCAGAATAAAAGATGTTATTTCAAAAATTAAATGTAATCACACATCAACAAAAACAACCTGGATTTATTCTTAAGGTTATATTTAGGCAAATATTTTATATAAATATAATAATTTACAGATACTTATCCATCATGCATATTTAATTTCTCCAGTGATATATACATATCTTTAATAACTGCAGGCAGACTTTCTACTGCTTTGCTTTACTTTTTGCTACTCTTAAAAATGTAGCAACATTCTCATAGAACCTTGCATTGCAAATACACAATAATTAAACATTTTCTACTTTTATCAATAGTATCGATAATTTAATATTTGTCTCTGAAATTAAATGTTTTTCATCTCTTACAAAGAAAAGATACTTTTATTGCCCTTTATAATAAGTAGTGTGGTATTTGTGTATATTTCAGGGTATTATTATGAAATTCCTTCAATTGGAGCTATAAGAATCAATACTCAGGTACGGTTATTACAAACTTTTTAGATTATTTTTTCAATAATAAGATAAATGTTTTCCTACATTAAATGTAAAAATCTGCACAATATGTTGACAATAGGTGAGAATGAAGAAAGATATGTTAATACTGCATTTGGGTTAAAATATATGACCATCATAATAATGTATTGTTATTTCATTGAAGTTCCAGGTGTTTTCAAACATTCAAAACTCAGGTTAAAAAACAAAACAGAAGAGTATAAAAAAACTTTATTGTTATTTTTGAATGATAAAAATGCCATAGAAAATAAACATTGTTGTTAAGTGCCGTCGAGTCGGTTCCGACCCATAGCGACCCTTTACAGGATTTCCGAGGGTGTAAATCTTTACATTAAATGGCAATATCTTCTCATGTAAACTGAATTTGGTTCTACTGCAGTTTCATTTAAGTGAGGTTCTTCAAGTTGTAGGAACAACATAGACAAAACAATAGTTACATGGGACCCTCATCAGAACTTAGATGAATCCTAAAATAGCCCTTGTAGATCAATTTTCCTTCTAAAATCAGACTAGATTAGGAGATGTGTTTTTCACAACTATTTGTTTGAAAACATGGCTATTAAGTAATTAAATTAATTTAAATATGCATTTAAATATTCAAAAATATTTTAAACCACTGCTGATTTTAAAGCTTAGCTGAAGATCAGCAAAATAGACTAAATCAAAATTTAACATAAATTTTACATTGCATTTGTGGAAACGAACACTAAATACATTGAATACTGCAAGGAAACAGCAGCTGCATTTGAGTCTGATATTGAGATTTGGCACAGTATTTCATTTATTTTTTGATATGTTTAAATATAGTGTGAATTTCAGCCAAACAATCTGTGATGTGAAAGCAAGCATGTGGCTGCTTTATTATTTCAAATGTGTGCAATCCCACCAGTAAATCAGAGTCTCAAATAGTTTAGATTAGCATAAAACAATTTACAAGGAATGTATTTCACTTATTGTTGGCTGTACCTCAGAATGAAAATGTTCTTATTGTTACTAGAAAAAAACAGTAGTAGATATATTGTATAGTAAGATAAATTCATTTTCTTTTTGTTTCAAAGTATGTAGACATACCATTTATGGACTACTCAATGTTGGGATTAAATGATTATATACTCTTAATAATTTTGATTAAACATTCATTTTTAGTTGTAGTTTTTTCCTTTGTGTACATTTTTTTGTTTTAAGCACATCATTTCTAGTTTTCAACCACTTAACTTTTTTTTTTTTTTTCTATATAGGAATATTTGGATGTTCTGGGAAGACCGATGGTTTTAGCAGGAGACAAAGCTAAGCAAGTCCAATGGACAAATGTATACCTGGATGCATTGGTAAGATGTTGGGCTGTTCAACAGAAAACTAATGCCATAATAAAGGTACATAACACACTTCTATATCTTTCTAGGTTATGTTTTTCTTTCCCAGGTATGTTTACACTTTCTTAAAATTTCTTTTATCATAGCTTTCTTTACCAAGATTCAAATGATTTATATTAAAATCTAAGCATGTATGGAATTGTTATTATTGGATGCTGCCGAGTCAGAGTCATAATAACCTTATACATGACAGAAGGAAACACTGGCGAGTCCTTAGCCATCCTCATAATCATCGTTAAGCTTGAGCCCTTTGTCACTGCCCCTGTGCCAATCCATTTGGCTGGGAGTCTTCCTCTTTTAGGCTGACCCTAGCCTGATGTCTTTCTCCAGGGACTGGTTTCTCCTGATAATAAGTCTGAAGTATGAGAGGTGAAGTCTTGCTGTCCTGGTATATAGAACCACAAACATAAAATCCTATTTTATTTTCAGGTTGACCTACTGAGAACGTAGAATTACATCCTAGACTTTTCAAACTAAAATTGACTTTATCAGCGTTTTAGTAATTTTCTTGACTTTTCAAGGCAATGAATACATAATGCTAAAATTCATGTGGACTCATTAGAAACAATTACTGAAGAAGTTGAATAAGAATTTTCAAGGAAATATTTCTAAAGCACACTTTAGTTAACAGAAGGAGCCTAGTGGTCCCGTGGGTTAATTGTTAGGCTGCTAACTTAAAGGTCAGTAGTTCTAGCCCACCAGCTGCTTGCAGAATGATTTAGACACTCTGCCTCTGTAAAGATTTAGAGCCTGGAAAACTTGGTGAAACAGTTCTACTCGGTCCTCTAGGGCACAACTGACAATAGTGGGTTCAAGTAACAAAGATTTATAGTTTCCACAAGTGTGATCAACCCACTAAATCTCAAAAGTACAGTTTACCCTTCCCTGAAATCATCAGGAACCTAACTCTCTTTATATATTATTCCTCGCTTAACTAAGACACACTGAGGTCATCAAAACGATTGTGAAATAATTATTTGTCCATTGCACAATTGCCATGTTAGGTCAAGGTACTTCATTATATGGCAAAATATGGTTCTCAAAGAGGGGATAATTTTGCCCCAGTTTACATTTGAGAATGTCTGGAGAATTTTTTTATTATTGTGACTAAAAGAATATTCTACTTACAGTGATGCTGTTAGACTTCATTACACACAGAGAGAAATGTCAATAGTGACTAAGATGAGAAACATTGTTTCAATACTTGTACTTTTATATCATAAAAGTTATAAATAGAATCATTCTATTTCAGATTTATCTGTATGTTTATCTTAATGAAAGGACTTTATTCATGATTGGCTAATATAATATGTTAGAGAAAAATACAAAAATTCAAGCCCTAAATGTAAATGCTAATTCAATAACCTTTTTTTTATCTACTTGGAGTTAAATTATATGCTGATATTGCTTTTCTAACTGCAGTAATGAACCCAAAAGGCAAATTATAATCCATTTAGTATTATTTATCATTGTTTTCTTGTAAAATAAACATTTTAAGGAAGTTAGAAGAATAGGAACTATTAGTGAAGCTTTGCATGCTAAGAAAGATAAATGTTAAGCTTGCTTACCTCAAGCTTGAGCTAAAATGACTGTCCAGTGTTCCTTTTTGACATCACATATTTACTTAAGGTCGCATGGTCATCTAAAAACTATGGTCACAGAGTTTCAGTTTTTCAAATCCATCACAGAACAGTGTACATGACATGGATAAGTCAATTATTGTGTTCTGTTGCATTTCCTGTGACCAGAAGTTCATTAGCCAGTATGTCTGCATTGCTGGAAAAGTTCTTACTGATAGCCCAGATGACACTGGGAGGAAATGTTGATTCTAAATGCACTGTTTACAAGTCAAAATCTTTCAGAAAAAAAGAAAACAATGGGACTCAAGAATTGACTACCCAGAAGACTCATAAAGCATTCTTTTTACTGCTTGAGAAATATATGTTGTCATGACATATTTTAGTTATTTTTATAATTATGCAAATAATATATTCAATAATTATGCACACAATGCATTCAAAATGCTGGAGGCTCAAATCAATACAAGAGAGCTTCAAAAAGTTCATGAAAAAATTCAATTATCTTTCAATTCCGTTTTTCCATGAATTTTTTAAAGCTGCCTCCTACAAGGAAGAAATAAACATGACCCAAGACAAAGTAAGAATGAAAACAAATGCAAAGAGCTTTGGAAATTCCAAAGAAAGAAGCCACATACCTTGGGGAATGGGATATAGTTTAAAAGATGGCAACAGTTTAGCAGAAATTATGAGTCAACTTTCCCACAGAGAGGATGCAGTGTAGAAGTAAGAAAATGCTGTGTATGTTGAAGGAACAATAGCTAACTCACTTCTAGAGATGATGGGAAGTAATGGAAGAAACAAGGTGGCACCATATTGTGGAGGGTCAAGCAAATAGGCTCAGTTTTCATTTGACTTGGAAGATAAAGTAAGGATCTTTATTTTAAAGATTCAGCCTCGCTAGAAAATAAAAATAAAATAATATTCAAGGTAGAAATCTTGTTTATTTCATTTTTTTTTCTTTAGTGATTTGTGCAGTACCTAGGGATAGAATGCAGTTTTATTTTTTCATAAAATAGGGAGAAAATAGAAGTGAGTGTCAATGAGATTGTTAGTGAATATCTGAAGTCCATTAGGTTAGTAGTCTAGGATATCATTTTGAGTATATGTTAGGATTTTTCTAAGCAAATCATGATACTCTATGTCTTGAAAAGTGATGTAAAAACACTTGTCCATATACTCCATATATTTTACAGTGTTGTTGTTGTTGAGTGACACAGTGTCGGTGCCAATTCAGCAAGACCATACATATAGGGTTTCTGAAGAGCCTGCTGGTGGTTTGAACTGCCAGCTTTGCAGTTATCAGTCCAGTGTTTATCCTTCAGCTCCACATGATGATAGTGCTTCAAAATTGTGCATATAAACTATAACTCAAATAGAAAGATGTCTTTATTGAATTATCTTCTGGATATAGTTTCATGGATTATTTTGGATTTTGTCTTCATTAAAGTGGAAAATTTTCATTGAGAACATTAATTTGTATACACAATCAAAATGATTTCATTGTAGAATGTTTTGGCTTAGGAAGAAATAGAAAGCCAAGGTATATGCCATCACCCAATTGTGCTCTTAATTTTTATATGTCACAAAAAATTTGGTTTCTTTCATTCTTCTGAAAGCTTCTCTGTGATTGTCTTTCCTAACTAATTAATTTCACATTGTCTTTGGCTTTCCAGATGGATGATTATAAATCATAGCCCATTTAAGACATTTTATTGGGTGGAGAGGGGTTTCCGTTGGTTTCTCAAATCATTAAACACTGTGCTGCTAACTGAAAGTTTGTGGTTTGAGTCCATCCAAAGATGCCCTAAGAGAAAGACATGGTTACCTACTTCTTAAAAATTAGCTATTGAAAATTCTACATAACACTGTGACACACATGTGGTCCCATGAGTCAGAACTGACTGACTGGCAACTGGACTGGATTTAGAGGCACTGCTGCTTCTTTTAAAGAATGTAGTGTTTATCCCAGAAATGCAGTATCAATAACATAAAGCTCAGGACATGAAATAATTAGCAATGCAATTAACAATGATGGAAGGCAATTAAGTTATTTAAAATAGTATTTCAGCATTGCTCTGTTCATGGATGCTGTTCTGGTATAGCTTTACTCCTGATATTAGGTGAACCAGTAGTAATGTTTTTTTAAAAAGTAGTGACAGGGTTATGGGAATGTTTAGGTGCTACTGATCATATGTGTAATTTACAATGCTCTCAGAGTACTAGTTTAGATGGAGCATGTTTCAATAACTAGCTAATATGTCCAGACTCTTTTCACAGCATTTTAACTGCTAGTGTTTGGAAAATAAGCTTTAGTAGATATTCAGAATTACTTGCCAGATTTTTTGTAGTTCTTATAAAATATCTATAAGATACAATGTCAAAAATTAAAAAATATCTTAGTATTATAAAGTTTAAATTTTAACTCAAATTTGCCTTTTCTCTCTGAATTTGTTTTTAGGAACTCGGACTTGTCATTACTGGAACTCTTCCTGTCTTCAACGTAACTGGCCAAGATAAAGGAAACATAAAGGTTACAAGTTAATTGATAAAAATAATAATTATAAATGATAAACTATGACACTGAAACTCAATGCAGAGAGGATATTTCTATAAGGGAATACATATAATGTAACTGTCTTGTCAGGTCAGAAGTTAAAAGGGAACAGCTGCATACGTGATAACAACCTGGAAATAGGAAATGCTGGTCAACCTCTCTTGCCCTAACAACCAAGATTTAGCTTTGCTATATTTAACTTAGACTTGATGGGAACACAAATCCAGACTCTGGAAAGAATTACAGGAATCATGGATGATAATAATTAAAGTCAGTCTAAGATATGGAGTTCGGGGGGTGGGAGGGCGGGAATCTAAAAAGGTAACCCATGCTGTTATTTATGTCAGGTGTGCATATGAGGCTACGTACAAAGCACTGTTACTAGGGTTCCAGTCTTACATGCACTGGTTTATTCCCAACAAAACATGTTTAAATATGTCTCTGGTCTGTGTCTGCATACACATCTATCAGTAATGTACTTTTCTTAGTCTTGTTAGAGTACCTTTCAAAAACAGGTCCAGTTGCTTCAGAGGCAATCTTCCAGGCAAGATAAACTCAAGGCCGAGAGGTTAGCTCAACTTATGGAGACTGTTTGGTGGTGGTGGTTATGTGCCATGGAGCCAGAACCGACTCTGGTAGCGTAGTGGTTACAAATTGGGCTGCGAACCTTAAGGTTAGCAGTTTGAAACTACCAGTTGTTCCACGGGAGAAAGATGGAGACTGTTTGTTGTTGTTAAGTGCCATCGAGTCGGTTCCAACACATAACGACCCTGTATAGGGTTTCCAAGGAGTGACTGGTGAGCTTGAACTACCGACTTTGCAGTTCAAACGACTTTGCTGTCTGGTGCATTAATCCACAGCGCCACACCAGGAGACTGTTTAGGGGACTCCAAATGGGTAATCTTGATAAGTTTTCTTGAAGGACACAGGACCTCGTGGGGAGTTATGAGTAAGAAGTTTTAAGAAAATTTAAAATTACATTGGTGAAAAAAGAGTCAGGAAATCTTCACCAAAAAGGTTTTTTTTTTTTTTTTCCAGCAATGCACCTGCTCATGTTTCACAGGTAGCAAGGGCTGACTCATGAGAATTTCATTGAGAAATCTTCCCCTACCCACCCTTTGCCACTGATCTTGACCTTTCAGACTTCTTTGTGTTCCCAAGACTCATGATATTTCAAAGGAACATGATTTTGCATCCCTTGAGGATGCCAAAATGCAGTTTAAATGTTTAAATCAAAGAGCACAAAATTCTTTCAGAAAGGGTTATATAGATGGAAACATAACCTTTAGAAGTGCATGGACCTAGATGAAGGATTTGCTGACAAACATGAGCTTTACATTTTCATATTTTCGTTTAATAAAAATTTCTGTTGGAAGCCCTGGTGATGTAGCGAATTATGCATTGAACTGCTAACCACAAGGTCAGCAATTCAAATCCACCTGCCACTTCATGGGGGAAAGATGAGTCTTTCTGTTTCTGTAAAGATTTAAAGCCTCAGAAACCCTGAGCAGAGTCATTATCAGTTGAAACTGACTCAACAGCACATAATAAAAGCTACAAAGTTTTCTAGGATTTTTTTGTAGGATACTTTTTGAGGTTCCTTAACAGAATCGACTCAACGGCACTTAACAACAACAATAACAATAGATATATTTAAGGATCTCTGGTAGCGTATTGGTTACAAAATAGGCTGCGAACCTCAAGGTCAGCAGTTCAAAAATACCAGCTCTTCTGTGGGAGAAATATGAGGCTTTCTGCTCCCGTAAAGATTTACAGCCCCGAAACCCTGTGCAAGGTTTCTGTGAGTTGGAGCCAACTCCACGGCACATAACCATCATCGCCAATAAATATATTATTTATCGAATCTGTTCTGATCCAACTCCTATTCAAACAATAGCTTCTAAATGATCGTTATAGCTAAGAAAATGATTTAAATGAACAGTCTTCTTTATGTTTTAATATTTGATGGTGATGGTGGTGGTGGGGGCTGTGCCATGAAGTCGGCTCCAAATCATAGTGACCCTGCATAGGGTTTCCGAGGCTGTAAATCTTCACGGGAGCAGAAAACCTCATCTTTCTTCCGCAGAACAGTTGGTAGTTTTGAACTGCTAACATTGAGGTTAGCAGCCTGACTCGTAACGAGTAAGCCATCAAAGCTCCTTAATATTTTATAAAGTTCAATAAAAATGAGTTCCATAAAAAAATACTGATTTCTACTGCTTGACAGATTGTTTCTCTTGCTTGATTAGTCATGCAGTAAAATACCATCTACTTAAAAGATGTATCTTGTCCTTTTGATATGGCATTTTTCATTTTGATTTAAACACAGGGTTGATTTCCCTATTTCTTAGCTTGATTCAGAAGCAATTTAAGACAGCAATAGAAGTTAAGATTTATTATTTTTTTTACACTAAATATTCATTATGTATTTCAGATGGCATTTCTTATTTCAGAGGATATTTATTTCTAGTTTAGAGTATGATGAAGTCTTTTGCTCTTAAACATTATTTGCTTAGGCATTATAAATCTCAATTGAATGCCTTATTTTAATAATGGGGTTATAGAAAATATTAGTTGTTTCTCTTTGGAGGCTCACTGCCATTCTTAAATATCTGAGGGTTCTAAATATTGTTAACTCATAAGATAGCAATTCCCTAACTCCTCATATGAGGTTTCGCACTATAGAATAAGGGGTTTCATTAATAGGGGATTTTGCTCAGTTAGTATAGGATAAGATCTTGGGAAAAGAGTATAGCTGTTGGCTTAAATTTTTACTGTATTTGTACCTGTGTTATTTTTATAATGACTATTACTTGGATTTTATTATTTTCCTTATAAATATATTTCAATGCATAATTTAAAAATTAATAGGACTAATTGAAACAAAAACCCCTAATTCTAAAATTTAATACCATTGCCATTTATGTCCTATAAAAGCATTACAGCAATTTTCCACATCACATCTTTGACTTGCAACGACAACAACAATGTCCATTGCTATGTATCTAAAAGTATTTATTAATGGCAACCAGGAGCATGTTCTTATGATATGTACTATTTTATTAGCAACAAGGTTTATACTTTTTTAGAATCGTTGTACATACAGACATGCTGTCAGCAGCCGAATTCCAGTATTCGGTCATTCCAGATGGCCCAATATCATTAAGCTGGACATTGTTGTGCTTTCATAATCACAGTGCATCACAAAGCCAGTCTCCACTTTATGCATAGACACATACATATACACACATACACACATGCATACAATTATAGTCCTGCCTTTACAATATTACAACAAATTTCAGTGATAAAGAGGTATGTTGTAAAGTGTCGTTGAGTCGATTCTGACCCATAGCAACCCTGTATAGGGTTTACGAGGAGCAGTTGGTGAGCTTGAACCACCAACCTTGGAGTTTAAACCGCTTTACGGTCTGGTGCATTAATCCACAGCGCCACACCAGCATGCCCAAGAGGTATGAGACGGGTCAAATAAATTTTTCTGTAATTATTTTATGCTTTAACCTCAATCTTCAAACTGTCATTTAAGTGAAATATTAAAGATGATAAAACTGTATAAAAACAAATAAACCTGAAGATCCTTATCAGTGGTCCCTTCAAATGTCTCATCCCATAATAGAGATGTGTAAACTAGGCTGTATTCTAGCCTTGTCAAATAAAAGGATGAACGTATATAATGTTTGTATAGAAATATGTACATTTTTATTTTTAAAAAGTTTTCCTATGTTGTCTTATTTTAGAACCAGCTGATTCTTGGTGTGATGGGAGTCGATGTGTCTCTGGAAGACATTAAAAGACTGACACCACGTTTTACAGTAAATTGCAATTTATTCTCTTGGTACATTTTATATTTTAGAACTTTGTACTAACTTAGCTTCTACATATCACTTCTTTCAAAGTACAGTAATCTTAACTAAGGAACTAAGTGTTAAAAACCATCCTTAAGATAAAATAGGGATACCAAGCTTGGTCATGCTTTCCAATATGTAATCAACAAATTTTTTAAATGTGAATTCCACTGTGTGAATCACAGATGTATCTAAGCTCTTTTTTTTTCCCATTGTTTTTTAGCTATGCCCCAATGGCTATTATTTTGCAATTGATCCTAATGGTTATGTTTTATTACATCCAAATCTTCAGCCAAAGGTATGTCTAAAATTTGTTTACAATTAATAGTGTTCAATAAAATACTGATTTGTCATTTTAAAAGTCACTGTTGTTGTTGTTGTTGTTAAGTGTCATCAAGTTGACCCTATATAGGGTTTCCAAGGAGCAGCTGGTGAGTTTGAACTGCCGACCTTGCAGTTCAAACGACTTTACAGTCTGCCACATTAACCCACAGTGCCACATAGAGCACTAAATATAAAAGAAGTTTGCAATGTAGCTTCAATCATTAGATGAAATGACTTTAGTTTATTGCGTATGAAAGTGTGAAAGCAATTTTCATTTTCTCCCACCACATTAACTAATCCAATGTTCCCATCTCAGAGACCACCATTTTCACCCCCTCTATCAGTGTGATGCTGTAAGATAAGAGCAGCACCGTAAGGTCAGTTTGAATCACAAGGTCGGTGGCTCAAATTTACCAGCTACTCCTCGGAAATTCTATACAGGGTTGCTGTAAGTTGGAACCGACTCGACGGCACTTAACAACAACAAAGACCTCAATTAAAACTTAAAAGTAATGAAGACTAAGGCTGTAAGGTAGAGAAGATTATTGCCCTACAATGGGCATGAATCTGATGAACATTAGTAGTATTCCTCTATGTCCAGGCCACATTTTCCATTGCCCTTCCTTTCTAGTAAATATCTCTACTTTCCACTCCCAGAGTATATTTATTTGCTTTCTCAGGCAGGCTTGTGAAGATAACTACAAAATTTTATATTATAACCCCGTGGGATGGCTTCAGAATTGAGAAATTTATATCCAGAGAGTTAAATGGGAAATGCTAAGATTCCATAGATGAGCCATTTCATGCTAATCCTAATGTCTCTTTTCCCATAATATATATTTTCATAAAATTAAAAATTCAACTTCTTTCATATTTCATTATTCTCCAAAAGTAGGACAAGTTATCAGCATAGAAGTAAACATTGGTAAAAATATTATTACATGGTTATAACTTTCCAAGTATTCTCAAGTTATTCTTTAATTTTTAATATAATATTGAAAATACTTTAAACTATGACTAGAAGGAAATGTGTGCAGACTTATGCATAGTACTTCAAGTTTCTCCAGCTCATGTATATTTAATGTTAGTGGCATTTTAAGGTACACACAAGGGTGTTCGTATGTCCACACTTATGTGAAATTATAAAAATTAAAAGCAATTTGATGACAACAGATTTGGTTTAGCATTCCTTGGAGGCACAAATAGTTTGCTCTTTGCTGCTAACCTAAAGATGAGGGATTCCAATCCACCCACTGGCACCATGGGAGAAAGTTCTGACAGTATGTTTCTGTAAAAGACTGCTGTAGAAACAAAACAAAACTAGCAAAACTATGGAGTTCAGGTCTACTTTAAAACACCTGGGGTAGGCATAGGTTAGAATGGTTTTTCTTTTCAGGTAGGTATTTTTTCACATTATTAGCAGTTCATCACAGTTATTTAAAAATGTGCCACGTTAAATTACACAATAGATTTATTTACAATTTTTAAACATCCAAAGATTTTGCCATAGCTGGCAAATGTTTTTTAAAAGATATTCCTATAACTTAAGTCATTTGTTGTTAAGTGCTGTTGAGTTGGATCTTACTCATAGAGACCCTCTATAAGGTTCCAAGGAGTAGCTGGTGGGTTTGAACCACCAACCTGGTGGTTAGCAGTCCAATGCTCATCCTACAGCGCCACACCAGGACTTTTAATTTATTTAGAAGCAATAAAAAAATGTGCTGAGCAGTTTAAGGAATCCCTACTTTTGTGATTGTTGTTGTTGTTATGTGCCATGGAGTCGATTCTGACTTACAGTGACCATGTCAGGGTTTCTGAGGCTGTAAATCTTTCTCTCATGCAACTGCTGGTAGTTTCAAGCTGCTGTCCATGAGATGAGTGACCACTATGTTACCAGAGCTCCTTGTGATTGATGACAGTCCTCAATCCCCCCACAAAATAATTAAAATATATCATACACAGAAAAAAAATGACAATAATATATGTAAGTATATATCTAAATCTGCATACATATTTAACAAATCTTCCTACTTATATACTTTTCAATGAATCATTACTTATGTTGTCAGAGAATTCTCATCACCTTGCCACTTCTAGACTAATGTTAAATTGTTTAGTCTGCTTTATTTTAAAATACAATATAAATTTACTCTATTTGGTATGAATAAAATACCCTGATGAGGTATCTTATAACATTTATCATTTAATCAATTATAAGATTATTTTACAGGAAATTGTCCATAATATAAGTTTTAAAAGAAAACATTTAAAATAAAGCTACAATGTTATCTTTGAATTATCCATTAATTCCACAGATCTAATGTTTGATATCAATTTAGAATAACTAATAAAGACACAGATTTCAAGAGCTTAAGATTTAAAACTTCAATATCATATATTATTTATATCACATTTGGATCATGTAAATTCTAACAATTCCTATTTGTCTTTTTTTTGAGTCAGCAAAAATTGTCTTATACAAGCTATCTTTTACTCTTCTCAAGTATATACTGTTCTAGGAAAAAAAGGAAAACATTGGACTCAAAGAATTTTAATGATAGTTTACTAACATTACATTTTGTACTCAATAAAGATATTTTAAGGCTTTTACTTTATTTACTGCATTATCATGAACTATAGTTTACCTACCAAATATTTTTAATTCCAAGTAAATCATGAGATCTTTTTCAATCGAGAAAATATCCTATCAAAATTGGCTCTAGGTGAGGACCCTAACTTATGTTGATATATGATGTATTACCATTTTTCTGTTGCTTCAGCCTATTGGTGTAGGTATACCAACAATTAATTTAAGAAAAAGGAGACCCAATGTTCAGGTAACTGTGAATGAACTTAGACTTCGCAGTGCTATTAAATTTGCTAAATCAGAGTTGAAATTGAGCTTCTGCTCTTAAAAGTTTGAGGTTATCATATTATAAAGCCTTCTTTCCTGACGTCAGCTTCTGTAGCATGAAATGGAAATAAAAATAATTTGAATAAACTGCATCAAAATGCTATTAATGATGGCATATACAGTATGCATTGGCTAACTAAATATTGCTCGCAAAATTATGTGATAATTACGGTAACAGTAATTATAATGAGATGGCTTTCTGAAAAGTAAATGTGTTATTAAGTATTGTTAAGTTAATATCAACTCTGTAATCATAACAGTTATAACTAATAATAACTGATTGCAAAATTAACTTTATAGTGGAAATTAAATTCTGATGTCATGTTAGGTAAACCACAAATTTTAACCAGAACTTACTTATATTCTTAGAAGAGTGCATTTTTTGGATTAGAAATTAGAGAAATGTCCATTCAGTTAATTAAAAATATCTGAAATTTCAAATAGCTAGTATAAGCTTTTATTGTCTGGTAAACTATGCAAAACATTTTTTTTTTTCTATTGGAAACAAAATATTTCTATAAGCCCACTAAATTGAACAGTCATAATGGTTGTTTCTTACAGTTTAGTAAAGCTTGTTAAGAAAACTTAAAAATTCAAAAGAAAATTCCATGTGATTGAAGACTCTACATGCAAACTTACCATTTCTTTTTAAGATATTGGTAACATTATGATGTAGAGGTGCTATAATAATAAAAAGAGATCAAGAGGACTATGCATTAATAAAACTGAGTTCTTGTTTGGTCCTGTCCTTGAGTAGTTCACTCAATCCCTCAGTACTTCAGTTTCTTCATTTAAAAGACAAATTCTTTGTTTTCTACTTTATGAAGTCCATTTATTCAGGAAATACACACACACACACATATATACTGATGCCTACTTCCATCTTCTGAAAATTCTCATTTAACTTATCCCGGAATGGGAATCAGGCATCTAAATATTTTTCAATAAAAATATCTTTTTGATTCCTATGGAAATTTGAATTATGTTTATGCCTTTTATGTGGGGGATGGAATTTATGTTACTTTTCTGCATGTTTCTTTTTGCATATTATTTATCCTCTTTGCAGTCATTTATATTTTAGTGATTTAAAATGTTTCTTTGTAGCAGTCTTAAATATTGCATGAAAATAATTGTGATATAATTTTAAAATAAACAACCTGAAAAATGGTTTGCTTTATTTTTGGTTTTCTTCTACAAAAAGCCCAAATGGCAAACTAGTAGTCCCACAGTCTTCTCAATTTGGGGGATATTTTTCAAAGCTTGTATTTTGGTACCACTGAGTAATAATTATTTCAATTTTTAAATGCCAATGATATTGCAGGCTACCTTTCATTTTGTTTCCAAAAATGGAATGAAAATTATTTGCAAATAAATTTATATACAAATTACAAATGAGAAGTTTTAAATATTTAGAATATCAAACAAAAGTAGTAGAAGTGTAGTGCCCACCCAGATTCCAGTTAAGGGTCTCTGGTGCTTTCTTATTACGTGTTATTCCTCCTGAATTAGTCAAACACTGTGACTCTGATCTTCTTTTTAAAATGGTCAACTAGATTGCCATTTGAAAAGTAGAAGTTATGCATTGATGTTTTTCTTTCATCATTTCATTTTCTTCTCTGTCTTTATATGTTGGATTGGGACATGATCTTCATATTGCCAATTCTTCTTGACAATGCCTCCATGCATGCTGTTTGGGTCTGGTCATGCTATACATTATCCATTGCATGTAAGATAATGTTCTTTTTTTCTATTTATGTTTTTTTCATTTTGATTACTTTAATTGTTTTGCAATGAGTTCATTAAAATTTTAATGCTGGTATAGTGGTGTTTGTGTGAAGATGCTTTGTCTTTTCATGGGATATTAAGTAATCGATTCTGAATAATACTATAAATATTAGAGTATCCTTTTGTTGTGGGACTTCTCTGTTTCATTTTTTAAAAATAATATGTTAAAAGTTTTACCATATTGGCGTTTGTTTTCTTTAAATGAAAATATGTTGTATTTCAAAGGAGTTATTTGCTACTGAGGCAATAAGTACAAAGTCTAAACAATGGTCAGTATTTTAACCTATCAGAATTATAATACTTATTTTAATCATATCTTTTTAAATTACTTAGCAACTGTTATTAGGTAACAGTATATTTTTGTTTATCAAATAGTTCAATGGCTTTTCATTTTGGGATTGAAAAATTAAAGTAAAGTCATATGAGGCCAATTTTTCAGGCTAACAGTTTGAATTCTTATATAAATAATCTTATTGCACAGTTAATTTCATTTATTGTTATACACAAGCAAGAATGTTAACATTCCAAATGGTTGGAAATCTTGAAGGAGAAAGTAGTATTTATTAAACCCGGGCATCATTATTCTTCAGGTTTTAATTACAATAGCCAATCTTTATTCAAGTCCTTGTGTTTGATCACAAATTTTAAAATATTTATATAATATTTTAGCTTATTTGAATGATTGAAATACGTTGTAAAGTTTCTGAAATTCAAATATGTGAAGCAAGTATAAATTTCTTCTCTGCATTGTGAAAAGGATGAGTAGATCTAGAAAAGGTAGTTTTACTTAGCAAAATAAGAGATAGTTAACATTTTTCCTCATAAAAATTCCTGTCTTTATAGAATACCAAAAAGTATACATGTATATTTTTCTGTGTTTTTTCCTCTCAATAAATTACCTATTAAGCTATATTTTGCCCATTTCATTTGATTAAAAAAAAAAAAGATATTTGTAGATCTTCAAGAGATACTTTCACAAAACTTATGATTTTAATTGTTGTTGTTGTTAAGTGCCATCGAGTATGTTCCGACCCATAGCGACCCTGCATAAGGTTTTCAAGGAGCAGCTGGTGAGCATGAACCACTGACCTTACAGTTCAAATGACTTTGCAGTCTGACACATTAACCCACAGCGCCACACCAGGGCTCCCATTATCTAATACAACAGTGGAAAAGAGGGTCATCAGTTAAATTTTGTCTACTATGCTTAAAGCTCAGATGTCTAGCTCTGACTATTTCTTTATTTGTTTATCAAAGTATTTGGTTTTCTTTTGAAATGTATGAAACAAGATTCTCTTATAGTATTATTTTATAAGTTTTTAAATGTATTTGAGGTAAGTACATTTTGCTAAATTTATTTCATATTTAAATTGCTGTTGAATAGTTCTATACATATCATCATTTTATAGTATCATGTGTTTAATTATTATTTTCTGCATAGAATCCCAAATCTCAGGAGCCAGTAACACTGGATTTCCTTGATGCAGAATTAGAGAATGACATTAAAGTGAAGGTGAGTCTAACCAGTAGACCAGAAAGATGCTCTCAGGTCAGGTGCTCAGATTCATCCATTTCACTGTATATGTTGAACAGTCTCATTTTATTATGATGTTTCCAGGATACTCTATATACAAAGATGAATGTTCTTAGTTTTAAAAAGCTTTAGATACTAAGCTTTCTCATTAACAAGATCATATGAAGAGAAATATATATTTTAATTTGATTACGAACATTTTGTTTTGTTTTCTGTTTTTGCATTTTTTCTTCTTTTGAGGATAGGAATATAATTGCTTTGAATACATAAATAACTTGAAAAATTCAATAACATAGGTGCTTCTGGAGAAATGAAAGGAAAGTTAGAGAGAATCCAAATAGATAATGAGTAATTTAAGGAGAGGAGCTCCTAAGTTTGTTTTGTTGTTGTTGTTAAGTACTGTGGAGTTGGTTCCGACTCATAGTGACCCTGCACAGGGTTTCCGAGGCTGTAAATCTTTACGGGAGCAGAACGCCTCATCTTTCTCCCGCGGAACCACTGGTAGTTTTGAACTGCTGACCTTGCGGTTCACAGAAGCACATTTTCATTTTACTTCAAACCAAAATTCTTTCATTTCCCCTGAATGGTTTTCTGTAATAAGATATTCTTATGAATAATGAGTAACAGTACCACTTATTCAGTATATAATATATACCAAGAGTGGGTTCTAAGAGTATTTGAAATAGTTATTTTTGTTGTAGCCATTGTACTGATGAAGTCCTGGGTTACAAATCCAAAAGGAAATAAATATATTCAGCATTTCTAAATCTGAAATATTTGAAGAAAAATTCATCTTTTAAGTTGCATTATTGAAAGATTCTGTGATGAACGTATTGAACAACATTAACCAAATTCACTGCCATCAAGGTGATTCCTATTTGTAAGCTATCCTATAAAGGGTTTCCGAGACTGTAAATCTTTCAAGGATTTGGTATGTTTAAATCTTGTGGTTAGCAGTCCAGTGCTTATCCAACAGCTTTGAGCAGTATACTGTGTTGGCAAGTGTTGTGGAGTTGGTTCTGATTCATCTTGTTGTTGTTAGGTGCCATCAAGTCGGTACCAACTCTATGCATAGCAGAACAAAGCACTGCCCGATCGTGGGCCAACCTCACTACTGTTGCCACGCTTGACTCCATTGATGCTGCCACCTGGCCAGTCCATCTCATTGGGGATCTTACTCTTTTTCTCTGACCCTGCCAAACACGATATCCTTCTCCAGTGACTGGTCCCTCCTGACAATATGTCCAAAGTATGAGAGATGAAGTTTGGCCATCCTGGCTTCCAAGGATCACTCTGGCTGCACTTCTTCCAATACAGATCTGTTGGTTCTTTTGGCAGCCCATGGCACTTTCAATATTCTCCTCCAACACCACAACTCAAATGTGTCAATTCTTCTACGGTCTTCCTTATTTACTGTCTAGCTTTCGCATACATGTGAGGTGATTAAAAATACCATGGCTTGGGTCAGGCACACCTTAGTCCTCAAGCTGACATCTTTGCTCTTCAACACTTTAAAAAGGTCTTGTGCAGCAGATTTGCCTAATGCAATACGTCGTTTGATTTCTTGACTGTTGCTTCCGTGAGTGTTGATTGTTGATCTAAGAAGAATGAAGTCCTTGACAACTTCAATCTTTTCTCCGTTGATAAGAATGTTGTTTATTGGTCCAGTGGTGAGGAGTTTTGTTTTCTTTACATTGAGATGTAATCCATACCGAAGGCTGTGCTCTTTGATCTTCATCAGTAAATGTTTTAAATCCTCTTCACTTTCAGCAAGCAAGTTTGTATCACCTGCATATCGCAGGTTGTTAAAGAGTCTTCCTCCAATCCTGATGCCACATTTTTCTTCATATAAACCAGCTTCTCAGATTTTTTGCTCAGTATACAGCTTTAATAAGTATGGTGAAAGAATACAACCCTGTCACACACCTTTCTTAATTTTAAGCCATTCAGTGTTCCCATGTTCATAGTGACCCTGTATAGGCTTTCTGAAGAATGGGTGGTGAGTTTGAGCTGCTGACCTTGCTTATCCTACAGTGCCATACCAGGACTTTATTGAATGATATGTTGTTCTCATATGCCATACAGACAGGTCCAACTCATAGCAACCTTGTATAGGGTTTCCAAGGAGCAGCTGGTGAGTTTGAAGTGCTGACCTTGCAGTTGGCAGTTCAGTGTTTATCAAAACAATATTGGATGTATCAAAAGAAGATGGAAGAAATACACAATGTCACTGTATCAAAAAGAATTGCTTGATATTCAATATTTTTTTTATGGTCAAATCTAGTAGCATAGTGGTTAAGAATTGGGCTGCAAACCTTAAGGTTAGCAGTTTGAAACTACCAGCTGCTCTGTGGGAGAAAGATGGGGCTCTCTGCACCTGTAAAGATTTACAGCCTCAGAAACCCTGTACAGGGTCGCTATGAGTCGGAACCGACTCCACGGCACATAATTACTACATATGATCAAGAACCAGTGGTACTGCACTGGTGGTAAACAAGCACCCTAGGAATTGAGTACATACCAATGTCTCAAACAGACGTAGCTCTGGAATCACTCACTTGCCTAATTCAAGGAATTTGGGAAACAGTTACTTGGGCAACCAACTGGAAGTGATTTATATTGTGCTCATCCCAAAGAAAAGTCACCCAACAGACTGTAGATATTATCAAACTCCTTATATATATTATCCAACTCCTTATATAAATGTGAGTGCTTAACATTTAATAAGAAAGACCAAAGAAGAATCGATGCCTTTGAATTTGGTGTTGGCTAAGAATATCGAATATATCATGGGATGCCAGAAGAACGAACATACCTGTCGTGGAAAAACTACAGACAGAATGTTTCTTAGACGTGAAAATAGAGAGACTTCATCTCATATACTTTGTGCATTTATGATTTTTATCATTAATCATTTGAACCTTTTTTTGTAGGTTTTGAATTGTTTCCAATGCTGTATCTATCTTTTTTTATTGTTCTTGTAGAACTTTGCTGACTTCTTCCTTATTTTTCTCAAACCCTCTGTGGAGCATTTGGAATGCACTTCCATATCATTCTCCTGAATTCCTTCTCAGGTAGTTCCAAAGCCTGCCATCCTTCCAATGTCTACTTAGGTCTACCTCCAGATTATTTGTTTCAGTTACACTATCTTGTTTCTAGAAATGTGCTGATATGGTCAGCTGTTTCTTGGGCATCTTCTATAATTAGGTGTGATTTTAATAATTAAATGAATTATGTTGATGTTTTATTATGCTTTCTGATTGCCTCCATGCAGATGTGATCAGGAGATGGGCTTCGCTTTTCACTTTTCTTATTACTCAACTCAGAGTAACTGTAGCAGGTGTTGGATGTCTTATCTGGTATATAGCAGCTGGTATTAGCTCTTGCCTGGATGATGGGATTTTATAAGGTGTGATTGTAGCTTGGCTATATATATATATGACTGCAATTGCTGTCTCTTCTTGGGTAATGCAGGGAGAAAAAGATACCCCTGCAGGTAAAAGGGGGACCAAAAAATCAAACAGCAACAGCAAATAAATAAATAAAGCAGATTGGATTCTATAGTCTACAATTGCAGGAAAAAAAGAAAGAAAGAATCTGTAGCACGATAGCCTAGGTTTTGCTCCTAGTGGGAGACAGTTCACAGCTGAGCAGATCCATGTAGTAGTATCCTCCAGGGATGGGAAGGGTGCCTGCTCACTCAGGCACTCCCTCTACTCACCAGAGTGGTGGTGTACAGGCAGAAAAAGGGAAATGGGCAGATGAAAAATTATTCGCACCTTTATCTCTGAAGATCGATCAGGTCTCTGCGATGGTATTTCTGTCCTGTGGCCATATTTGCTGTAACTTCCTCAAGATGGCTGCACCCTTCTCAAGATAACTGTGCCCTTCTCCTTCATGTCATATATTTTGGACATGCTTTCCAGAGGAACCAATTCTCAAGAAGGAAAATAAGATAAAGTAGTGTGTCACCAAAAAGAGGAAGGCCCTCAGTGAGATATATTGACATGGTGGCTGCAACAATGTGCTTAGGCAGCAGTGATTGTGAGGATGGTGCAGGACACTGTTATGTGTAGGGTTGATAAGAGGCTCAACCAACTCGATGGAACCTGACAACAGCACAATATAGCTTTAGTTTTGCTTCAGTCAATTAGTGCAATGATTGGATGGAGTAATTTATCCAAAGAGTTTGGCAAAGGGCTTGTATAAGTCCTTTTGTTATTTTGAAACTCCTCATAAGTATGTACCTAGCTTACATTAGGAGATGTAGCTACTCCTCCCTTTCAGACAGATTATGTGAGCTAAATTAGACTAATCATATACTCCTCCAGTTTAAATAAGTTCTTGTATTAACACTAGGTTAAGTTCAGTTATTATTTACAGTTACCAAAAGTCAAATGTAAATCACAGAATGAGTTATGTAAAATGAGAACCATTTAAATGAAAATTTGAGAATGTCCATTAGACTAGAATTTGAAATCTCTATTACTATGAAAAAAAAAAAGACCTCTTTTCTTTAAAGTGTTAAAGAGTGAAGATAATTAGTTTGAGGACAACAGTGCCTCTGACCCAAGCCATGATATTTTCAATCACCTCATGTGCATGTGAAAATTGGACAGTTAATAAGGAAGACCGGAGAAGAATCAATGTATTTGCATTATGGTGTTGGAGAAGAATATTAAAAGTACCATGGGTTTCCAGAAGGACAAACAAATCTGTCTTGGGAGAAGTACACCCAGAACGTTCCTTAGAAGCCAGTCTGGTAATGCATCTTCTCTCTTATATGTTATCAGACAGGACCAGTCCTTGGAGAAGGACATCATGCTTGGTAATGTGGAGAGTCAGTGAAAAAGATAAAGACATCTCCCCCCCCCACACAAGAAGATGAATTGTCAGTGGCAGCAGCAGTGAGCTCAAATATAACAACAATTGTGAGGATGACCCAGGACCAGGCAGTATCTTATTCTGTTGTATGTAGGGTCGCTATGAGTCAGAACGCCGACTCAGTGGCTCCTAACAACTACAACATTTCAATGTGGATTATTTTGTACTGCCTGATATAACAAACAAAAACTAAAAAAGACAGAGTCAAATCTTGGAAAGTTGGACCCTGTGTAAGTCAGAAATCTGTCAGACAAGGAAAATACAAATATTTTCCACTAAAATGAGCAACAAAATTGTGGTAAGAATACATCCTTTCAAAGGTGGAACACTTGGGAGACCCAGAAAAACAAGGCATTCCTGTTGAAGTCCAGCTCTCGCAGGTTTCACTGTATAAATTGTGCTATTGAAAATTATTTCTTAATGCAGAAGTTTGAGACATTCCATATTATATACTAATTCTGTATTTGCATATATTTTGCCAATTTTAGATGTCTACTTTTCACTTAACTTTGTTAATCCTATAAAATAATGGATTTCACTTTTATCAAATACTTTAAAAATGAATAGCATTTGAATATTTCCTTAAGGACTTAAAAAAAATAGTAGTATAATGGGAAAATGACTATAATGTAGCATCTTTTAATAGAAGACTCCCAGAGAACAACTACAATTATTGGCAATAAGGCAACTGCAGTTTTCACTCAATCTGTTGTAAATAAAGTCAACAACTTGAAAAACTAATGTTTTAATAGTCCTACCTTACTAGCTTCATTTGGTTCCTGAAATAAAGTATATATATATATTTTTTTTTAATTTTTCCTTAGATTCGAAAGAAAATGATAGATGGAGAAAGTGGAGAGAAAACATTCAGAACCCTGGTTAAATCTCAAGATGAGGTAAGAATTGAGATTTGCTTGTAAATAAAAAAATATTAAAAATTCATATTAGTAGTTTGTCTGTTTTCTGTTTATTCATTTATAATATTTGGTTTTGTTTCACTCAAAGTAGCTGAATCATCTAGGCTGAGGTCAGATATTGATTGTGAATTTCTTATCTTTTGTTTTAGGATACCATATAACCTTTCTTGGTACCAATTTTGATACATATGAAATAGAAAATTTTACTGTTCGCATATCTCACAATATGAAGCATAAAGAGCATCAAGTAATCTAAGCACATTATTTATAAATTATTTCCCACAGAGCATCTCTTTACATCAGACAAACTGAAAGGAATTTCATCAAAACAATCACAAATGTATTTGTAAACATTTTTTCTCTTGGTCACATCATACAGGAATTTAGCAGTTCTAGATTCATACTTTGTACATTCTATGTTCTAAGTATTAATGGCTGTGTAGAGCTGTTTCTCCTCATTTTGAGTTGTGCCTCTTCAGCAAATGAAGGTCCTGAAAGCTTTGCTCCATTCACATCTTCATAGTCAGCTCTACTTTGAGGAGGGACCTCTTCTCCAGTCGTATTTCCAGTGCCTTCCAACCTGAGATGCTCATCTTCTGGCACTATGTTTGGCAATGTTGGTGCTATTTATCATGTTTCAGTATTCCAGTATTATCCGACAGAGTTCCACTGCTATTCATAAAGTTTTCAGTGGCTAAATATTCAGAAGCAGTCCACTTCTCCTTCTTCCTAGTCTGTTTTATTCTGGAAACTATTCTGAAACCTGTCCACTATGGGTGTACCCTGCTGGCATTTAAAATAACAGTGGCATAGCTTCCAGAATCACAACAACACCCAAGCAATCGCAGTATGACAAACTGACAGGCAAGTGGTGGTTCTTAGGGATATTAGCAAATATATAAACATTAGTTCTTTAAAGATTTTTACTAGTCCAAACACCTCCTCCCTATCTCTCCTCTCATGTCCCCACACACATTTTTAGAGCCATAGGGATGCTTTATATGGGACGTTTGGTATAGTTATGACAGTGGATTTGACATCATGCATATTCTTTTGTTCTGCCAATTTAAAGAGCAAGTTTTCTCTCTAAAACATCTTCATCAGTAATGTGTGGATAATAATAATATGTCCTCCAGATATTTATTAAATAACACAATGCTTATAAGGTATTTATTTAGTGCTGTCATATTTTGTTAGAGTTGCCTAAACAAAATAAACAAATGGGTGGCTTTGAGAGCAGAAATATAGTGTCTCACAGTTCTGGTGTGGGACTCTAGGCAATCACTGGATTGTTAATCAAAAGGTCAGTGATTTAAACCATGTAGCTGCAACTCAGAAACCTTACTCAAGGTCTCAGAGAATCAGAACTGCCTCGGTGGTATTTGACAACAGCAGTTCAGGAGACTAAAAGTTTTCATCAGATTTTTTGGTGTTAGTTTTCTTCTCAAATCCTTCAGAAAGTATCATTTTTTCTCTAGCCTAATTTTTGGTGACTGCCAGAAAACTTGCATCTTCCTTGTAGATGAATCATTGCATTGTGTCTTCCCTCTGTATGTATTCATTCCTGTTTAAATCACTCAGAACAAATGAAGATTAGGACCTACCCTACTCTAGTATGACTCAACTGATAATATGTTAAAAACTGATAATGTGTTCCCACTGCCTTTGAGTTGATTACAATTCAAATGACACTACAGAGTTTCTGAAAGGAACTCTGGTAGCGTAGTGGTTACAAATTGGGCTGCTAACCTCAAGGTCAGCAGTTCAAAATTACCAGCTGTTCCATGGGAGAAACATCAGTCTTTTTGCTCCCATAAAGATTTACAGTGTCAGAAACCCTGTACAGGGTCACTATGAGTCAGAATTGACTCCACAGCACATAACAACAACAACAGAGTTTCTGAAACTATGAATCTTTACAGGGCCAGACACTCTCAGCTTTATCCACAGAGCAGGTGGTGGGTTTGAACCACCGACATTGCTGTTAGGAGTCCAAAGCCTAACCCACAGTCACATGCACAGGTACAGGATTTAAGACTTAAATCAACGTATCTTTTTTAGGGAAAACAGCTTAATTATTAATAAGTACCTAACACTTGTTATTAACACTTGTCCTGGTGTGGTGTTGTGGATTAATGTGCCAGACTACAAAGCTGTTTGAACTTCAGGGTTGGCTGTTCAAGCTTACCAGCTGCTCCTTGGAAACCCTATACAGGGTCACTATGGGTAGGAATCGACTCAATGGCACTTAACAACAACCTAACACCAAGTAACACTTCAATAAATATTATTCTGAACAGGAGGAAGAGGCTGGAGGAAGCAATAGCAAAAATGTAAAAAAGATGGAAGTATGCCACCACTATACCTAATGGACTGGAGTAGCACTGTAGGATAAGCACTAGACTACTAACCCCAAGGTCGGCCGTTCAGAACCCCCCAGCCGCTTCTTGGAAACCATATGCAGGTTACTATGGGTCACAATGGACTCCATGGTACTCACTAAATTCCTAATGGAAAGGAACCTTGATGGTACAGTGATTCAATCACTCAACTGCTCACCAAAAGTTAGTGGTTCAAGCCTACCAGTGACTCTGAGGAGAAAAAAACTTGGTTTTCTGTTCCTATAATGTTTATGATCATAGAAATGGCTTATAGATTGTTCTACTCTGGCATGTAGGGCTGCTATGAAATGGAAGAAAAAATGAGAATTTCTGTAGCTACAGTGACAAAATTTCTATATCCGTGATCCTTTTATAAAGAGAAGATGTTTGAAATCATTGAACTCTGTTGACTTTCCGTTCTGTTTGCTTGAACTATCATGGAAACTGAGTAAACTAGTCTAATGCTCTATAAGAATAAGAATGTGCTAATCATTCATTTGGATCCAGACACACAGTATGAGTTTCATGATACTAACCATTACTCTTAGACATACTTTCCAATGGAAATATATGCACCATGTTTATATTTCAGTCTCATTTTGTTATTGAAATTTTTCAAATTTTTGATGGTAATAATTTAAAATAAAAGTTAAGATGTGATAGTTTGAGTCTTTAAAACTTTAGCATTGGATATTTATTTCTCTCTTAAAATTTTGCTTTATATAATTTTTTAAAATGTAGGATCGATAAGTCATAGTATAAAAAATGACAATAATTTGGATAATGACCTTAGTGCCCCACTCTTCATAAAATTCATAGGCAATATAAGGTGATAATAACAACATTAAACATTTTTTCTAGAGGTACATTGACAAAGGAAATAGAACGTACACGTGGACTCCTGTTAATGGCACAGATTACAGGTAATTGATTATATTTACGTATGTATGAAAGAGTATTTCAGTTCAGCTTGTTTCCTGTTTTTAGTAGGACTGACATTAAGTCTTTGCATTTTCATAAGTTCTTTTTAATGTGTTTATATTAGAAAAGGTAGTCTTTCAGAGAAAAATAATTTAGAATGCTCTTAGGTAACTTTTGATAGTTTCTCTTCTCTCTTCAAACCCTTAACAATTTGATGGAAAAGAAAATTAACAAAAACTATAAACAATTTTTTTTAAACCTCACATTATAAACTTAGAAATGAACACCTATGTGGTATAATTCTATATAATGTTTTATATTATGTTATGAATAATGTTTCCCGAAACCAAGTAATAATTTGTAATGGTCACCTCCTCTATCTTCCTTCCAAATTATAATTTATTTTACATAAATTACATTATGTATGTACTTGTGTTTATATAGCAAATGAATAAAAAATAATATTTATCTTTTAATAGTATAATCTGATATATTAAAAAAAAAAAAATCCCAGTTGCTCTCATTTAGTCTTACTGAGTATCATGGCTGTAGTGTTCCTCTCATTGACTTTGCCTTTGAAACTGAACAGAAGAAGACTCAATAACACCCTCATTATCCTTGGTTCTGGAGTCCTGGTGTGGCGCTGTGGGCTAATGTGTCAGACTGTGAAGTCATTTGAACTACAAGATTGGTGGTTTAAGCTCACCAGTTTCTCCTTGGAAACTCTATACAAGGTCGCTATGGGTTGGAATCGACTCAACGGCACTAACAACAACAGCAATCCTTGGTTCTACAACATTTTCTCAGAATTCCTTTCAGTTTCTTACTCTGTTTCTCATTGATGTCATTGATTTGCTGTGGTGCTTCATCCCATGGCTTCATAATATTTAGCCTGAACTTATAAAGATGCCACTGACCGACTTATCACCTACAATGCTTGGCCACTGGTCTTGAATGGGCCTTAGTGATACCTGGCAGTCTTAGTAGTCTAGTACTTGAGAATGCTCTTAGGTAACTTTTGGTAGCTTTTCTTCTCTCTTCAAACCCTTAACAATTTTCTACCCATTTTCTCTCAGGTAATGTTTTCATTTTCCATGTAAGTGAGAAAAATACAAGTGATACAAAGAGAACTCCCACCACCACCGTACAAACCTACTTGTAGCTCTCTCTCTGTCTCATATGTATATCTATTCTTAACACAATTAGCAAAGTATGATATTGGTAAAATTTGAGTCAGAGTGTTTCATTACAAATAATACTTTAAAACAAAATGTTACATCTAAATTTAAGGGAAAGATGTTACAGTATGGTTTAACGAATGAGGTACCAAATGCCACTTAGTGATTTCTATCTCCTTAAACCTTGATCTAGTTTAGGTAATATATTTTGAATAGAGGTAATTAATCATTTTTATATGATATTCTATTTTTTATTAAAAGCTTAGATTTATAGAGCTAAATTATTGAGTTGAAAAGCATTTACATAGTGACAAACATTTTTTTCATGGGTTTTATCATCGTTCTGATGGTCACTCATTTTAGTAGAGTTTAATGTCTAGCTGGAAATAAAGCAGCCTTAGCCTCTTGGTTTTATATGGACCCAGCCAACAAGCACTTCAAATGACAGTTCCATTCACATGGAATGTTGGTTAAAGATTTTATCTGACTATAGGTTGAAGAAGTAACCACTACCCTGAGGTGGAAATAAATTAATTATAACTTATTTTTCAGTTGACTGGATTGGAACTAATAAAAGCAATATGAGACTTGTAGGGCAACAAAACGTTCATTTCATACGTCAATTTTAAAGCTTCTATTGTCTTCCTCATGGGTTTCCACACTATTTTTCATGGTACATGAGATGTAATCCAAGCTTACAGACTGACATTCTAGCAGCTGCATGATGTAACGTTATCAGTTTTAATTAGAAGTTTCTTTTAGAAATAAATGCTGATGGAGCAATAAAAATGCCCTAATTTCCCTTGAGAGGAGTTTGTAGGAGACAGTCTTTAAATGTTCAGTAGTTCAGCTCTGCATTTTACAAATGGCAAGTGAATCATGAAAGGTCATCTTCTTCCAGACTAATTGCACTGCTTATTTTAATTTTAATTTCTGCCTCCATTAAAGGAAGTTATCTATAAAATGAATGTAGAGATTTTCATTAAATCTACATAACATTTTATTTCTCTGACCTTTTCACATAAGGAAAGTCTATGAGTTACTTAATGATGGAGAAAGATTTGGAAATTGGAGGTAACCAGCATATACTCATTTTTCTACCTTTACGGCATAATTAAATTGTATTAAATAGACCCTTGCTTTAGTCCTCTTTGAAGAGTGAAGTTTTTAAATCTATCTTCTTAAGAAGAGCCCTCATATGGTGATGTAGAGTAAGTACTGGAGTGCTAACCACAAGGTCGGCGACTTAAACCCTCTGTCCTGTCCTTGGAAACACTATACAGGACCAATATGATTCTGAACATGTAACAACAACAATAACAATCTTCTTAAGAAGGAAACTCCTTTAAGAGTTTATATTTAATTTTTCACTAACAATGTATAATGATATTATGGTTTGAATAGCCATATTATGGTTTGAATATCCATATTCTGCAAGCCAGGAAAACATGAAGCTTGAGTAATTGCAAAGGAACTCCTCTGCAAAAGCTTGGAAGCCTAAACATTTACATGTTTTCCTGTGTTTTGCCCCAATTTTAATATTTTGGTTAAATATTAAAAATGAATGGGTTTCATTAATTTTTTGCGCCCATTTCCTTATGTGATTCCTGGCATATTCAACATATAACAAAGGTCATTTGCAACTGCAAATGTGGGTATCGGATAAATAGTTATGTCCTACACATGTATGGAGTACTGGTGTGGTACTGTAGGATAAGCACTGGAGCACAAGTTTGGTTTGAACTTCAGGTCAGCGGTTCAAACTCAAAGATTGCTGTGAGTTGGAACCGACTTGATAGCACTTACCAACAACAACCACCCATGTATATTAGCCACTATGAGAATGGAACACTTACATATATGTAGTTGTTTTGTTAGGAACTGAGTAATAATCTAAAGTCTTTTAAACAATTCTGACATGCCATGTGTTTTATTAATTGGCTAGCATAGTGGTTATGAATCAGGCTGTGAACCACAAGATCAGCAGTTCGAAACTACCAGCTGTTCCACGGGAGAAAGATGAGGCTTTCTGCTCTTTTACAGCCTTAGAAACCCTGTAATGGGTTGCTGTGAGTCAGA
>NW_006408528.1:28145881-28156379 GCF_000296735.1 Chrysochloris asiatica
TTTTTTTTTTTTTTTTAAAGGTATGTTTCATTTTTGTTTGTTTGTGTTTATGCTTCTCTTGTTTCTATTGCAGTTTGGCCTTGGTATTACCAACCTACAGTTTTTACTATATAAAAGCCAAAATAGAAGAGACAATAACTCAGGCCAGATGTAAGTACTGTGAAAGTGACTTCAGGGTCTGTTTGTTATATTCTAGTATCAGATGTTGAAATACGTCTAGATTTTGGAATACCCAAGGCTTATATATTTTAGCAGGTATTATTACCTAATCTGCAGCAATGATTCTAACCCATTCCAAACATGCAAGGAACAAGAAATATTCTACATGGATAGAATATGAGCAGGAACTCCAGTCTCACTGGCAGTCCCCACTACCCTTCCCTGCCTTGCTATGTGCTCATAGAATCATTGCAACGCTGCGTCCTCTGTTGCTGTCCTTCTAAAGGTCTGCAAGCCAGTGTGAAATGTTTTACATGCTAATTATTAACAGTCCTTACTCATGGCTTTGTGCTAGTAATGCTTTACTCTTTTTTTTTTGCACTTGGCAGGAATAATATTGTGCTTCACATCTTCTACTTTGCCTGATTGAATAAATTAAATTGCACTGTTCTTTGGCTTTGGCTTGGCGATTTAACTTTCTCATGTTTTTTAAGCTAAACTTCAGATTAATATCTTCAATAACTCAAATGGGTTAGTGGTTTTTTAAGTGTTGTCGGGATGTAGAATGATTCTAGCACTAGTGCATACTTCAACTCATTTTTTAGTTTTATTTTTGTTTTGGGTGACTCGATTTAATAAAGTGACCATCATATCCTTTGCACATTGCTCAATTATTACTAACAATTTTAAAGTTGTTTGTTAGTATGAAGCAAAAAAAAAACCCAAACAAACCAATAAGAATTTACATCTGACCTTAAAATAAATCACAATGTCTTCCATTTCTTTCTTTTTTGTTCTGCCCTTTACTGGTTTTCATAGTACATTGGGTATTTTAAACATTTTTATTTCCACTTTCACTTATTAGACAGATATGATGGTCCTTTAACAACTGGCAATTTTGCATGAGCTAGTTTTTCACTTGAAAAATTAAGGGATATCTATTGGGTTTTGATGATTGATAAATGCTTCTTTTATAGGTTCACATCATTGGTATTACACCTGTATTAACAGACCCTTGAAATAACCACAGTGCAGAGAGGGTACTTTAGTAGTAACTGACAAGACAGATTTCCAGTCTTCAAAACTGTGTGTCTTCTTTCCACCCTACAGCTGTACATAAATGAACCTTTGATCTATGCACAATATTTTTATTCAAGAAAGTCATTGAATAAAAGAGTTTGTGACCCCCCTTTGCTTTACCCTCTTTCTCCCCCACTTGCTTTCTCTTTCTGATGGATTTTCACAGCAAAAAAGGGCAAAATGAAGGGCAAGTATTTTCTTGTTGCTCAATTTCTTTCTGTTTAGTACACTTGACATTTTCACTGATATTTCCATTCCTACTGGTTATTTTCCTCTGTGCTTCTCTTTGCTAGTTTCCCCCATGATTAGTCAAACCTTAGCAGCCAAAAAAGGGGGGGAAATTTGCTTGTGTTTTCATTTGTAACCTGTTTTACATTTAAGTTTTTTTCTTAAATTTAAATACTTGCATTATTTTAGTATTTCCACTTACTAATTCTTAATCTGATATATTATTAGTTCACTAAAGGCATTAATAGCTTTCTAAAAAAATTTTTTTTATTATAATAATATCCATAAAAGCTTAAAATTGACTTTTTAAATGAAACACCTGATGTAACATTGATATAAATCTATCTTTTTTTGGTAGGGATCTTGCTTAAATAGGGTTAGTAAATGGGAAAAGTCATAGCTATAGCATTTCCTTCTGATACAATTATTATAATCCATGTTAGAAAAATAGAAACTACTATACTGTGAAGCATTGAGGACTTTTATATTGACTGATATGCCATTTTTAAGATACTCTATTAAAAATTATTTTTCTTATGAGGTAATCCTTCTAATGGCTTCTCATTGCCATAGAACATTGGGACATGTACTCTGGATTGCTTATCTAATCTTATAACATTATCTTTACAGACTCAGAAACCCTGAAGCCAGATAATTTTGAAGAATCTGGTTATACATTCATAGCACCAAGGTTGGTTTTCTTTTTGCTCTTATTCTTAGTTTGTTTGCTTTTTAATTATCTTGTATGGATGGGTAGGCCTTTGGCATAAGTTCTGAATTTCTGTTGATTAACTTCTTACCAAACTATGGGATGAAAGAAAATGATGACTTTAAAAAAAAGAAACAGGAACTGGCAGTGAAGAGAAAGTGATTCACTGGCTAGAGTGTAGACATGTTAACTTGGGTGACATGGAAGGCAGTATACAATAAGAGAGAGGTTGGCAGAGGAAAGATGAAGGTAGTAGAAGACACAGGAAGGAGTGTAAGAGTTACAGTGTATAGAGGTAAATACTGCTAACTGATGGTACATGGAGGGCATTGAATGTAAAACTGATGATCTTTTATGTAAACCTTCACTCAATTCACAATAAAAAGTTAAAAATAAAACAGGATCATGTTCGTTCATTCATTTACTCATTAAAATATTTACTGAACAACTACTGTACTAAGCAATTCATAGCACCGGGATGCAGTGGTGACTAAGACTGACACGTTGTTGTATGCCCTCAAGTCGATTCCGACTCATAGTGACTAGATGACAGGGTCAAACTGTAATCCTTATGGAAACAGATATCCAGGGTTTTTCTTCTTCAGAACTACTAAGGGGTTTGAACCACTGACCTTAACCACTGCTCTACCAGAGCTCAAGACAGATTAGACTCAAATATTTTAGCAATTTCTGTTAGCAAAGCATATTCTTTGCTTTGTGAATGACTTCTCTCTGAGGATTTCCTTCAGTGTTTGACACCACTGATCACATCCTGTTCTTGCTTAATATCACACTATTCTGATTTTCTTCCTCCTTCCCTTACCTCCTTCACAGTCTTTTTCATCAGCTTCATTTCTTCTGTGGACTCCTTTACATTACAGTGCAGGCTAGGCTCTTTTCTTCATACTCTGAGTCTGTTTGTTGTTGTTAAGTGTGTCATTGAGTCAGTTCTTACCCATAGCAACCGTTTCCGAAGAGCAGCTAGTGAGCTTGAACTGCTGATACATATACCAAAATCCACTTGTCTAATATTTGCCTATAGTTTAGGATGATGACTCCCAAATTACAGATGACCATAATGTCTAGAGGAGTCCTGGTGTGGCACTGTGGGTTAATGCGCCAGACTGCAAAGCCATTTGGACCGCAAGGTTGGCAGTTCAAGCTTACCAGCTGCTCCTCGGAAACCCTATACAGGGTCACTATAGGTCGAACTGACTCGATGGCACTTAACAACTTAACAACAAATAATGTCTAGAAATATAGACAAATAACATATAATACATATGTTATTAGTATATTCAATTGCAATATAGGAACAAATGACATACATATTCTCAGACTTTATATCTGTGCTAGATATTTCAATATCAGACCTTCATGTCTTATAGAAAACTCACAGGAATATATCTTCTATACTCTTCAAATTTCTATATTCTTCAAGTTGGTCAGAACCAACTTGATGGCACTTAACCACAATAATGTATCAGTGAAAGAAATATTATGCTTCTGTTTGGCCAAGTTTGAAATCTGTTGATTGTTCTAGACTGATCCTTTTCCCTTATGTTTAAATTCTAAGCAATTACCAAACCATACCAAACCCATTACTTGTCAAATCAATTTTGACTCATGGCAGTCCTATAAGACAGAGGAGAACTGCCCATATGTTCCCAAAGCTGTGGTGACCACAGCAGCAAACTGCCACGTCTTTCTCTCATGGAGTTCTTGGTGGGTTTGAATCACTAGCCTTTTGATCACAGCCAAGCACTTAATCACAGAATTATTTTAATCAATTACTAAATCTTGCCAAATACATTTTAGGCGTAGCAGGTCCATATGTTTATCATCACTGCCTTTCTCCTAATCCAGACCCCTGCCTCTCACCTAAACTAGTATAGCTCCTTCTTCATTGTTTTGCCTGTGTCCAGTATCTGTCCCTTACTTTCCAATCCTTGCTCCATTCTGTAATAAGAGAATACTTTTAAATTTTGGAAAAATCAATCATTTTTCTTATAAATTAAATGTTAAGCAGTGGCTCTGTATTACCCTTAAGAAAATCAGTCCTTCACAGTATAGCTTTCAAATGTTCTGTCACCAGGTCTCTGTTTACCATTATGGTTCTAAATCAATGGTCATCAAACTATGACCTTGACATTGCCTGTTGGCTTTATAACATAAAGTTTTATTGGAAACAGCCATGCTCATTCATACATGTATGGTCTGTGGCTGCTCTTGTTTTACAGTGCTGGAGTTGAGTAATTGTGACAGAGTCTGAATCATTTACTGTCTTGTTCTTGTTGTTATGTGCTGTGGAGTTGGTTCCGACTCATAGCGACCCTTGTACAGGGTTTCTGAGGCTGTAAATCTTTACGGGAGCAGAAAGCCTCATCTTTCTCCCATGGAACAGCTGGTTGTTTTGAACTGCTGACCTTGCAGTTCATAGCCGATTCATAAGCAGTATGCTACCAGAGCTCCTTATTTACTATCTAGACATTAAGAAAAAGTTTTCCATCTCCTGTTCTAAATTACAACCATGCTAATCTTCTCTCAGTTCCTAAATGTATCTTTTTTTATTTTTGTTCTTTGTCTACTTTGATTCTTTCACTGTGAACTGTGCACACAAACACGCCCCACCCACCTTTCCCTCCCCAACTCCAGCTTAAAAGTTCCTTGACCTGGGAAGGCTGTCTTGTCTTCACTGAATCAGAGACCCTTCTTTCTGTTCCCATAGAATCCTTACTTACCTTTTCAGACTATTGTCCACTCTCTGTTTTACCTACTTTCCCTCAACAAAGCCACAGCCTCGTCTATCTGACTTACCTTTGAATACCTAACTACTGTAAAATCCACTGCTTGGCACATAGTAGTTGCTGTGTAAATATTTGGTGACAAAAGAGTTTTTAAATGTATGAAGAATGCATTAAACATTAAATTACTAATTATAGTACTTGTAATCAGACACAATTTAGACACAAGTAACTGAGCAGGTTTGGTACATGAAAAACAGTTTACATAGAAAAGAGAATTGTAAGGACAGAGTGGTGTCCTACAGGAAAATAAATAGAGCAAAATGTAAGATGATATTGGCAGGAGAGCTGCTATGTTGTCAGGACATCCCTTCTGTCTCTGACCTGTATTTTCATCTGAGCTGCTTCTTCCACTATCTTTACTAGTTATTCAGTTACAATCCAAGCAGACTGGTGTTCCCTGTTTTTGATAACACAAAGTGAAAAATATGATAAAAATCTAGGTACCCATAGAAAATGTGAATCTAATTTTCAGTTCCAACTCCTAATTCATAGACAATATACTCTCTTTTTATCTTGGCAGTCATTAGGATATGGGCCAATTCTGTGACCTGAGTCATATTCAACATCAATATGACTAATGGGAAGACTGGAATTTACCTATATCTGTAGGAAAGGAGTAAATATTAGAAAAAGAAGGAAATAATGGAAGTTTATGGAGCAAACCAATGAGTGTCCACCTCAGTTAACGTGTGCTGAGTTCTTTACATCATGATTATGTTTACTGTCAAAATAGCTCTATAATGATTGAAATGACCATTTCAGAGATCAGGAAGCAGTTTCAAAGATATCAAATAAGATAGGATTTGAACCAGTTTTTTTTCTACTCCAAAGTGTAAGTATGTACCATGAATATATAAATTCTGAAAGATCTCAAGGGACTCCTGGTATGGTGCTGTAGGATCAGCACTGGCTATCGAACCACAAGGTTGGCAGTTCAAACCCACCAGCATCTCCTCTTAAACCCTATTGTTAACTGCTGTTGAGTCAGTTCCAACAAATAGGGTTTCTGAGGAGCAACTGGCTAGCTGAACCACCAATGTAGGGTTCAAACCGACTTTGTAGTCCATCGCATTAACCCACAGTGCCACACCAGGACTCCTCTGAAACCCTATAGTCACTATGAGTTGGAATTGACTCGATGGCACTCAACAATAACAACAACAAAAGATCTCAAATAAACATCCAGTAATTCTAAGTAACACATTTTTGTAGGGGAGGTGTCTTGGGAAAGTGAGCGTTACATGTGTATTATGAAGAGTTGTAGAAAATAAAGTGATAGAAAATTGGGATAATTTAAAATCTAGTGAGAAAAGACATGTGTATGTGATACACGATAACAGTCATTTTCTCTGTCACTGTTATTAATGACAAATGGTGTAGTAAGCTACAGAGCACGACTATTTGGGACTCTTCTCATATCTTCCATGTTATGGCTCATTACTAAAAATTTCTCTCTTAAATGCATTACTTGAAAAATAACAACAAAAATACCTATCTAAGAGAATATTTTAAACATAAAATGACATTGTTGTTGTGTTCTGTGCTGTCGAGTGAGTTCCAACTCATAAAGACTCTGTATAGGGTATCCAAGAAGTAGCTTGAGTTTGAACCTGCAGTTCAAACCAACCTTGTGGTCGAGTGTCTATCCCACAGCGCCACACCAGGACTCCTAAAATGGCATCATGAATGCAAATGTTTAGCATAGTTCTTGTTATGATATAAACAAGAAGCATATTACTTATTAATATTATTACCAATTACAATAATAGAAAGGAGTTCTGGTGCCACAGTTGGTAAAGTGGTGGTCCGCAAACCTAAAGGTTGGTGGTTGGAATCCATGGGATGAAGATTCAACAGTCTGCTTTCATAAAGCTCTACATCCTCAGAAACCAGTTTGATTCTGTCCTATAAATTAGCTATAAGTCAGAACTGACTCGCTGGCAATGGTTTATAAGTAAACAATAGGTAGAAGCAGGAGGATGAAAGGGAAGTTACATCATTTATTAAAAAGTGTTAAAAAAACAGTTATTGTAAAAAAAATTAAGAAAATGATCACATTTTAGAGATGGAATTATTTTCATTAAAATTCCTAATAAATTCAACTCTTTGATATTGATAGTTTTCACAGTGAGTTTTTAAAAATGATTTTTAGCTATGCTATTATGAAGGGGAAATATTGAGACTATAGAGGTATAGAGTCTGATCCCTATGTTTAAGAAGCACACAGTCTCAGGAATTAAACATTTAACAAATGGGCTAATTTTGCCACCTTCAAATAATCTGAAGAGAGAAAGGCACCTCAAAGATGAAGGAAGATGAGTTACAACAAGAAAGAAATAGCCATATGTGATATCCTATCATTAAATGCTCATTTGGGAGGTATGACCTATATAAGTTTGGCAGATAGAATGAGAACAAAGTTACTTCCAGTATTCTAGAAATAGATAATTTCCCAAATTTCTAAAGCCAAAGGTAATTTAGCTTCAAATTCATTTAAGTTACAAAATCCATTGGCCAGAAACACATCGTGGACTACAGAGATTATAGATTTCAGGCCCCAAAGATATTTAAATTGAAATTTGAATTTTTCTTCAAGACTTTTTAGATGTGAAAAATCCCAACACCTTGCTGCTTTACTTTCTTGAGACAATTTATTTCCTAAAAAGGACTAACTAATGACCAATGTGGAGTCCTTTTGTGGTGCTGTTGGATAGCACTGAACTGAAAACCACAAGGTCAATGGTTTAAACCCAGCTGCTCCTCAGAAACCCTATATAGGGTCGCTGTGAGTCGGAATCGACTCCATGTCATACCGCCACCGCCACCATCGGCAACGTCAACATTTTCACTATTTTTACCACTGGCAGTGATCAGAAGGTAAAAATACCTTTGTTGTTGTTAAGTGCTATCGAATAGGTTCCAACTTAAAGCGACCCTTTAAAGGATTTCCGAGGAGCGGCTGGTGAATTTGAACCATCGACCTTGCGATACATTATCCCTCAAAACAGCTTTGGTGGTGGTGGTTATGTGCCGTGGAGTCGGTTCCGACTCATAGCGACCCTGTACAGGGTTTCCGAGGCTGTAAATCTTTGCGAGAGCAGAAAGCCTCATCTTTCGCCCATGGAACAGCTGGTAGTGTTGAACTGCTGACCCTGAGGTTAGCAGCCCAATTCGTAACCACTACACTACCAGAAACCCCTTTAGAGGACTTCAAAAGTGAGCCCAAAGCCTCCCAGTAAAGAAAATAAGCAGCAGGATGATATTGTTTAGATAACTCTCATCCCTAAAAACCTTCTATTGGTCTAGGTCAAAGTTGCTTTGAATCTGGAGCTTTGGGGCAATACAATTTTTAAAAATGAAAGTTCAAAGTATAGTGCGTGGTTGAGACTAAGCTAGAAGTCTAAATTAGCTTCTTTTAAGGGCTTGACCGTTTGCTAGGCAGATGCCTTTGGGTATTTTTTGAATCTCAGTTTTCTCAATGTTAAAATATTAATGTCTTCTAATGAAGCTTATTTATTAGGGTTAGATGAGATTAACAAAGAAAAGAATTCAAGTGTGTTTTAAATTTAAAAAGTGGTGTTTTAGAAATTGTTTTATTATTAGTTACTTACAACACTTTATGAATCCTTCTGAAATCTTAACCATCAGTGTCTAACTGTGTAATCATAATTCAATACACTAGTCTTTTGACATCCGGGCTAATTTCATTTCCAGAACAGCATGGCATTGTGGGAAGAAGTTAATTTTAGCTCTTTAATAATTCAATGAGTACAACTCCTATAAACTTTCTTAACCTAATCCCTAAACTAAAAGTTTCTGTGAACTGAAAGATACCATTTTGCTTTGTTTTTTAAGTTCTAACATTCTGTTCTTCTCTGACACTTTGTGTCTATTACATTGAGCATGAAAATGTTTATTATTTAATTGCACTTTGTTTTGAATTTTTGGTTGTTACTTCTGTTGGGTTTTATCCAGATAGCCATTGTAATCAGGGTGCAGTGTGAGGTGTACTGGTGGTGTAGTGGGTTATACATTGGGCTGCTGACCACAAGGTCAGCAGTTTGAACCCACAAGCCACTTACCAAGAGAAAGATGAGGCTTTCTGCTTCTGGAAAGATTTATAGCTTTGGAAACGCTATACAAGGATCTCTATGATTCAAAATTGACATGATGGCATACAACAAGGCACATACATAGATGGATAAGCCAGTCCTTGATTGAGGCAATAACAATTATTAATTTTCCTGAAGCTTTTCCCTAGAGCACACATCCTTTTGCTATACTGGGTGATAAAATTGGAAGTACACATAGCATACAAGTATAACTTTACTGTCTCAAACAAACTTTTAAGATTGTTTTCCTTCAGCGTTCAACTAGCTACTTTTGGCTGTTTTGTTCAAGAAACATTTTTATAGAAATTATAAATGATGAACTATATTATTCAGACTTTAAAATTGGAGATATTTTCTCAAAAATGAATGAGCACCATCTTTCACTTTAAAGAAAATTGTTGAAAGCATCAGTTACCAATGAAAAAGAATCTGAGCTTTCAAATAAAATTTAGAATTTTAGTTAATTTGTTCTACTACTGTAAAATTAAAGCCTTCCAACAAGTAAGAACTTAACTAGTGAGATCTGTGGAGATTTTAATAATTGAGGCTTGTCAATATCATATAAGGAAACGTGTCATTTGCAAATTTGCATAACTCATATTTTCCAAATGACCAATGAATGATGTTGCAAAATCCTTTCAAAGTGCAAGGTAAAGTATTGAATTTTAATGTAACAGAGTACAAAATATCCACTGATATTCTTTTCGGTTCCAAATTACAACTGACAAGAAACTACAAATATTAATTTCAGTATATTATCAGAATAAAATAGTCATAATTATCTCAAAAAAACTATCAGAATAATGCTCTATTTCCCAACTTGTATTTAGGTGAGGACTATTTCTTCATATACTAAAATAACATCTTGCAACCAATCAAATGTCAACACATACTTGGTTTCTATTAAATTACGCATTCAGGAGATTTGCAGATCTGAAAAGAAAATGTCACTCTTCGTTACATTTTTTTGTCCTGATATGTTTTAGGAAACTCAGTAATTTTGCATTGAAATGTTATTTTACATGCAATGGGCATACTTGTTTTTGTTGTTAAGTGCTGTTGAGTTGGTTCTGACTCATAACAAACCTGTATAGAGTTTCCAAAGAGCGAGCGGCTGGTGAGTGTATTATTAGACTTTAAACACAAAAATAAAAAAATTTAAAGTTCTAAGTCTTAATTTCTATATGTAAATATTGATAGATATAGTTTACATAACTTACGTTATGGGGTTTCCTTAGTAACTGGGAAGTTGTACTACCAAACGGTCTGAAAACCAGTGACCTCTGATATATAATGGTTGCTGTTAGGTTCCATTGAGTTAGTATCGACTTATAGTGACCTTATGCACAGCAGGATGAAACACTGCCCATCCTGGGCCAACCTCACTACTGTTGCTACGCTTG
>NW_006408528.1:28156894-28158501 GCF_000296735.1 Chrysochloris asiatica
TATTTTTGAGCACTGGCTGGCCAAAGGACAAATGCTTAGTAAATATTATCCATAATCTTCACAATTCACTGGCTATTTCATTTTACAAATAAGCAAATGGAGGTAGCAAGAAATTAAATAGCTCATAAAGCTATAGAGATAAAACATAATGTCCATGTTTTCACTATCCCCATCTCCCATGTTTTGTTTTTTTCCATTTTTATTTTAGTACCTAATATCTTAAAATATTTTTCCAGAGATTACTGCAATGACATTAAAATATCGGATAACAACACTGAATTTCTTTTAAATTTCAATGAGTTCATTGATAGAAAAACTCCAAATAACCCATCATGTAAGTATGGATTAACTTGCCATAATTGCTTCTGTGTGGTAATATTGACATTGGTCAAATCTTGGATTCAAATCACTTCTTTATTGTGCTTGTTTCTTTATTTGCTTTATGCCTTTTATTTGTAAACAATTAGATTCTTTTTATTTGTCGAATAAGTTTTATTATAAAGTGAAATTGAATTTTCAAAGCAAAATCACCGATACTTGCAAATGGCTGGATGTAAAAATAGAGTATACTCACCATTGCTACTTAAATTTAGGAAGTTTAATTATGAATAATCTTATGAAGGTTTTATTCATTGTGCTGCTCTTTCTAGAGACAGAATATAAAAAATATTTCTATAAGGCTATTCCTTCCAATTTATATAATGTGTTTATGAGGCAGATAAGATCAAAACATAAAGAAAGAGAAATCATATAGTGGTTGTCTTTCTCCCTAACATTCTATATTGATTCCAGTTAACTTTACATATTAAAAATACATTACTTTAATTTCCTATTTTATGATGTAAATCAAGGTGAAATAGAAAATAGAATTTAAACAGTTTTTAATCATATATTTGCCTTTCAGAGAAACTGGCATCATTGTATACTCTTACACTTCGTAGAGACTTCTGGATTCTTGAGTTTTAATGCACTTGAAAATCTAATGAGTTTCCCCCAATTATTTATTATAAGAGTACTATAAAAAATGAGAGTGTGAGTAGAAAATAAGAGATAAAAGCTTAATTTATTAAATAAAAGTTGGAAAACAGTAATTGACATTATCTTCCCTACTTTCTCCTCCTCTTCCTCCCTTTTTTATTTATTTTTTTATTGCAGTTACTTCCCTTTCTATCAGGAAGGGTTAAACAAAACATGTTATCAGTTGCATTATTATAAAAAATGAAAGACCCGGTTCTTAAAGTGAGGCCTCAAACTTCAGTTTATCTCACGCTAGAAGAAGTACCTTTCCTCCATTCTCTGTTTTGGCGAGAATTAACTTGTAGCTTCAAAAGCCTAGTTAAAGACTGTCGGGGGCACATGGGTCTCCATTGTCTATACCTGAACATGAGTGATTCGAAGAGTTTCTGCTCAGTGTCACATCACGCTCACTGAACGGGTACTTTAAAAAATAGTATCATGTGTCATTTTAATTTCCTAATAATAATAAGTAATACACATTCCCAAGAGAGAATCAAGCTGTGAATATACTCTATTCAGCTGGATATATGTACATCTGTATTATATATTCAAATGGATTTCAAGATCTATGACAATCTCATATTCCTTGC
>NW_006408528.1:28158683-28161033 GCF_000296735.1 Chrysochloris asiatica
CAATATGAGATATTTGAAATGATTATGTAACCATGTGGAAAACTGGGAATATATAGGATTTTTCATTACAAGAGAGAACTAAATGTTATAAGACATCAAATGGTTGTCAAGATTGTAAGAGGAGCCCTGATAGGATAAGCACACGGCTGTAAGGTCAACAGTTCAAACTCACCATTCTCTCCTTGGGAACCCAACACAGTGTCTCTATGAGTTGGAACTAACTGAATGACACTTAACAACCACAATGTTATAAGAATATTTTACATTTTTTCCTGATAGTGTTAAATACTATAGATTTTGTTCTCAATTATACTTTATCTTATGTTACCACATAAAAAGTAAAATTAACTTTAAAAGTAGATATCAGTGACTGACATCTAGTTATGAACCAAATAGTTCTTTAAAAGCACATGATCACTTTTTATTTTGCTTTACAAAAGCAGAAATCTCATCCAATATCTAAGTTAATTTATTAAACTAGAAAAACATTTTTGATTGATTATTACCCCTGTTTATACTTGAAACAATCTAACCATGAGATTGTGGTAATGTAAAATGGTAAATCTGAATATTAATACTAAGAATCTGTTTTTATATTGCATGTAGTGGCTCATAGAACATATTTCAGGACACATTTTTATGTATGGATTATAATGAAAACATGAACAAAATTGTACTACTACTAGCAACAGGCTTTTGTAGAGTAGAATTGTGATCCCGTTTATTTTTATTTGCTTTACCAAATCACTCTGAGTGAGTTAAAATACATCATTTATTTTCCAGATTGAATTTTTGAAGTGATTCCATTTATAAGATATTGTTGCTGTTGTTGTTTTCCAAAAAAAAAGTCTCAAGAATGAATTGTAGTATAAAATATGAATTAAATTTATCATTTGCTGTTGAATGCAAGATATAATACAGTTATTTAAACCAATACAAATGTTTCCCAGCCTACCCCTATTCCACTTCTTGTAGAACTAGAATACTAAGTTGTTTTTAAGTGGCTTCTAGTCAGTTCCAACTCATAGTGACCCTGTATAGGGTTTCAGAGGAGCAGCTGGTGGGTTCGAACTGCCAACTTTGCAGCTCAAACTGACCTTGCCATCCAGCGCATTATCCTGCAGCGCCACACCAAGAATCCTGAACAATACATCAGACCTTATAATCTTTATGGAACCTTGGTGTATGAAGTGTTGGAGCGCTCAACTCCAAACTGAAAGGTTTGTGCTTGAAACCCACCAGGGACGCTACAGGCGAAAAGACCTGGTGATCTGCTGTAGTAAAGGCTGTCACTATGGGTCAGAATCGACTCAACGGCACTCAACAACAACAACAAAGGCTGTTGTTGTGGTTATGTGCTGTCCAGTTGATTCTGACTCACATCTACTCTGTATAGGGTTTCCAGGAGTCCTGGTGTGGCGCTCTGGGTTAAATCGCTGGACTGCAAAGTCAGTTTGAACTGGAATTTTGGCAGTTCAAGCTCACCAGTCCTTCCTCGGAAACTCTATACAGGGTCGCTATGAGTCGCGAAGGGTTGAAACCGACTCGATGGCACACAACAACAGTTGTGTTACATATGTTCACTGAGTTGAAATCAACTTGATAGCATCCAAAATATATATATTAAAATATTCAATTCCAAAAAAATGGATTTTTTTGAAGTATATATATATATATATATATATATATATATATATATATATATATATATATATATACTTTAAATTATGTATATTTCAAATAGTTTGTGGAAAAATTCCATTATCTTTCAATTCCATTTTTCCACAAACTTTTTGAAGCCCCCTTGTGTATACAGTCACACGCATTTTATATATTTGTGTATCTTTTAATTATCTATGAAATTATGATGGTTGTAGTTCATCATACTAACATACAAAAGCATTTAAAAGACTATTTTCTCTTTCATATGCTGACATTGAATATAGCATATTTCATGTATATTTTTGATACTGTCTTAAAAATAATTTATCCCATTTCGAATTGGCTTTTCCACTACTAATTCTGCCCAAATATTGAAAAGTATAAATTAGGCAAGGTGAATAATGTCAATGTAAGAAACATGTACAAAATAAATAAAGGATGCATTTTGTAATTCTTAACATCAATTTTAAATTGTTTTTTAAATAGAGAATATATTTGTTTCATTATTATTCTAATTAAAATCTTTGTGTGCTTAATTGAACATATTATTTTCTTCTATATTAGGTAACACAGATTTGATTAATAGAATCTTGCTGGATGCAGGTTTTACAAATGAACTTGTCCAGAATTATTGGAGTAAGCAGAAAAACATGTAAGTATATGGTCCTTCTTAAAAAAAAAAAAAAAA
>NW_006408528.1:28161133-28178323 GCF_000296735.1 Chrysochloris asiatica
ATATATATATAGTACACTTCAGGTTAGCTTCTCTCTTGGAAATTTTTTAAAATAGGTCTCATAAATTTAAAGTTTATTCTGTCTCAAGAACATTTTGACATCTTTCGTTGCATTTTCCGTTGTGAGTGTGTCGGTACCAGCATCTGTCATTATTAAGCTTTACAACACCTGCACTTCAGTCAGTATGAATAACCCATTTTAAACTGTGGTGTTTGTGTGAGTTCCGGTGTTTGTAGTAAAATAGGCCTTCTATTGAGTACTGGGTTCACGTCTACTAGCACTACTATATATCTAATACTGCTACTCCTGGTGCAGTGTTGTAGGATAAGGACTGAACTGCTAACAACAAGGTTGGCAGTTCTAACCTACAAGTCACTCCTTGGAAATCCTATACTGGGTCGCTATGAGTTGGAACCAACTCAATGGCGCTTAACAACAACAGCTAACACTACTGTATATCCATGAAGTCTTGGTGTGGTGCTGTAGGATAAGCACAGGATTTCTGACCACAAGGCGAGCAGTTCAAACCCACCAGGCACTCCTTGGAATCTGTATACAGGGTTGCTATAAGTCAGAACTGACTCGAAGGCATTTAACAAATTCACCGGACCACAAGGTTGGTTTGAACCAAAAGGCTGACAGTTCAAACCGACCAGGCACTCCTAGGAAACCCTAGACAGGGTTGCTATGAATTGGAACTGACTCAATGGCACTTAACAACAAAAATAAACACTATTGTATATCCCGTAAAACTGAAAAAAAAAAAAAAACAAAAAAACACCTCAATGGCAACTCATTGTCAGTTAATCAAATCTGACTCATAGCAACCCTGTATAGGGTTTTTGAGACAATAAATCTTTGCAGGAGCAGACAGGTTCATGTTCCTTCTGAGTAGTGGATGTTGGTTTTGAACTACCGACCTTGTGGTTAGCATTCCAATGGTTACCCTAAAGCTCTAGCAAAAGAGATGAGAATCTGAATTTTCATGTGCAACCTCAACTTCACCCCCTTCCTTTACATTCACTAATTCTCCTAAAATTTTCCTCTTTTTTAGCCCAAGTCCTAAGGACTCATGACACACTACAATAACTGGTATTCTACCTTTAATGCTTCCAATGGTCCCCAATCTATTCTCCATCCTACTCACACTTGCAGAAGTCATAGTTCTAAAACACAACCCAAATTTGTCGATAAAGGTGAAGCTCTCTAACATAAATTTCAAGATCCTTCATGAACTGACCATTCTTACAATGCTTGTCCTTGAAACTTGATCTCCTGCTGCTTCCTTCTGCTTTTATTATACCAAACATCATCGCCATCATCTTGTCCATATTCTCATACACACAATCTTTGTTCGGCATATGTTGTTTTCTTGCTTCCACTGTCACCTGTTAATGCCTATTTTACCTTAAAAATGCAGGTCCATCATCATTTCATTTAAGATGCAATCTAAAGAGTAGCCTCCTTTTAAATAATTAGTTCATTGATATTTAACTATTAAAACTTAATTATATTTTGAATCAATCTATATACGAGGGTAAGTCAAAAAGTATTGCTACTTGGGTTCCAATTTATCCATGCACAAGTATATTCCAAACAAAATGTATTTAAAAGTGTCTGCAATCAGAGGATTCAAGTTCTCAGCAATGCACTTGTCTTAGTCTCATTAGGGTGACTTCAAACAAAAAAGATCCAATAAAAACAGTGGCTTCTGAGGGGATCTGCTAGAACAGTTAAATTTAAGACAGAGATCAGCTGAGAAGACTATGTAGACTGCTTTGGAATTCATATTGACAGGTTTTCTCAAATGGCAGAGGATGATTATGGGGGCTTAATTTTTTAAGAAAATTTAAAATAGTATTGCCAAGAAAAAGTACAGGAAAGTTACATCATGGATTTTTATTTATTTATTTATTTTCCCCATCACAACAATATACCTGTTAATTCTTTGGGTGTATGAAGGGGCTGTGCTACAAGAATTTCATTGAGAAATCTTACTCCAGCCACCCTACAGCCCTAATCCTGCCCCTTCAGACTTCTTTTTGTTGCCAAAGCTCAAAGAACATTGAAAAGGAACACATTTTGAGTCCCTCAAGTGTGCCATAACTATCATTTTGACAGAGTATAAATTGAGGGTGCCCAGAAATTTGCAAGAAAGGGTTAGCGAGAAACATCACCTTCAGCAGTATATAAACCTAGATGGAGGATGTGTTGAGAAACAATAGCTTCACATTTTATTTTTGTTTAATAAAGACTCCTATGATTTTGTAGCAGTACTTTTTTTGCTTATGTTCATATATTTACTTTGGCTTCCTTAAGATTAAGGACTCATTTTATTTCTCTCTGTATAAACAATACCTAACTAAATATCTTGTAAAAATAAGTTGAGTTAAAAAATATATTTTGTCTTCTGTTCCAGCAAGGGAGTGAAAGCGCGATTTGTTGTGACTGATGGTGGGATTACCAGAGTGTATCCCAAAGAGTAAGTTCAAATAAGGTCTCAAACATAGTACATTCCAAAAGATATTCCCAAGGATCTGTACATTACTGTATAAAGATGCCATTCTTCAGAGACACTAATCATTATTAGTAGAGTGCAGTCATTGTTGAAAGTTCTTGCCTTATTAAAATACTCCATTTCTCTTCAGTATGATACTATAGGATTCTTCAGTTATATTTTTGCTTGTCATAGATATTTAATATAAAATGTAAGAGATTTTTACAATTGTTTTGCAGAGTAAACTAGTTAAATGAATGTAATGATTGTAGCCTATTACAATATTTATGTAGTGGCTTAATTGTTATCAGTGTTATTTGCACCATGTCTGTTTGTCTACAGAAGAGTTTTGTAAATTGAGCTTGGTAGGCATGAAAACCAAGTAATGCTTATTGACTGTTAGTTGATGTGCTCATGCTTATCTGGCTAGTAAATGGCATAGCTAAAATGAGGATTTTGTTTTCTCTGATCCTCAATGTAGTGAAATGTAAAGCTCTGATATATTGCTTAGTAATAAATATCAGTTCTGCCACCAATTACCACTAACTTTCTTCAACATCCATAAGATGTAAGCATCTCTATAAAGCTGAGTGATGTCCATAGAGAGAAAATTAGGTCATCAGGTAGATTAAAGAATACAAATGATGAACCATTTCCCCACTTAGAGCTGGAGAAAATTGGCAAGAGAACCCAGAGACATATGAGGACAGCTTCTATAAAAGAAGTCTGGATAATGATAACTATGTTTTCACTGCTCCCTACTTTAACAGTAAGTATTGCTTTAGAATTCCACGCTCTCATTTTTTTAAAAAAGTAAATGATCATTACTACATGCTTTCCCAGGAATAAAGATATTTAATGTTAACTAGATGAATAGTCATTATTGAGCAAATGATAAATGCAAGCCGTTGGAAAAGGAGAAAAGAATCCTCCACTTAGTTACATAAAATGCACACACAGGAAACATCATCCTATAATGTAAAGATAGTATATAATTAAATTTATGAGTAGCAGACATTAGTAATACAAAGAATCCTATGTAGATAACTCCTAATTTCATGAACTGAAAATATATTGAAGAATGATTAATGAATTAAGTCAAGTTGAGAAAATTGTTTAATTACCTTTTATCAATATAAATTATATAATATGGTATTTCTAAACAATAATAGAGTGCAGTGGTTCCGTAGGCTAAGAACTGGACTGCGAACTACAAGGTCAGTGGTTTGAGCTTACCAGCTGCTCCTCCAGAGAATGATGGCTTTCTGCTCCCACAAAAATTTACTGACTTGGCAGCCCTTAGTAACAACAAACATTAATAATATCTCATGTTTCAAAATATTTTATTGGATTATTTCCCCCAAGTATATAAGCCTCTAACTTCTCTGTTGGTAGTTTTAATTTATCCACATTTTCACAAATGAGAAAACTGGAGTTCAAAGAATTTCTGAGTTTTGTCCAAGGACATACATTCTCTAAGATGTATAAGAAACAAAGCCAGTTATGAATCTTTCTAATTCACCACAGATACTTCTCCAACATTTTAGGAAATGTCATAAATTTGGAATGCATCCATTATGCTGTGTAAAAAGTGCCCGTCGAGCTGAGTAAGTCCCAAAGTCAATTAATATAGACTCATTTAAGGACACTCTTACTGGCCTGGTGCATAGAGGAAGACAGAAGAATGAAGAAACCTAAATTCTCTTTAAAGTATATGTTGTTGATGTTGTTGTTAAGTGCTTGTGGATTCCAATGAGTGGCTGGTGGATTTGAACCACCAGCGTTGTGCTTATCCTACAGCACCTCACCAGGACTCCTAATAGTATATAAATACTAGCTTACATAAGTAAAACACTGTGACTTATCAATCCATGACTAGTAATGAAATTCAGTATTGTAAGTTGATTTATACTGATAAATTTGTTTTCCCTTTTTTTTTTTAAAGAAAGTGGACCTGGTGCCTATGAATCAGGCATTATGGTAAGCAAAGCTGTAGAAATATATATCCAGGGAAAACTTCTTAAACCTGCAGGTAAGCATGCTTATTATGTACACAAAGGGGGACAAATGAGTATGCCTACCCATGTGTGCCCCTCTGCAAACATACATTGTGTTCGAAACAAAATGTGATCTGACATTTACATTATAAACTGGCATCACTTATAAAGCAGGTCATCAGAAGAGCTCATCCTCGGTAAGATCAAAGGCATGTGATATTTTTTTAATGAAACACAGTTATGTATGAAAGTGTCCATGAAATCAGGTCAATAATATATATATGTAGTCTGAGAATTTTCAAGTAAGTGCACACTTTTATGCACTTTTGACTCTATTTTTGTAGTTAATTTTGGGTAGTATAAAAAATTTTTAAATGTAAAATTTTAATTGCTGAGTTGGTCCAGCCTGATTCTAATGATCTATATTATAAGATGCTTTTAAATACTATAGCCAAGGGTGAGCATATTTATAATAAGTTAAATATGAAAAGTTAAATTTCCATCAATAGGGAAAGATAATTTTGACATTGTAATACTATAGAATACCATTTGCCTTTGAAAAATAAGTAGGTGGATGTGATTATTAAGGTGATATGTTAACTTGACTGGTTCCTGCTTTTCAGTGGGTTAGCAGTTGTGATGTATCTTGGTAATGATATGATATGGTGGTTACATAATGATGTAATCATTCCTCATTTTGTGATCCAATACAACATAATCACCTCCATGATGAGCAGCAATCTAATGAAAAGGGAGTTTATTTAGGGGTGTGGCTTTCTTCGTGTATGCAAATAGATGTTCCGGAAAGCTCTGGTTTTGCTTTGAATCCTGCATCCAGCTCTGTCCTCCAGTTCTTGGGATTCTTGAACCACTACATCTGTGCGCCAGCCTGCCTTGTTACCTGCCTATCTTTTCATCTTGACATTTATCAGTCTTCATGCCCTCTGAGCTACAAATCTGCTATCTAACCTGCCTATCTTGGATTCATCTGTCTCCACAGCTTGGGAGCCATCAACTTGCTATCAAAAGGAGACAGCATGAGATGGCACTGGAGCCAACCCAAGGAGAAAGAGAACTGAGTGCCTTAGGGCAAGAAACTTCCTGGCCAAGTGGGGTGCCTCCTAGCACATGTCAATGGAGCTAGACTTGTTAACCCACATTGCAAGAGTGCTGAGCATCTTTGGGCTGAAGCTTACTGGCAGAGAGGGTTGTTTCCAGATACTAAACAGTAGAGCTAAAGAGCTTTGTAGCACTTGCTTGAGCAGAGCAGAGACTGGACTGGGCAAAGAGGCTGAGGGTTCTTGAGGCCAAGAAACTGGGAAGCAGAAGCTGAGACAAGTAACATTGGAAGCAGAACTGCCTCAGTCATAAAGGGTAGGACCGTTACCTCTGGGTTTTAAAAATGTGGACCACACCCTGTTAGGTTTCAAAGGGTTAAATCATCACCAACTCAGGTTAGGAATGTGGGACTGCTATTCATGAGTTTCAGAGGGATGTAGCCAGTTCTGAGGCCCAAAACTGAGGAAGAAGAGTTGCTGTGTCCAATGGAGCCTGCTACAGTCTTAACAACAACGAACAGCCACAGAGGTCACCATTCAGTTGGACTAGGAGAATGGTGCTGTCTACAGTTGGGGGAGCATGGTTGCCATCCCAACAGACCTGAAAGGCAGAGCTGAAACCCAAGACCAAGAGGCCTCTACCCAGAATTCAGGAAACATGGCCAACACCCAAAGTCTAGGACGATTGCAAACATAGTCTCATAGAACAGAGGATTATTATCAAGTCCCAAGAGCAAATATTAATTTTTCTCTAGGTTATTGATTTCCTTGGTTCCCTTTATTCCTTCTTTCACTCCAATTTTTCCCATTTATAATGGAAATGTCTACCTTGGGCTGGTTTCACCATTGTACTATGGAATCAGATAACTTGCGCTTTAGATAACTTGTATTCTGGACTTCATAGGTACAAATAGACAGAAATTTTGCCGCAGGATGGAATTTGTACTTGATGTTAATATAAGACTTTTGGAATGCTATAAAAGAGTGGAAGTGTTTTTGATGTGACAAGGAAATGAGTTGTAGGTGGGTAGATGGCTAAAGGGTGTAATATCATCAATTATTTCCCCATGCTGTATGTGTCAATTTGGCTAAGCTATAATTCCCAGTATTGTGTGATTTTCCTCCATTTTGTGATCTGATATAATTGTTCTATGTGTTGTAAGTCATAATCTCTGCATTATGAGGTTAATGAGGCATGATTAGTTTATGTTAAAGATGGTCATTTTATGCTTGTTATGTTAGTGAAGTAGGGCAAGTTGGGATGCAAAATCATTTCTCAGGTCCCAGTTCTGATCCAATGTGATGGAAGTAATTCCTGAATTCGGTCTATATTGCCTTTAATCTTACAAGAGATAAAAGGAGACAGAAGGAGAAAACTGACTACCACAAGAAAGAAGAGCCAAGAGCAGAGCATGTCCTTTGGACCCAAGTTACCTGTGCTGAGAATTTCCTATACCCAGGGGGAGACTGCTTCCGAGACACATACAGCTCTCCAAAGGGATATTAGGCCAACAGATGTTCAAAGGAAACAAGGATCTTCTTCCAGAACCAACAGAGAGAGCAACACTTCCCCTAGAACCAGCACTCTGAATTCAGACTTCCAGTCTGTAAACTGTGAGAGAATAAATTTCCACTTGTGGCATTTCTTTTTGTCACAGTACTAAATAATTAAGACAATAGTACTCTTACTTTAAGAGTTTATAATAAAATATATAGAAAATGTACTTCTATGGTAAAATAGAGCAAATTAAGAAAAGAATAACAATAAATTGCATCAGTGGGAATTGGAAGTGTGCTGGAGAATTGGCTACAGGGATCTAATTGTTATTTTCATCTTATGATTGGATATGAATTTTATGCATTTTACAAAGAGTGTATATTCGAGTCCAGCTACAGAAGTATAGCTTACCTTCCTGTTCTTGAGGGTACTTTTATCCCATCAGTGATTCCATTGCATACACACACGCACACGTAATATTGTGGTTTGGGTGAAAATTTACACAGGTTAGCTTCTCATTTAACCATTTCTATACATATTGTTCAGTGACATTGGTTACATTTTTCATAATTGGTCAACAATCTCATTATTTCTATTCTGGTTGTTCTGTTTACACTAATTTAATTTCCCTGCCTCCCCTAATCGTCACATCTTTGCTTTAGAATAACTGATGGCTGTTTGGTCTCATAGAGATAATTTTTATAATGAGCAAAATCTAAACCAAAATTGTCTGCTGTGAATCAGTTCTAACTCATAATAACACTATAGAACAGAGTAGAATTTCCCTGGGAGGTGGCATTGTTGGACTGGCACTGAACTGTTAACCACAGGATCGGCAGTTCAAATCCACCAGCAACCCTTTGGGAACCCTACATAGGGTTGCTGAGTTAGAACCAATTCAGTGGCACTTAACAGCAATAAGAACAGTCTTTAAGGAAGCAGGCTATCATATCAGTCTCCTGTGAAGTGACTGATGGATTCTAACCACCAAGCTTTTGGTTAGCAACTGAGCATTTAACTGTGTAAATATTACATATTTTATGAGTCAATCTGTTACTTAACTAAAAAGAGACCTCTGTAAGGAGTTTCAGTTTAAAGCTTAAATGGTATTTCAATGCAACAGTTATCAGGGTTCCTCTGGTCACAACTAATTCAGTATCTCCTCTCAACCAGTCCTGTAAGTTTTACCTTTTATAAAAAATTGGAGTTTTGTTGTACATTTATCTGTCATTCTATCTGGCATCACTGATTGTATCTCTTGTCAGAACTGTCAGTACTCGTAGCCAGGAACCATCTAGTTCTTCTTGTCACAGAGTTGATGAGGCCATGGTTTGTTTAGACTGTTAGTCCTATAATCTTGTTTTTGTTTGAGTCTTTGATTACCTTTTTTTCTGTTTTGCCCTGGATAAGTAGAGATCAATAATTGTGTGTTATATGGCAACTGGTGTAGCTCTGTGTGCTAATATTCTGAAATGCAAAGTTGTTTGAGCCACAAGGTCAGTGGTTCACGTTCACCAACTGATCCTTGGAAATACTATATAGGATCGCTATGGGTTGGAAATGACTCGACAGCACTTAACAACAGCAACAACAACATAGCAACTGACAAGCCTGTAAGATCCCAGATACTACTTACTAAACTAGGATGTAGAACAACCACTTTATCCTTCATTATTTTAACCACTCATTTACTCAATCATTCTCTTAGCTGTTCATTCATTCCCCCACTCTCATCCACTCACCTATTCATTGTCTCAACAAACATTTTTTAAATACTGATTTTCATGCATTAGTTGGTGGTGTTAGGCAAGCTTCTTAACAGTATTACTACTGGAATGACACATATTTAGTAAGCTATTCTTGACTTCATTTTCTTTATCTTACTATCTAGTTTAATTTAGGAAGTTGTGCCAAATAAGTAAGTATTTTTTAAAAATTATTTGAAGTTTATGTAATAGTTTAAGAGCTAATAGCATTACTTCTTACTGAAGATTTCAGAGAAATGTATTTCTGTGACAAGCACATTCATACATTTATATGCATTGATAAATTAATTTATCATATAGCAAAAAAAAGTATGGCAGTTACATTTTTTTAAATTAATTCAAATCAATATTTCAACACACTGTTGTAATTGAAGTTGTTGTTGTTATTAGGGGCCATCGAGTCAGCACAACAGAATGAAACACTGCCCAATCCTAAGTCAACCTCACAATCGTTGCTACGTTTGAACCCACTGATGCTGCCACTGTGCCAATCCATCTCGTTGGGGGTCTTCCTTTTCTTCTCCAACCCTCCACTTTGCCAAACATGATATCCTTCTCCAGGATTGGTCCCTCTTGATAATATGTTCCAAAGTATGGAAGACAAAGTCTAGCCATCCTGGTTTCTAAGGAGCACTTTGGTTGTACTTCTTCCAACACAGTTCTATTTGTTCTTTGGCGGTCCATGGTACTTTCAGTATTCACTATCCAACTTTCACATGATGTGAGGTTATTGAAAATCCCATGACTTGTGTCAGGTGCACCTTAGTACTCAAACTGATGTCTTTGCTCTTCAGCAATTTAAAGAGGTCTTATGCAGCAGATTTGCCCAATACAATACAGCATTTGATTTCTTGACTGTTGCTTCCGTGAGTGTTCATGATTGATTCAAGCAAAATGAAGTCATTGACAATTTCCATCTTTCTCCATTTATATGGATGTTATTTATTGGTCCAGTGGTGAGGTTTTTTGTTTTATTTACACTGAGGTGCAACCCATATTGAAGGCTATGGCCTTTGATCTTCATCAATAAGTGGTTATGTCGTCTTCACATTCAGCAAGCAAGTTTGTATCCTCTTCATATTGCAGGTTGTTAATGAGCCTTCCTTGACTTGCAGCATTGAAGGATTCTAAGGGCAAAATACTGAATGATGAAGAAAGCATCAAAAGAAGATGGAAACAATACACAGAGTCATTGTACCAAAAAGAAATAGTCGAAGTTCAACCATTTCAAGAGATAACATATGATCAAGAAAGAGTCAATGACCCTGAAGGAAGAAGTCCAGTATGCTTTGAAGTCATAGGCAAAGAACAAATCACCAGGAATTGATGGAATAAAAATGAAATCTTTTAAACAAAATGAGATGGGGTGGCACTGGAGGCACTCACTTGTCTATGCCATGAAATTTGGAAGACAGCTACCTGGCAAACTGACTGGAATAGATCTGTGTTTGTGCCCATTCCGATAGAGTAGACCCAAAACTCTGGTAGTGTAGTGGTTACAAATCGGGTTGAGAACTGCAAGGTCAGCAGTTCGAAATTACCAGTTGCTCTGCGGGAAAAAGATGAGGTTTTGCGCTTCCATAAAGATTTACAGCCTTGGAAACCCTGTTCAGGGTTGCTATGGGTCGGAACTGACTTGACGGCACTTAACAACAATGATGGAATGTAGAAATCATGGACAATATCATTGATATCCCATGCAAGTAAAGTTTTACTAAAAGTTAATACAGAAACAGCTGCAACTATACATTGGCAGAAAACTTCCAGAGGTTCAAGCCAGTTTCAGAAGAGGACGTTGAAAGAGGAATTTCATTGCTGACGTCAGATGGCTCTTGGATGAAAGCAGAGAATACCAGAGAGATGTTTACTTGTGCTTTATTGACTACTCAGACTTTTGATTGTGTGAATCATGACAAGCTGTGGACAACATTAGGAAGCATGAGTATTCCAGAACCCTTAATTGTGCTCATGAGGAACCTGTTCACAGGCCAAGAGGCATTTGTTCTAAAAGAACAAGGGAACATCAAATGGTTTAAAATTAGGACAGGTGTGTGCCAGGGTTGTATTCTTCACCACAGTTATTCAATCTGTATGCTGAACAAATAATCCGAGAAGCTGGATTATATGCAGAAAAACATGGCATCAGGATTGAAAGAAGACTATAATTGAAGAGATACTCATTATTCATGTATTACCATCTCAAGAAACTTAATTTGTCTACTTAGCATTTTTGAAATGTTAGAGGTGAGATCATTGATTCTGATATTATCTGTGTTAATTTTTCTTTGAATCATTTTTCAGTTGTTGGAATTAAAATTGATGTAAATTCCTGGATAGAGAATTTTACCAAAACTTCAATCAGAGATCCGGTAAGATATTTTTGTAACTCTTATGTTTCATACCTCAAAACCTGCATTTAAGGGAACAAAAACAAAACAGAAAAACACATAGTGGGAATAGTGAATTTTCAGTGCTACTATGTTGAGACAGAATTGTGAATTCCTTAATTTTTCAAAATTTTCTTTAAGTTGATCAGTTAATATTATTGCACATAAAAAGTAAAATCTTTCTGTGCTATAATTTGAAATACTAAACGATTAATATTTTCTAATGTTAAAGTTAAAGCTATTGTATTTTTTTTCTGGTGAAATGAGCTATCATTTATTCTTATTGGCATTGTAGATGCATTATCCACTTTTAATTATATAATGTAATTTGAATTCATTTTAAAATATGAAGTTATAATTGTATTTTTGTTTTTCAGTGTGCTGGCCCCGTTTGTGACTGCAAAAGAAATAGTGATGTAAGAAAACTAAATAGACTTCTTTGATTAAATTATTTTGATATGTTAGCCTGTTAAGGTATAATGATATATATATTTTTTTAATTAATGCAGTAATTTTTTTTTTTAATGCTAAAATACTCTTTGGAATTAGGAACTAATTCACATGTAGTATTTGAATCATGTTTGTAGTTCATAACCTTAATTATTTCTAGTTTTTAACATATTCATATATTATGGGAAACTTTAGAAAGGCGTATAAATATGAACTCGATGGCACTTAACAACAACAACATAAATGTGAACTATATTGTCCTCATTCTCAATTTGGGTAGATATTTGGTTGTGTGCTGTGGAGTTGGTTCCAAGTCACAGCGATTCTGTATAGGGTTTCCAAGGTTGTAAATCTTTATGGGAGAAGAAAGCTTCATCTTTCTCCCGTGGAACACCTGGTTTTGAGCTGCTGACCTTGAGGTTAGCAGCCCGACTCATAACCACTACGCTATTGGAGCTCCTTAATTTGGTTAGATATGTTTGTACATATTTATACTTAGTTTCTTTGTTATTTTATTTTACTTTTATGGGACGTTTCTGACCAAAGTGTCATTATTTTTCAGTGCATAATTTTGCTGTCCTCCCTCCTCCTTAACAGTCTTTAAATTTATTCACATTTATATTCATATTTTGAGGTAAATCCTAAAAGTTATCATCAGGTTTTACTTACGTCTTAGGTTTTCATAGACTTCTATTTATTCCAATTTTGTTTGAGAAACTGAAAAAGTGAATGTGAACTTTAGTATTCAAAAGTTGAAGATGCTCTAAAAATAATGAATTTTAGTATTCTAGTGTTTTTGAGTGTTTCATATACCTCCAGAACAACAAGGGGCTTGTATCATTCTTGCTCACTCCTTGTTGTTGTGAGTTGCTATCCAGTTGGCTCTGACTCAGTGACCATCTCACGCCTAGTCCCGTGAAATCCTAAATCAATCATTTTAGTTATTTCTATAGGCTTTTCCTTCCACGCTACATATACTAGGTGGTGACTATAGGAAGATTTGCAAGCTGCCTTTGCTTAAGAAAACTGAATGTTTATCTACCTAAATCTGAAAACCTCAATGCTTTTAACTATAATTTTAATTACAATAAGTCATTAAATTGATTCATAATTGATTACATGTGTAAACTATATGGGAATTTATCCTATATTTCAGGAAAAAATTAAAATTAAATGATTTTGTCCAGTTACGTGGATCAATTAGGTGATGTGGAGTGGCAGAAAGATTATTTCTGATTTGTTCAGACTGGTTTGACAGTCTTACTTGGATGAAAGCTGGTGGATTATCAAACTCTGATGGCTTCCTGAATGCTTGGATCACTGCCAGTCTTTCATTTATTTCATTACAATCTTCTCACTATATGCTGTAGAAGATACAGTGATTTGTATTTTTCCTACTATTTTTGTTGTTCTAATTCAAGTCCCGATGTGGCACTGTATGATAAACACTGAACTGCTAATCTCAAATTTGGTGGTTCAAGCCCACCAGCTTCCCCTCAGAAACCCTTTATAGGTTCTCTATGAGTCAAAATCAACTGTATGCCACTTAAAAACAACAACAACAACATCTGTATATAATGAAGGGATGATAATGTAACTTTCCAACTTTCCAAAAAAACATGATAATTGTTATTTGTATTTTGTTAGGTAATGGATTGTGTGATTTTAGATGATGGTGGATTTCTATTAATGGCAAATCATGATGATTATACTAACCAGGTATGTATCTGAAGTAGTGAAATAAAATTTCCAGAGTGTGTTTAGCTGATTAACATTTAAAGAAAAATCTTTCAAACAATTATAGATACTAATGAGTTGTTTTCTTTCTTTCATAAAATGAACTTTGAAAGCTTAATTCAATGTATACAGTTAATAGTATGCTAAATCTAGTTGTTATTTTAATGCTTGCTAGTTGATTTTACTTCCTGACGCTAACAGTTACCTTTAAAACACATAGCTAGGTATTTTAATATGATATAACCTTTTTCATTTTCTGATAGAAATTAACAATTTTTCTCATATTAAATATTTATCACATACTTAATGTATAACTGTTTTGAAACTGATGAAAGGTCTAATCCCAAATTTGCAAATCTGCAATGCATAAACTATTTGACTCACACAGGACTTTAAACAAATGCAAACTGTTGTTGTCCTTGTTGTTAGGTGTCTTCAAGTTGGCCCCTGACTGCATAGCAAGGTCACGCTGCTGTCATCCATGGGTTTTCATTGACTGATCTTTACAAGTAAAGCAAAGTCCATGTCCATGTTAGCTTGGAAGCTCCCCTTGAACCGTGTTCAGTGTCAAATTAGCATGATAGCCTGGCTATCCGTTTATATGGCTGTGCCTGAGGTGCATTAGCCAGCAATCAAACCTGGGTCTCCTTCATGGAAAATGAGAATTCTACCCCTGAGCCAGTTTGAAATATGAAATACTTGCCAACTAATCTCTAGTTCTGTCTTCTTGCTTAAAGGAAGAAAAGATTAGCAGTGGAGACTATTTTTCTGAATAGTAGGGTTTATGGTCAGGAGTGTATTAAAGGTTTCTCTTTTAGATGTGGTCAGGAGTGTATTCAATATAAAGGTTTCCCTTTTAGATGAGTCTCACTAAAGTTTATCACAATCTGCACATGTTTTGTTTTTTACTTCTCTTTCTAGTGCTACCTGTTTCTGTCATCTTTGTTACAGATGCCAGGAGGCATCTGAGTGTAAACTTAATGCTTAGTGACCTGTCTATTCCTTCCACAAACATCCTGCAGAGACAACATGTAATGAGGACAACTAATCTCACTCCACTTTCTCATATTGTCATACACAGTTTTATTACTTGTTTTTATTTTTAAGCTCCTAAGTAGTTTTAGTTCTTCATAGTATTTTATCTATTTATTTATTTTTCTGTTCGTTTTACTGGTTAAGTTTACGGTTTAGGTTAAGTTTGATTTTTTTTTTCTTCCTTGTATCAGATTGGAAGATTTTTTGGAGAGATTGATCCAAGCTTGATGAGACACCTTGTTAATATATCGGTATATGCTTTTAACAAATCTTACGATTATCAGTCGGTGTGTGAGCCTGGTGCTGCACCCAAACAAGGAGCAGGGCATCGCTCAGCATATGTGGTCAGTAATATCCACTCTCAAATCAACAACTCTTCTCAAAGGGACACTCCAAACGTAGTGACTTGTTTTTTTATTGTGTATTATAGCCATCAATAGCAGATATATTACACATTGGCTGGTGGGCTACTGCTGCTGCCTGGTAAGTTGAAATTCTAGTTGTATTGACTATAAGAGAAAGGTGGTATGAAATAGCAAAGAACTGGATGAAAAAAGAATTATGTGACCTATCAATTGTTATTTTGGACATAGTTTTGTATTAGTAAAGCACATAATGGCAATATTTATAAATATTTTTCTTAAATGATCATTGTAAAACTTTTATGTTATTATTAGGTGCCCTTGAGTTGATTTCAACTCATAGTGACCCCATGTGACAGATTAGAGCTATTCTATAGAGAGTCCTAGTGTAGTGCTGTGGGTTAATGCGCTGAACCGCAAAGTCATTTGAACCAGAACTGGTTCAAGCTCACCAGTTGCTCCTTGGAAACCCTATACAGGGTCGCTTTGGGTCGGAACTGACTCGGCGACACTCAACAACAACAACATAGGCTTTTCTAGGCTGTAATCTTTGTGGAAGCAGATGGTCAGATGTTTTCTCCTTCAAAGCCTCTGAGTGAGTTGGAATTGACAACCTTTCAGTTAGCAACTGTGCACTTATCCACTGAACAACAAGTACTCCTTAAAATTCATTATAGTTATTCCATTTTCCCTAAGACAACAGTGTTATGATCATGCAAACTTCAGCTTTTTCAGAGACTTCTTTTCATTTGGATCTGTAGAAACTTTTTTCAATTATATTTTTTAAAAATTTATATTATACTCAGCTTCATAGCTTTTAGGTGTATTGATCTATAAAAAGTTACTGGGCCTAGGGACTCAGTCCCTTAGTTTCAGGGACTGCAGGGTCAATTGTTTTTAGGTGTCATCTAGGCATTTCCAACTATGCACAATATACCCATGCACAATAGAAAGAAGACCGTGTGCCTAGTCCTACGCCATCCTCACAACTCTGTGTGAGCCTGTTAACACTGCTACTGAGTCAATCCTCTTCTTGTTGGGGGCCTTCTCTCTATCCTGGCTTCTAAAGAGCATTCAGCCTGTTTTTCTTCCAAGACAGATTTGTTTGTTCTTCTGATAGTCCATGGTACCTTGAATATTCTCCCCTAATACCATAATTCAAACGCATCAATTCTCTTAAGGTCTGTCTTATTCATTGTCCAACATTCACATGCATATGAGGTGACTGAAAATACTATGACTTGAGCAGTTCCTATTGTTGTTGTATGCCTTTGAGTCTTTGCTGACTCATAGATACCCCATATAAAATTTCCAAAATCAGCTGGTCAATTCAAACCACCATCTTTATGTGCAGCAGTTCAATGCTTATCCGACAGTGCCACACCAGGCTCCCCTTAGTTTTCAACTGATATCTTTGCTCTTGAACACTTTAAAAGAGGCCTTTTGCAGCAGATTTGCCTAATGCAATATATTGTTTGATTTCTTGACTGCTGCTACCATGAGTGTTGATTGTGGACCAAGCAAAATGAATTCTTTGACGACTTCAATCTTTTCTCTTTTTATCATAATGCTATTTTGTGGTCCTGGTGTGGCATTGCTGGTTAATGCTGGACTTCAAAGTCAATTTGAACTTCAAGGTCAGTTGTTCAAGTTCACCAGCCACTCCTCAGAAACCCTATACACGTTGCTATGGGTCAGAACCCACTCACTGGCACTAAACAACAACAATTTTATGGTCCAGTTTTAAGGATCTGTGTTTTTTTTTTACATTGAGGTTCAATTCAAACTGAAGGATGTAGTCTTTGATCTTCATCAGTCAGTATTTTAAGTTCTCTTCACTTCCAGCAAGTAAGGCTATGCCACCTCCATATGACAGGTTATTAATGAGTCTTCCTCCAATGCCACATTCTTCTTCATATAATCCAGCTTCTTGGATTATTTGCTCAGCATACAGATTGAATAAATATGGTGAAATGATGCAACCCTGGCACATACCTTTCCTATTTTAAAACTATTCATTACCCCCGTGTTCTGTTGTAACTACTACCTCTTGGTCTACAAACAGGTTCCACATGAGCACAATTTTGCATTTTGAATGTCCATCTTTGCAGTGTTAAAGTTTGTTATGATCCACACAGTCAAAAACCCTTGCATATTCAATAAAGCACAAGCAAACACCTTTCTGGTATTCTCTGTTTTTATCCAAAATCCATCTGATATCAGCAGTGCTGTCTCGACTTTCATGTCCTCTTCTGAATCCGGCTTGAATTTCTGGCAGCTCCCTGTAAATGTACTTCAACAACTGATTTTAAATTATATTCGGCAAAGTATTAATTGAATATCATATAAATGATATTGTTCAATGATTTCTGCATTCCATTGGGTCACCTTTCTTTGGAATGG
>NW_006408528.1:28179604-28180678 GCF_000296735.1 Chrysochloris asiatica
GGAGCAGCTGGTAGTGTCGAACAGCTGACCTTGAGGTTCGCAGCCCGATTCGTAACCACTAATGCTACCAGAGTGACCTTTAGACACCAGAAACTCTAGAAGATAACATTTCTTATTATTTGATTCCGGTCAGTCACGTTACTAAAGCTCCCAATCTGTCTTGGATCCATTGACTGCCTTCCTTCCTTTCTTTTTTTCCATCATTATCCTACTGCTTTGGTCAAACTTTGATCAAAGTAGATTAATCTAGAGTGTTAATTTTCTGTTTTCCAAGATAACGTTATATGGTTATACCATTTATTAGAGTAACAAAGTTTGGTGTTTTAGATAAAAAAAGTTCTTTAGTTTTCTGTTTAAAAAATTGTGAAGATGTATTATCTGCTATGACAAGGAGGGAGATAGATAGATAATGATTTAGGTAGATTTTGTAAATCGCATACTAACCTTGAAAATCCACTTCCTCACCACCAATTTTTTTTAAACTGAATTCATTTCCTAATGATCCTGTACAAGTATTTGAATAAATAATCATTTATTGTAAAACTGAAATGTGCTACATGCCCTGGTTATGATAGATATAGTTTTTTTGTTTCATGAATGTTATATTCTATATCACATATTATATTCTACATTATAATGTTTACAAACCATCATATAGTTGATATGGATTATTTTCTTTTGTTTGCCACCATGCAGTTTTAGATGAACATAAAGACAACATCCAGATTGTAAAAACTTTTCCACTGAAATATGGATACCCTCCCTCTTGGTTACCTCTTCTCCACAGTCTCTCATTTCACAATAGTCCTCACCACCTATCTATGACTCTCAATTGCTTCTGACTCTGTGTGACTTAATGACTTCTTTTACAGAAAAAAAAGTTACAGCATTTTGAATAATTCAAGAAATACTTATTTAAAAATGCTTTTCAAGTTGATATTTAAAAATCTCATTTTTTTCTTAAAGATGAAAAGCATGTTATTTGTGTACATATAGTTTAATCAGAGCAATGCCATGTATCAACATGAAAGTCTTTATTGTAAAATTTATAAAGGGAAAATATCTATATTTTTA
>NW_006408528.1:28180778-28186849 GCF_000296735.1 Chrysochloris asiatica
TTTTCTGATTGTTCCTCTAACAGATTAATACTGAGGAAATGATCTCCAAGCTCTTTAATCCAGCTTCCCATTGCTTCGATTCTATTCCGTTGCCCTTTCAGTGTATTATCTATCTCTGAAATCTTAGTATTAGTCTTCTGGATTTCTATTGGTTATTTTTGTATGGTTTCTAATTTTCATTATTATTTTTTTTAAATTCAGGTCTATTCTACAGCAATTTCTCTTAAGTTTGACTTTTCCACGACTCCTAGAGGCAGGTATGTTTATACCCAGATACTATCAAAACAAAAATTAATACTTTCTTTTCAGATGTGTTGTGTTTAACAAACTAAGAGGGATAGTGTAGGTGTTTGTGTGTGAATATATGTGTGTGTATGTGTCTGAGAGAGAGAAAGAGTGATTATGATTCATTTGACACTTCTGTTGGTTGAGATCCTTGTTGCAAAGTTTTCCTAATGCTTTAGAAAACTTTCCCAGTTCACACTGGTTCTGCATTTCAGCTGTTAGGTATTTGAATTAGCTCATTCTATTTGTATTTGTTGGGCATGGGTTAGGAGTTTCCAGTATACTGTACAGCTGTAAATAAAGCAACCAAAGCTTATGCCGTAATCATCATTTTGCTCTTATATGAAGCTAGAGGGGACTGAACACAGTGTTCGCATGATGGTTGACTTCTTTCTTGACTCCCCACAGTTGAGATGGAGGACGATGACTTCACAGCTTCCCTGTCAAAGCAGAGCTGCATTACTGAGCAAACACAGTATTTCTTTGATAATGATAGCAAATCATTCAGTGGTGTGTTAGACTGTGGAAACTGTTCCAGGTAATTTGTTTTGTGTTATTTTAATTTCTGCAGTAGTACTAAGGAGCACTAGTGGCAGAGTGGCCCAGGACTAGGCTGTTAACCCAAAGGTCAACAGATCAAACCCATCAGCCTTTCTAAAAGAGAAAGTCAACTTTGGTAAAGAATACAGCCTTGGAAACCCTGTGGGTTCATTCTGCTCTGTCCTATAGTGTCTTTATGAGTTGAAATGGACTCGACAGTGACAGGGTTTAAAGGGATGAATACTATTTCACTAGCAAATTGTATTCATTTTTTAATCATTATAGAAAGTAATGGAAATTATTATTGTAGCCTAGGAAATGTTATGAGTAATTTTAAATTGAAAATATCAGAAAACTCCAGTATTTGTTAGGTTTTAAAATTTTACAATTTACAGAAGTAATTATAAACCTGATAAGTTCTAAATCTGTCAACCATAAAAAGAGGGATATAAATCAAGATAATTTGATGTCGCTTTCAGGAAGAGCATAGAGAATTTTTTATTATTAGAAATTTCATAATAGAAAGATGTTGAATTAGGTACAAAATTAATTCCAAGATTAATATATTCTTTCCACATGAGGTACCTAAACAGTTGTATAAGATATTTTGGATTTGTTTTTTGTTTGTTTGTTTTTACTTCTAACTTTCTCTGACTTGTAGAGTTGAATATCTTTCATATGAAGCTGTAGAAACTAGGAAAAAATGTTTCCTAAATTTCATAGTCAAATTGAATCAGTCAGTAAAATTTAAAACTTGAGTCAAACACCATGATCATTGAATCACTGAATTCTTCTATAATGAAGAAATAAATAGGATGTTGATAGTTTGGGGTTTGGTTGGATTTTTTGTTTTGTTTTTGTTGTGTTTTAAAGCATTGTTTCTTTAGAATAGCTGACCAGATTACATGGCAGTGAGAGCAGAGAAGCTGATACATAGCCTACTTTTAGATGTAGATGATGTAGATGATGCATAGAAAGTGAGAATGCAATTCTGAAAGGGTCGTCTTTTTTTAATATATGGAAATTTTCATTTTGTAGTAATGGAATGTGTTGTTGTAGAGTGTCATCAAGTTGATTACGATTCATAACAACCCTGTATAAGGTTTCCAAAGAGCAGCGGGTGGGTTTAACTGCTGACTTTGTGGTTCACAGTCCAATGCTTATCTTACAACGCCACATTGTTGTTGTTGTTAAGTGCCATCGAGTCAGTTGCCACTTATCGCAACCCTACATAGGGTTTCCAAGGAGAAGCTGTTGAGTTTGAACCACTGACCATATAGGAGTATGGAACAATGGAAGTTTTGAAGTTTTCAGTGGAAAGTGGCAATGTATGCCACAGGATCCCTGAGAAAAGAATAAAAAGTCGTAGGTTACAAGGCACAGTTAGAACATTTTATTTCTCAAAAAGGTTAAGGCAAAGGAGAAGAGGGCAGGTTATTCTAGAAGAAATCTAACATAGAAAGAAGAAATAGGAGAAGATGAGATCATCTGAGAATGGGAAATGCTGGAATACTTAGCTACTGGGGTGTTCAGAAAAGAATTTTGTAGCAGTTAAAATATTTTCAAGAATAAGTTAACTGAAGTATACATGACATTGTAATAGGTCTGTGACTTCCGTTAGCAAACCTCTTATTTCTTCCATAAGTGGTAGGATGTATAAAGGAGGAATTAGGCATGAACACAGAAATAAAGCAGAGCATCCTACTTACAGACTAACACCGGGCTACCAACGTTAGGAACTGGAGTTCAGCCTAGTGGGTACTTAGAATTAGTTTCAAAGTCCATTTTCTTTTTAAAAATCAATACCCAATAATATTAATGTGGGCTTAGAAAACTGGTTTAATTTCATTTTAACATACAGACTAATGTTAAGGGCTTGTATTTGAATAGTGCTTTTCTTTGATTTGTTTTATGCCTGTGTCTTAGGTTCACTGAGGAAAAGTATATAAACTCCATTTTTAGAAAAGTTTATGATCATAAGAAATAATTTTAATAACATTTACATTTTATGTTAGTTAATAAAGAAGACAGAAGCAACTTAAATTGTGAGTAACAGTAGATAGAATCTAAAATCTTTACTTATGTTGTCACCTGTACTATCTAATGCAGTAGCTAACAGACATACAAGTGGCTATTTAAATTTCAAATAAAATTTAAAATGAAAATTTAGTGCAAATATTTCACATGCTGTATTTCAAGTGCCCAGCAGTCTCATGGTTGCTGAATTAGGAGTAGAAAATGCTTTAGTCTCGACTGAAAGTTTATTGAATAGTGCTAAACTAGACCTTATTCTACCGTTAGTTTGGGTAAGGTACTTGGCCACTTTGTGCTCTCAGTTTCTTTATCTTTAAAATATCGGTATATTTTCAAATATCATGATTCTTTAAACATGTAAAATAAAACTTATTTTATATTAGCTGTAACAAAAACTAAATAATGCTTATTTTAACACTTATATTTTTAAAACAAACAACTGGTAAAAAGATATTTTGGTGCTATTTCTTAGTATATGTTTGAGGAAGGTATTGGTGCATGCTAATAAATAAAATACTATAATCTTTTTCTTATAAAATCATCCTCATTGTAATGTACTAATATGTTGGTGATCATTTATGTTCCAGTATGTCATATTTGGCCTTTCAGCTTAGTATATAAGAATTTTTGAATTTTTTTTTTTCCAGAAAGGATTCATTCACTGTGATGTTTTTAATGTTTATTTTGCAGAATCTTTCATGTAGAAAAACTTATGAACACCAACTTGATATTCATAATGGTTGAGAGTAAAGGAACATGTCCCTGTGACACGCGATTGCTCATACAAGCAGAGCAGACTTGTATCCTTTCATATGAGAAGTGCTAAGAATGGGACACCATTTAAAAACACTTTATTTACTCACCTTGCCATGTTTATGCTCAAAATGAGAAAAAAATGTTACAGGATATTGTGCTTACTCAACAGAAATACGATGGATCCCACTATCCAAAATTTGGATTAATGCCAAAACTGAGAATGCCACTCGTGCACCAATAGAGTTGTTATTAGGTGCCTTTGAATCAGTTCTGACTCATAGTAACCCTATGCACAACAGAATGAACCACTGAATTGCCCTGCGCCACCATCACAATTGTTGTTATATGTGAGCCCATTGTTGCTGTCACTGTGTTAATCCATCTCGTTGGAGGTCTTCCTCTTTTTTGGCTGACCCTCTACTTTACCAAGGGTGATGTCCTTCTCTAAAGATGAATCCTTCCTGAAAATATGTCCGAAGAACCAGAGAAGTCTCTCTATCCTCACTTCTATTTTTTTTTTAATAAAGTTTTTATTGTGAATTAAGTGATAGTTTACATGGAGAACATCGGTTTTATACTCATCCTACTGTATTTCATTTCATTGCAATGATAACAATCTCCTCCATGCATCATTATTCAACAGTATTTACTTCCATTCCCCCTGTTTGTTAATTTTTTTTAGATGTACATGAAAACACTCAGGAATATACAATCATTTAAATTTGTATAAGGAACAACATTTGAAATTTGTTTAAGGAACAACACTGAAACAAAATTTGAAAACAAACAACATTCTGTAAGCCTGCCTCCTGGCCGCCAGCACACAGCCTTTCTCTTTCCATGAATCTAAAAGACTTCAACTGCTCTCTCTCTCCATGTCCTCATCTCTGCCACCATGTCTGATGTTGCTGCTTCTCTGGATAAGGTCACACATTCTGCTGATGCTCTTCTCCCTTGATAGTCCTAGAATCCTTTGTTTCTGGAGTATAAGATTAACTAACTACTCCTCCCGCCCCCCCACACCTGTATGTTACAAAACTTCTACCTTTACAGTTAGACAATCACAATTAGTCATGGTAACAATTACTCACTATTGAATCATAAGAATCTTATCCCCATCTCTTTTTACCAGACCCATCTAGACAAGATGAAACCTTTCAGTGTGGATTTTACCTTCCCCTGCATACTCTGAAACTAAATTCACACTTGAAAACTTGTAATTCAGTCACTTCTTACCTTTATAATCCCCTGCTCCCCCCATTTTAGGTAGCCAATGTCTAAGTTGCTATCCCTATTAATCCTGTGTACAGAGGGGACAGGCTTGTTCCTTGTCACTAATATAAAAGTTAACAGAAAAGTTCTGGCTATATTTCTTTGAAAACAGGTTTGTTTGTACTTCTGGCATTCCATGGAACTTTGAATATTCTTCACCAACACCATTATCCAAATGCATCAATTCTTTTATAGTCTCCTTAATTTACTGTCCAATTTTCACATACAGATGAGACAATTGAAAATAGACTCGCTTGGCTCAATTGCCCCTAAACACTTAAACTGACTTCTTTATTCTTTAACACTTTAAAAATCTCTTTTGCAGCTGATTTGCCTAATGCAATGTATCATTTGATTTCCTGACTGTATAAGAGGTTTATTACATTACAAAATAAAGCCTTTCTGCAGATACCAGACAAGGTTCTAAAGCAGATAAGTGAATGTCTTGGAAACAGTGAAGGTCATCTGGCTTAAGGTTTGATGGTTTTTAGGGATTGAGGCTGCAGTGAGGATTCCCTCATTGAATACCAGTGCCTGTGGTTTGAACTAGGCGGTAGCAACAAAAGGGGAAAACACCTGAGTTTTCATATCCACTTGCCCTGATGTAGCTAGAAAGGTAAACGGAGTGATGACTAGAAAGCTGACAGCAATCAAATATCAAAAATGGATTTGGACACTTATTTCATCAGATCCAGTGTGTCATATCTTTTTGCTCTTCAATACTGTTCTTTTATGATTTGAATATGTCCTAACATATTTTTCAAAGGACAAATGACAATACCATTCAATTAATCATAATAAGTAAAATTATGAGAGTTTAATAATATTTTCCTTATACAAATGCTTGATTAACGATGTTATTTGAGTAACATTCTGGAATATGTAATAAAATGAAGTCTGTCAGTGTGGGAAAGGAGAATGATACTTGGCCGACAAAACAGCATAAAAAAGCATATTCAGTTGGGCCACAGGAATATTTTTTACTATATTCAGTGTTCTTTGCTCCTGCCTGACACTGATCTGATGTTGTTGTTTTTATAACATATAAATATGTATCATTGAGATAATATTCAGAAAAAAACATAATTCAATTGGCAGGTTTTTTTTACTTCATATAGGAATTTAATTTTTTTATGCTATATGTAATTTCATTTTTAATATAAGGATTTTCTCAAATGTCAGCT
>NW_006408528.1:28187101-28197428 GCF_000296735.1 Chrysochloris asiatica
AGCTGGTAGTTTTGAACTGCTGACCTTGTGGTTCACAGCCTGATTTGTAACCACTACGCTACCAGAGCTACTTTACACAGTTGATTAGCATATGACAATTGAATCCTCATCCCCACTCTCTCTCTCCATTTTTTTTAATGGTCCTTTGTGGTGCTGTAGTATAAGCACTGGACTACAAAGTTAACGGTTCAAACCCACCAACCATTCCTTGAAAACCCTATACAGAGTCGCTATGAGTTGGAATTGACCAGATGACACTTAACAACAACGACGTAGTAAGTCCTGGTGTGGTGCTGTAGCATAAGCACTGAACTGCTAACCACAAGGTTGGCAGTTCAACCCCACCAGAAACTCCTTGGAAACCTTACATAGGGTAGCTATGAGTCGGAGCTGGCTCAGTGACACTTAACAACAACAACAACAACTTAGTGAGATTAAAAAGAGATGACCTTTTCACATGGCCTTTAGTCTGACAAGGAAGAATGTGAAGCAATTTAGTTGTCTAAATTTCAACATATTTGAACTGGTAGTGTTGGACTAACATGGCATAAGTGTTTCTTACTTCATTTGCAAAATAAATGTATTGCATTTCTTGTACACTTTTAATCATGTGGGGGGAAATATATCTTTATAGTCCTTAACAAATTTCTTTAGCTGATGGTCCAAATCCTTGTGATATGGTTAAGCAACCTAGATACCGAAAAGGCCCGGATGTCTGCTTTGATAACAATGACCTGGTAAGATGAAACGTTTACTGTTTTAAAATACTATAGAACAATGATTGTGTCCATAAAAATCTAAGGAGATAAATTGCTATTTTAATTCATACATAATGTCGTAATCATAGTGTTTCTCATCAATGTGATGTACTTGCTGGTAAATAGATTTTCCATTTCAATATTTTTCATGGTTAGTATAAACTTAGCAGTTGCTTCTTTTATCTGTCTTTCCCACAGAAATTGTACTTTCAAACCCAGTTCCAATTAACTTATAAATATTCCAAGGTCACAAAATTTGATTATTTAGAAGGCTCTAGTAAATCACTGTAAAGTAGATATGAGTCAGAATCGACTCTATAGCGGTGGGTTTATATTTTTTGGGGGTGGGTTCATATACATATATAGGTTGTATTCGCTAATACTTTCGTTTATATTTCCAACTGAAATGAAAGAAAAGGTATACAATTATATTGTATTTGACTAGTTTGTGTTTAATCCTTATTCAGTGTATTGTAAAACCTTGTTAAGCTATTTTTCAGTTACTTTATCATTGTTTTATGTTCCTGATTTCTTCACATTGTATCATTTGTCTTAATTGTATTATTTTTTCTATTCCTTAAAATTGGAACATATCAATTACAAAAGTTGATTTGATAACATATAAAAATCACATTTACTGTATATTATCTGAAGATGATCACTGCCATCTTCCCCTAATAAACAGTATTCTGACTTTTGTGTATGTAACATGCTTTATGTTTTTAAGTTTATTTTAATTATCAAGAAACTTTAATTTATCCTGAGAGGAAAAGCCTACAAAAAATGTCTTCCCAGTTTTTACTAATTTTAATTATAGTATTTCCCAATTCTTTGGTTCTTTAAGTTATGCCTTTGCTTTAAATGAATTGAACATACCCATGAGCATCCAAACATAGAACATTATTGCCTAATTAATTGTTAATTATTTAAAAAGGATGTCTATTGATTAATGTACAGTTTCAAGACCTTTAAAAGTTATGTAGAATAGATTTATTTATGATGCACTTACTTAAATATATACCCACATTTTTGTTAGAAAGGGAAAGGCATTTCCACAGGTATATATTATACAAGTGTAAGTAAAACACATTGCTACAAAATCATATTGTTCAGTTCTGACTCATAGGGACCGTATGTACAATGTATGGAAACACTGCTTGGTTCTGTACCATCTTCATAGTTGTTGTTAAGTTGATCCCATTGTTGCTGTCATCGTGTCACTCCATCTCGTTGGGCATCTTCCTGTTTTTCACTGACCCTCCACTTTACCAACTATGATGTCCTTTTCCAAGGAATACTTCTTCCTGACAACATTTCCACAGAAACGTTTCGTCAACAAAAATAGCAAATGAGAAGCTTTTGTTTCTCAGCATATCCTCTATCTAGATCTGTTCACTTCTAAAAGCTATGGTTTAATTTCTCTAGCACTTCCCCTAAGAATTCTACACTTCAATTTACACATACCCAAAAAATAGCCAAAATGGCATTTTTGGCATCTTTGAAAGACTCAAAGTGTGCATCTCAAATGTTCTTTGAGTTTGGGGAACAACAAGAGCCTGAAGGAAAAAAGACAGACAAGGAGTGTAAGGTGGGTGGGGTAAGATTTTCCAATGAAAACCTCCTAAGACAGTCCTTGCTACCCTTAAAGAATGATAAGGTACATTATCTTGTTGTGGGGAAAAAAATCCTTGGGGCAACTTTTCTGGTCATTTTCTAACTAGTGCAGTTTTCAGTTTTTCTAAAGCATCATAGTAAGCCCCATCAGCATCCTGAGTCCTTCAATAAAAAGCTATCAAAAGTGCCTCTTGCGCATTCTAAAGAGCAGTTGCCATAGCCTTCTGAGAGTTGACCACTCTACGTTGAATTTAACTGATCCACAAATCCCCTATGAAAACACTGTTTTGAATGGACCATTTTTTCTTTTCTTTTTTTAAGGTACCCTAATAAGACTAAGGCAAAGGCAAATGTATTACTGAAAGAATTTGTCTGCAGCCGTCCACTAATTGCAAAGACACACTTAAACATGTTCTGTTTTGTTTTTTAATAAATCCATGTATATATGAATTGGAACGCTGGTAGTAATACTTTTTTACTTAGTCTTGTATAGTCAAGTGTTCTAGATAACAGTGGAACAAAGAAGAAATAAAATCAGTGGTGGGAAATACGATTTCGAAAGCCAGATGCTTTCATTAGTATATTTCAGTTATTTCTGTGAAGTCTATTGATTATATCTCTTTGATGGGGAAAGATCTTTCACTTTTTTCAATTTCACCCAATAGGACTTGAGTAAATTCCAAATATGTGATGTCCTGTTGTTCTAGCTGCTACAGCTTGTCTCAGGGCAGAGCCTTCCCACAGAATGTGATATAGGAATTCAAGAAAGAGTACAGCATTACTCTTTAGAGAAACCAGTCATTAACTACCTGTCTCCAATTCCCAACAGTACACAGACTGTGATCAAATTTGCTCTGAGGGATTTTAAAGATGATATAAAATATATTACCTAAAATATCTTTCTCATAAGAAAGTATGATATTTGATCAAGGCATAAAAAAAAAAAAAATTGACGAAGACAAAATTTTCCATCAATCCAAGTTCTTGTAAATTACGTAGGGAATTGTGTGTGAAAGTACAACCCTTGCTCAGTAGCTTGATGTGCTAATGATGTTGTGTTTCTTTAGCATTGGAGTATTTTGGTAATGCTTATTTGCTATGATCACTGTGAATCTGCTCTGGATGAAGGCTCACATTAACTGCTAACTGCCAGCAAATTGCATGAAATCTCATCTTGTATGTCTTCTTTTCTGTGTTTTCTTTCCTTTTCCTGTACTTGCTACTTTGCCCGTTATTAATAGGATCAACTTAAATGCACAACGAGTCGTGCCTGTACCATGATGTCAGCTCCTATCTTCATTTTACTGCAAGTTTTCATGTGGTGTGGATGGTCAGTCACTTTCTCTAATTTTTCTTTATTTTCATTTGGCTTGATATTTTAGAAAATAGTCCATATTCCAAAATCCACAATATTAAGTTTTCTGATACCAGGTTATTAAAATCCTAGCAGAAAACTTATTTTTAAATGGTTGTTTTCAAATGATGTGTGTTTAGTTCTAAACAGAACATTGAAGTTTCATGTATTCATATAGTGATCCTAATATTGCAATAAGGTTTTATATAAAGACTAAGTCCATGTCTAGAAAAAAAATACATGCTTTATGAGATCTGACTTTTACTAAAGAGAAATACCATAAGGCAATTTGTTTTCAAAGGATGGGACAAATTAGTGGACCATTTAAATTTTATCAGGCAATATTTTAGGAATTCTAAATCATCCATTCTGAATTTTTTTTTAAACAAATCTGATGTAAACATTTTATATATTTACTCCTAAAATATTAATACTCTTATAGGACCATTTTAATATAAGTGCTTCAGATTTCTAAGTGCATTTTCTTTGACATAAGTTACCCTTTTGTTAGATGCCACCAAATTTATTTCAACTCATAGTTGTTATTGTTGTAAAGTGCCATCAATTAGGTTCTGACCCATAGCAACCCTGTCTAGGGTTTCTGAGGAGTAGCTGTGAACGGCCAACCTTGCAGTTTAAATGGCTTTGCAGTCTGGTGCATTAACTCACAGAGCCACACACAGGTAGTCCTGTGTTAATGAGAACAACTGCCCCATAGAGATTTCTAAGATGCAATCTTTGTTAGATTTCCAGGCATTTCTGCTGCATTACCTAGGCCAAAAATATCACTAATTAGCTTTTTGACGACATTCTGATTTATCAAAAAGACTGAAGAGCGATGTTTTAGAACCTACTTATTGTTTGGTATTCATTTACAGTTTTGCAGTTTCTTTCCTGATGTTCTGGACTCACCATGATTGTTGTTACTAGAACAACTTTTGGTGTGCTTTCTTCATTCTTGTCCAGGTGCTTTTTGACCTGGAAACCACTAAATGGAGATATGCACATTACTATGAATAGAATGAGCTCAGGAGAGGGGAGAAAGTGGTATAGGTGACTGGATCTCAGAAAATAGCTACATTAGTTATGGAATAATAAAAAGTGGTTTTTTAAGGTAAATTTAGCTAACTGTAATAATTGAAAGAAAAGTTCAAAATTAAATAATCTGTTTCCAAGGACACATTGAGTAAATTGATAAATAGGCAGCTATTTGAAGTGCCATTTTATTGACACCTTAAAGATATGCACAGGTAATCATATCACATTGTTTTTATGATTTCTATGTTCGTAGTTGTAAGAGAGGAAAGTACTCTAAAGCAAGGGGCCAACAAATTACTGCTTTATGACAAAAAGCATATTTAACCATATTTTCACCTTTTACTTAAAAGTTTATTTAATTACAGCATTTTTAGGTAATATGTATAGTCTATCAGTTAGATACAAAAATCTGTGTAAGTACTGTTTTTTAATAACAGTAAGTACTGTTTTTTTTATCTTTACCTTCAAAATATATTGGTAACCATGAATTTTTAAAGTAGTTTCATCTAAGTCTCCCCAAAATAAAATTTTGATAGTTTCCATAAATATATTTTTTCTTTCTCAACGTATTATAAATAATCATGAAAATAGATAAGTATCACTATGATCTCAAATGAATATTATCAACACATTTTAGTGAGATAATTTTTGAAACATTAAAATAGTGTGTCTGGGATTATTTAATATTGTATCTATAGTGATTAGTCTTGAGGAAATTATACCAATGAGGTACACTTTACATTAGCAAGTCTTGGACCTCAAAACACAGTTATTCTACGCAGCTTGAGTGTTGTTGACGTGATGATATCAAAGGAAGTATCACATTCTCTGAAACAATAGAAAGTTCAAACACTTACAAAAATATTATCTACATAAAAAAACAACAATAAGCAGTTAGTTGACAACTGTTCCCCACAGTGACTCTTGTCATGATAGAAGGTTCAGTGTTAGTCTATAACTAGGGATTTGCTATGGACAAGCATTTGCTGACAGCTGTAGTATAATCTGTGAAGTTTTCTAAAGGGTCATATCTCTCTAATGCTTTTAATAAAGATTCAATCTAAAGCTAGGACTCGTACACTCTGCAAAGTCCACAAAGGATGTAGATTATAGATATTCAATACTCAAGCCCCTTACCACAAGGGCTTTCTTAATATACAAGTGCTTTTGACATGGACTTTTAGAAGGCTTAGTGGTAAAGATGATTTAGAAAAAAACAAATAAAAAAAAAAAAACAAAAACTATAGTTTGTTTATAACTCCAAAAAGAAAGTAAAGCAAACTAATAATATAATTCATATGAAAATTATGGTAATTCTAGTCAGCAGTTTTAGAAAAGAAATAATTATCTGCCTTGCCATAAGGAAGTTCATAATTTTATGCAAACTCACTGTTTAAAAGCACATCTTTGGCTACATAACATATGAGTACATAGAAATAAATGTATGTGTATATAACTTGGTTGTTGTTAAATGCCATAAAGTCTGTTCCTACTCATAGTGACCCTGTATAGGGTTTCTGAGGCTGTAAATATTTGTGGGAGCAGAAAAACATTACCTTTCTTTCATGGAATGACTGCAGGGCTCAAACCACCAACCATGTGGTTTGTAGTCCAGTGCTTGCTGTACAGAGCCATCACGTTCCCATATATAATGATGTTGTTTCTAAGTGTTGTTGAGTCAGTTCTGAGTCATAGTGATCCTGTATAAGGTTTCTAAGGAGTGGATGGTGAGTTTGAATCACTGACCTTGTGGTTCAAACCCACATTGTGGTCCAGTATACTAGTTGAACAAATAATATACCACCTCCCTCGTGAGTTAATATGTCAAGTGTGTTAGGGTGCTATGTAATATAATACCCTTTACTTATTAGGAATTTTTCCGTAATAAGAGTCATTGTGGGGTATCTCCCTAAAACAGATTTTTATTTGTAGCAGCTGGAAGTCACTTCAGTACAGCTCCAACTAAATTCAAAAGCTAGTCATTATTGATGGATGCCTTCAACAAAGGTTAAAATTTTGAAGAGAATTTCATAATAATTTTGATTCAGAAAATGTACTGAGGTGGTGCTGTAGCATAAACACTGAACTACTAACCAAAAAGTCAGTAATTCACACCTAACCTCCTTGGAAACCATATACAAGGTTGCTATGAATCAGAACCAACTTGATGGCACTTAGCAACAACAATCTACCACTCATCTGTCCATTTGTCATACTGCAGTGACTTGCTTGTTGCTGCGATGCTGGAAGCTACAAGATCAGTACTTTAAATACAAACAGGATACACCCATGGTGAATGGGTTTCAGGTGAGCTTACAGACTAAGATAGACTAAGAAGAAGGAGAGGTGGGCTACTTTCTAATGTTTAGCCACTGAAAAAAACCTTGTGAATAGCAATAGAACACTGGCAGACACCACCAGAATATTGAATTTTGAAATATGATGATTAGTGCAGAATATTGTCAGATATAGTGCCAGAAGATGAGTCCCTCAGGTAGGAAGGCACTCAAAATATGACTCGGGAAGAGCTAACTCCTTAAAGTAGAGCGACCATGATAATGAGAATGGCCCTTCATTTACTGATAAGGCACAACTCAAAAAAAGGAGAAACAACGGAAAACATACATTAAAAATTGGAACATGAAGTATACGAAGTATGAATCTAGGAAAACTGGAAGTTGTCAAAATTGAAATGGAATGCATACAGATTGATATCCTAGGCATTTTGAATCTAAAAATCCTTTGGTTTACTATACCAGGAAAGATAAATTGAAGAGGAATGGTGTCACATTCATCATCCAAAGGAACATTTCAAGATCTACTTTGTAGTATAAAGCTGTCTGTGATAGGATAATATCCATACTTCTATAAGGAAAACCAGTTAATACCACTATTATTCAAATTTATGTACCAACCACTAAAGCCAATGATGACAAAAATTGAATAATTCTACCAGCTTCTTCAGTCTGAAATTGCAAGCATGAAATCAAGATGTATTGATAATTACTGATGATTGGAATGCAAAAGTTGGAAATAAAGAGGAAGGATCAGTAGTTGGAAAATATAGCCTTGATGCTAAAAATGATATTGGAAATTGCATGAGACAATTTTGTAAAACCAGCTACTGCTTCATTACAGATACTTTTGTTAAACAACATAAAAGACTACAAAATACATGTGGACCTCACAGAAATCAAATTGACTATATCTTTAGAAATTGATGATGAAAAAGCTCAATATCATTAACCAAAACAAGGCCAAGGACAGACTGTGGAGCACATCATCAATTGCTTATATGCAAGTTAAGGCTGAAGCTGAAGAAAATTAAAACAAGTCCACCAGAGTCAAAATATGACCTTGAGCATATCCCTCTTAATTTAGAGATCATTTCAAAATAGATTTGATGCATTGGTCACTAGTGACCGAAGACCAGAAAAGTTGTGGGGTAACATCAAGTAATTCATAGAGGAATGAAACAAAAGGGATAAGGAAGAAAGTAAAAGGATAAGACCAAATGGATGTCAGAAGAGACTGAAACTTGCTCTCCAGCGTAGAGATGCTACTGTAAATGGAAGAAATAAGGAGGTAAAAGAGCAAATAGAAAACTTCAAAGGGCAGGTCAAGAAGATAAAGTCAAATATTATAATGAAATGTGCAAAAGGGAAGAACACACATTGTTTCTCAAGCTGAGGGAACTGAAGAAAAATTTCAAGCCTCAACTTGAAATATTAAAGGATTCTGAGTAAAATAATGAATGATGCAGAAAGCAACAAGAGAAAATGGAAGAAATGCAGTTGGCAACAAACAAGTTTCCAAGAATTGATGGAATACAAAAGGAAATCTTTCAAAAGACTGGCACAGCCCTGGAGGTACTCACTCATCTGTGCCAAGAAATATGGAAGACAGCTACCTGGCCAACTGATGGGGAAAGATCCATACTTGTGCCCATTCTAAAGAGAGATGACTCAGTGGGAGTCAGAAATCCATCGGACAATATCATTAATATGTACATAACTTAATACGGTTTTGCTAAATATAACTCAAATGATTGCAACGGTACATTAACAAGGAACTGCCACAAATTCAAACCGATTTAGATGAGGATGTGGAATGAGGGATATCATTGCTGACATCAGATGAATCTTGGCTGAAACCCGAGAATACCAGAAAGATGTTTACTTGTGCTTTGCTGGCTAAGTCTTTTGACTGTGGATCATGACAAGCTATGTACAACATTGTGGACAATGAGTATTCCAGAATGCTTCATTGTGTCCGGAAGGAACGTGTACATAGACAAAGAGGCAGTCATTTGAAAAGACCAAGATGACACTGAATGGTTTAAAATCAGGAAAGGTGTGTGCCAAAAGAATCAATAGATCCGTTTTGGAAGAAGTGCATCCAGAGTGTTCCTTGGAGGCCAAGATGGCCAAACTTCGCCTCTCATACTTCAGACATATTCATTTTACTTATTCAGTCTGTATGCTGAACAAATAATCTGAAAAACTGGATTATATGAAGAAGAAAATGACATCAGGTTTGGAGGAAGACTCATTAACAACCTGCGAGATGCAGATGATACAACCTTGATTGCTGAAATTGAAGAGGCTTTAAAATACTTACTGGTGAAGAGCAAAGACCATGATTAGACCTTAATGTATGAGTATGGGTTAGACCTTAATGTACAGAAAGCAAAAATCCTCACCACTGACCAATAAATAACATAATAATAAATGGAGAAAAGATTAAAATTATCAAATACGTTATTTTGCTTTTATACACCATCAACATTCATGGACGCAACAGATAAGAAATCAAACATCTTACTCCATTAGGCAAATCTGCTATACAAGACCTCTTTAAAGTTTTCAAGAGCAAAAATGTCACCTTGAGGACTAAGGCATAATTTAGCCAGGCCATGATATTTTCAATAGCCTCATATGTTGGGTTGATGTAAGTCAGAACAACATATGTAGTCTTGCAAAGTAATCTTTACAGCAAAATCAATTTCATTTTACTTTATTGTAATATAAATTTGTATAATAATGGCACTGCATCCTTCTTCTATTTTAATGTATTTAGCTGAACTAAAATATCATTCTGTTATTCTCTATGGCAGTAATCCAGACTGATATGTCAGGTCATAGTGCAGTGAGACTTCACTTTCAATAAGATGGAGAGCATGCTGAAATTTCTCCTGCATTTACTCATTTATATTTGTATACTACTTTTAGAATGCATTTCATAATTCACTTTTATTGGATAATTTCAAGTCTTAATCTTCATGGTTATACTATACAAAGCACATGAGAAAACATGATCAGGTAACTAAGGAGAAAAAGTTGTCAAATGTGAGTCAATGTGCAGGTTACAAAGACTCCAAATAAGTTTTCTGAACTACACCTCCGAAATAGACACAGCTCATCATTGCACAGAGAAAATGGAACAAAAGAAAAAAAACCCAAAATTTATCAAATGAATTCAATATATTAAGAGCCAGAGAGAATATTTCCCTTTCTGTCATAAACTTGTAGAATACTACGGTGATTAAGAATTTCTTTGACAG
>NW_006408528.1:28198863-28222066 GCF_000296735.1 Chrysochloris asiatica
AGGTTTCTCAAGGCTAATTAGCACACCTATAGCACTTAATCTCTAATGGGTAAAGGTGAAAAAGATTTTAAAGGTCTGAAGAGAGTCAAGCTGTTTCAGCTACCTGGCTTAGGCTTTCAGGAGAAAGGAGGACGTCTGGGTTAATTGTTTACACCTGGGGACGATATGAGGCGGTTGTCACTATTATTCCTTGAACAATACTCCGGAGTTCGCCAATCTACTTTGAGTGAATTCCTTGGGCGGATTGTCTCCAGAGCCTCTTTGCGGAATCTCAGCAAACCCGCCTTTGGAACTTTTACGGCCTCCGCTTTAGAAGAGGGTTTTGTTTTAATATTTGTCCATGGGTATCAAGGGCTCATGTATTAAGTTAATATCAAACATAACTGAATAAATTTGATAAAGAACAGTTTGGACATGCTTTCTGGGTGGCTAGAGTTTGTTCCTCAGAGAGATTTGTTCCCAGGACCCTACGCACTGCCAACATAGTGGAGACATTAAGAGAGGCACATAAGAAACCATTTTCTCAGAAGCTACAATTACTGGAGTTAGAAGCATAGAATGAATAATAAGACCAAAGAAAATTATACAGAGGTAGCCACCAGTGCGTTCGCAAAAACCAATGAACCCGGGATGTCAGGAGGACACTTCCTTGGCCCTCAGGGTCCATGTGAACCCGGAACATCAGGAGGTCACTTCCTTGGCCCTCAGGGTCCCTGGCTAGCAATCCTGAGTGGGGCCTTCGTGTTGGATTTTCATCCATTACACAGGACCTCAGCATCTCAGTGCTTGCGGTCCCCAACAGAGATCAAGCCCAAGGACTTGTTGTTGTTACTGCTAGCTTCCACCAAGTCAGTACTAACTTATAGCAACCCTGTGCACAACACTCTGAAACACTGCGTGGTTCTTTGCCAACTTCACAAGAGTTGTTATGCCTGAGATCATTGTTGCTGACACTGGACCAATCCGTCTCATTGGGTGGGGGTGGGAGGGTTCTTCCTCTTTTTTTTTTTTCTGACCCTTTGTTTTATCAAACACAATATCCTTATTCAGGGACTGGTCCCTCCTGACAACATATCCAAAGTATGAGAGACGAAGTCTGACTTCCAAGGAGCATTTGGACTGTGTTTCTTTCAACACAGATTTGTTTGTTCTTTTGGCAGTCCATGGTGTTTTCAGTATTTTTCTCTAATGCCATAACTCAAATGTATCAATTCTTCTACAGTCTTCCTTATTCACTGTCCAACATTCACATGCATATGAGGTTATTGAAAATACTATGGCTAGGGTCAGATGCACGTTAGTCTTCAAACTGGTGTCTTTGCTCTTGAACACTTTAAAGAGGTCTTGTACAGTAGATTTGCCTAATGCAATACATCATTTAATTTATTGATTGCTACTTCCATGAGTATTGATGGTTGATCCAAGCAAAATATGTCTTTGACAACTTTAATCTTTTATCCATTTATATGGTTGTTGTTTATTCATCTAGTGATGAGGACATTTGTCTTCTTTACATTGAGATGCAACCATACTGAAGGCCAAGGTCTTCGATCTTCATCTGTAAGTCTTTTAAGTCCTCTTTACTTTCAGCAAACAATATTGTATCATCTGCATATCACAAGTTAATGAGTCTTCCTCTCTTCCTGATCCCATGTTTTTTTCATATAGTCCATCTTCTCAGATTATGTGCTCAGCATACAGATTGAATAAGTAAAGTGAAAGAATACAACCCTGCCACATACCATTGTTAATTTTAAACCAGTGTCTCCTTTTTCTGTTCAAATGACTGCCTCTTGGTCTATGTACAGGTTCCTCATGAGAACATTTAAGTGTTCCGAAATATTTGTTCTCTGCAATGTTGTCCATAGTCATGATCCACACAATTGAAAGCCTTTGCATAGTCAGTAAAGCACAGATAAACATCTTTCTGGTGTTCTCTGCTTTCACCCAAAATTCATCTAACATCGACAATGATATGCCTCATTCCACATCCTCATCTGAATTCGGCTTGAACCTCTGGCAGCTCTCTGTCAATGTATATTTGCAGCCGTTTTTGGATTATTTTTAGCAAAATTTTACTTGTGTGAGATATTACTGATATTGTCTGATGACTTCCTCCTTCTATTGGGTCACTTCTTTTTGGAAGGGGCACAAATATGGATCTATGGATCCCTTCCAGTCAGTTAGCCAAATAGTTGTCTTCCAAATTTCTTGGCATAGATGAATGAGTGCCTCCAGTGCTGCATCAGTTTCTTGGGATTTCAGTTTTTATTCCATCAATTGCCCAGAGACTTGTTCTTTTCCAATGCCTTCAGTGCATATTGGACTTCTCCCTTCAATATCTTTGAATCTTGATCATATGCTACCTCTTGAAATGGTTGAACATCGACCATTTCTTTTAGGTACAGTGACTCTGCATATTCCTAACATTTTCTCTTGATGCTTTCTGCATCATTCAATGTTTTGCTGATTTATTTTTGTTGTTCTTATTGTTAAGTACCATTGAGTCGGTTCTGACCCATAACAACCATGTGTAGGTTTTCCAAAGAGCAGCTGGTAATCATCAACAGCCAACCTTACAATTCAAACAGACTTTGCAATCCAGCTCATTAGCCCACAGTGCCACACTAGAAACCCCATAGAATCATTCAATATTGCAAGTCAAGGCTTAAATTTTTTCTTCAGTTCCCTTAGCTTGAAAAATGCTGAGTGTGTTCTTCCCTTTTTGTTTTCTAATTCCAGCTCTTTGCACATTTTTTAAATGATATTTGACTTTGTATTCTTGAGCTACTCTTCGAAATTTTCTATTTAGATCTTTTACCTCCTCATTTCTTCCACTTACCTTATCATCTGTCTCTACACTGGAGATCAAATTTCACAGTCTTTTCTGACATCCATTTTGGTCTTTTCCTTATTTTTTGTCTTCTTAATGAACTTTTGCTTTCTTCCTGTACAATGGTCTTGATGTCATTCCACAACTCTCCTGGTCTTCAGTCTTTAGTGTCTGTTCAATCTATTCTTGAGATGATCTCTAAATTCAGGTGGGATATGTTCAAGCTCATATTTTGGCTCTCATGGACTTGTTTTAATTTTATTCAGCTTCATTCTGAACTTTCTTTTACGCAATTGATGATCTGCTCCACAGTCTGCCCCCGCCTTGTTTTGGCTAAGGATATGGACTTTTTGTACCATCTCTTTCCACAGATGAAGTCAGTTGGATTTCTGTGTATTCCATCTGATGAATCCCATGTGTCTTTTATGTTGTTTAAAAATGGTATCTGCGCTGAAGAAGTCATTGGTCTTGCAAAATTCTATCATGCAGTCATTGGTCTTGCAAAATTCTATCATGCGATCACCAGCACTGTTTTTCTCACCAAGGACATATTTTCTGACTACTAATCTTTCCTCTTTGTTTCTAACCTTTGCATTCCAATCATGATTCCAATACATCTTGATTGAATGTTTGATCAATTTCAGACTGAAGAAGTTGATGGAATTCTTCACTTTCATCATCACTAGCTTTAGTGGTTGGTATGTAAATTTAAATAATAATGGTATTAACTGGTCTTCCTTCTAGGCCTATAAGATATTATCCTATCACAGATCTTGATGTGTTCTTTTTGATAATTAATGTGACACCATTCCTCTTCAATTTGTCATTCCCAGCATAGTAAACAATATGTTTCTCAGATTCAAACAGCCAATACTAGGCCATTTCAGCTCAGTAATGTCTAGGATATCGACATTTATGTGTTCCATTTCATTTTTGACAATTTCCAATTTTCTTAGATTCATACTTTGTACATTCTATGTTACAGTTGTTAGTGGATGTTTATAGCTGTTTCTCTTCAGTGAGTTGGGCTCCATCAGCAAATGAAAATCACAAAGGCTTTACTCCATTCGTGTCATCATGGTCAACTCTACTTTGAGGAGGCAGCTCTTCTCCAGTGATATTTTGAGTGCCTTCCAACCTGAGGGGCTCATCTTATAACGCTATATCTGACAATATTTTGTTACTCTTTATCGTGTTTCAATAGTTAGTATTCTGGTGCTATCTGACAGTGTTTTGCTGCTAATCATAAAGTTTTCACTGGCTTAATATTTGTAAGTAGTCTGTCTCGCCGTCTTCCAAGCCTGTCTTCTTCTGGAAGCTCATTTGAAACCTGTCCACCATGATTGACCCTGCTGGTATTTAAAATACACGCGGCATAGCTTCCAGAATCCTAGCAACATGCAAGCCACCACCATATGACAAACTGACAGATGAGTGGTGGAAGCCCAAGCATAGAATGATAGAATGCAAACAAGTTTGAAGAAGAAGCAGCATTATTGTGCTAGAAAAAGACACCTGAAACAATATTTCAAGAAGGTGGAAATACTCTACAATGCCAGTTGGTCCTGAAAGGACAGATAATATGAGGACTAAGAATTGAACATACTTTTATGACTTTGGCTAGATTTGAGAGATAAATATAGGAAAATAACAGAATTGTCCTATATTGGTTCTTTCCTTCAAACCTTCCTTCTAACAAACCAAATGTTACGGCCTTAAATTACCATTCAAGAAGGAAATTTATTTACGTAACAGACACTGTATTAAACCCTGTTGATCAAAAAGAGCCATGGTTCTTGTTCTCTGGGAGCATAGAGTCTTTGTTAAATTATTCTAAAAACAGAAGATGCATTTTTCTTGTGCAATGTATTACTTTAATTCTTTGAAGAAGACAATTCTTAGATTCTGAAAAGGTGATGCTTAAGAGAATAATTAAATATGAATGATTTTTAATGTCATTAAATGCCTTAAAAGGAATAAAAGGACATTGAAAATGTAGGACCTAGGAATAAAAGAAAAACAGTAAATTTTCCTTTAGTAGGAAACTTCATGAGCCACCAATAAACAATGGGGAACCAAGTGAGTATAATTATTGCTTACATTTCATGGCTCTTTAAACAAAACAGATTGCTGTTTCCATTTTAGCTCTTTATTTTGGATATGTGTTTTCTGGGTGTTCTTTTGTTGTTTGTGGTTCAAATACATATTTCTTATTTTAATCTTTATGAAGCCCCAGATGTTTCTTGTGTATAATGTGTTCACCTTAGAAACTGGATATAAGTCATATGGGAAATAGAAATTCATTTCTCATGTTTATTTTATCATTCCCAAATATGTCCTTATAGTATAATTGATAACATTATATTTCTTGGGAATCATAAAACATACTATTAAATTTTATTTTAACTTGTAGCATTTATAAGGAGCCCTGGTAGCATAGTGGATTACAACCTGGGCTGTTAACTACAAGGTCAGCAGTTCGAATCTACCAGTTGCTCCATGGATTAAAGATAGAGCTTTCTGCTCCTGTAAAAATTTATAGCCTTGGAAATGCTAGAAAGGGTCACTATGAGTCGGAAGTGACTCAGTAGCATACAACCACCACCACTACGATGTTGTTTTTGTTAAGTGCCGTCCGTCATGTCAGATCCAGTTCATAGTAGCCCTATGTAGGGTTTCTGAGGAGCGGCTGGTGAGTGTAACTTTGTGGTCAAGTGCTTATCCCACAGGGCCACACCAGGACTCCATACCACCAGTATTTATAAATATGTCCGAAATTTTTATACTAAAGAGTAAATTTTCTATTTAAAAATTCATGTACTACTCAAAATAGAATTTATTGCTTAAGTATTATTTTTCATAATCATCAGAATCTGCAATTGCATTTTAAAGAATTCCAGTAGTGCTAGAGAGATTGAAATTGTGCTATTCAAAACTGCTGACACTAAAATCTAGGAGAATGTAATATAAATGAAAACCGTTTTGTGAGGTGTGTTCAGAAGTGCACAAAACATGGGATGTTCTGAAAATCGTCTTGCTAAATATTTTTCAAGCTTTTCATTCTTCATTTTCTTCCCAACAGGAGGATTATGCTGACTGTGGGGGTGTTTCTGGATTAAATCCCTCTCTGTGGTGTATCATCGGAATCCAATGTGCACTGCTTTGGCTGGTATCTGGTAGCAGACATTGCCAGTTATGACCATCTAAAACCAAAATCTGCATAATTCAACTCCAGACTCTGCCAAAACATGAGCCCACAATTGCATTAACATAGAGTCAACTATCAAATAAATAGAGTAGCTGGACCCATCAAAACAAACTAAGGAAGAAACCAATCAAATCCATTGTTGTCAGGTGGGTTCTGATCCCATTATAACCCTGTAGGAAAGAGTAGAACTGCCCATAGGATTTCTAAGGCTGTAAATCTTTACAGAAGCAGACTGCCACATCTTTCTCTTGTGGAGTGGCTAGTGGATTCAAACTGCCAACCTTGCAGTTAGGAGCCAAGTGCTTAACCAATGCACCACCAGGGCTCCTTGTAGCTAGGCCCATACCATGGTATAACTCTAAAGCGCAGACTCATAAGGTGCCACTGGCTGCATGTCAGGATGTCAGATCCTTAAACTTGTGTGAATGCTGCATCATTTATGTATAACATCAAAGCAAAATTTTATCCGTGCTCTCCTGGGAAAGCTGAAAATCTGTTGTTGCATTGTTGATTTCATGTAAAAGGGCTCCCCATAAGATCACTTAATGAATTGTAAGAATTGTCTTGATTGTTACCTGGAATGTTGACTTGCTGCAGTCCTTGTTCTTTTACTACCAGTAAGATCCCTAATGGGGAAAACACAAAAAGTTACTTATGTCCTCACATATTCTGTTCAAACATGATTACAGCTTTGCCTAGTTATTGAAAATATATGTGTAGAGAGAGAAAAGCATTGGTCTAAATTGTTGAAATACAATCGCTGATTTTCTACAAAATTTGCCATGAATAAAAATGCCTTATGAAGAATGGCTTCTCTGCCAAAAATGTAACACCATTAGTGACCAATTAAGCTCTTATGGGGTATAGAATTGCTGATTTAAAAATTATTAACCAAGATATGATTAAACTAACGGTGCTTGCTGGTGAAAGTTGAATATGTGGCGTTGTTCCTCATAAATGTAAGCCCTTAATCAGTGCTTCAATATAATGTTTCCTTTGTTGACTGTACATGTAGTGCTAACCAGATATTTCAAAACGCTCTAAGAAAAGCTTGTTGTGGGGAGGGGAAAATGTTTTTTTGTGTAATAAATGAACTTTGGTTACCAAGGGTATTTTGCATGATGCTGCTGCTATTTTAACTTTTTTGTTTGTTTGTTTGTTTTTTTCTTACTGTAGAATGTAGTCCATTGAAAAGTTAACTGAGTGACATTATTGTTATGTAAAAATCTGAACCTTGCAGTGTAATGCACTTAATTCATCTTTTAAAATGTAAAACTACTCTGAATATACTGTGCAATATAATGCCCTACTGAGGATTGGGTAAGGTAAATGGTGAAGTGGGAATTAATGGATTTTATACAGATTTGTGCTTTTGCCTGAAAACCTATGTACAGATATTTTAAGTACATAAATCAGATTTGACACATTTATTTTTTGAAAAGTACATATATGTTCTCAATGAAGATTCATCCTAGGTTTCCTCTTTGTTCATTTGAATAGTAGCACATCTAATCCAAAAATTTCTGCTGCTGCTTTCGTCCTTTTGTTTAAAATGGTCTGATCACTTGACCAAACTTTTCATGATGATGATTTTACAATAATCTGAACAAACAGGAAACCTTGAATCTATATGTATGCACATGAATACTTGATTGTGAATAATAAAAATTGTTTTTATACAGCTTCATTGGTAAAAATGGTTAGTGTAGTAAATCAAATATTTCATTATAGATTAATATGATAGAATATTATTTATACTCTTAGAATTTATTTTCAGGAGTAAGCAGTATTTAAGAAAAGGATAAAAACAATGAATGTGTAGCTAGTAGTAGTGAATAATTTTGCTGAAGGCTGGAAGTATGCAGATACTTTTTATAGTAAAATGCATTTGCTCTTCTTTTTTTTATTTTTGAACATGCCAAATATTGGTATGTATATATGCTGGAAATTTTCTTAAATATAATTTGAAAGTCAAAATCTTATTACCAGTATCCAGCATGCTTGACTGTGATCCACATATCAAAGATATAACCAATTATTTAGCACAGTTTAAAATATATATTTGTTTTGTTTTTAGCTTTAAAAACATTTGTAAATCCACCCATCACCAATATACCCTAGGTGCCATTTGTGTATATCTCTTTATTTAAAATACTTTTTTTTTTTCTTTATAAAAGGGGTTAGGGGACAATGGAATCACTTTACCAACTATTGTTCTAAGAGTTGACATCAGTTACCATTTCTAATGCATTGTTGTGATTTTGTAGTCTCATTTATAAATGGTATAGACATTTTAGAAAACACCAAAGTGATTTAAGAAAATGAAACTTCTCACTCTAGTAACAATGTGTTTAAATCATGTTGTTTGTTAATTAAACACTTAAAACTTGTTGTTAACTTTGCTAGACTATTTTAAATCATGAAAGTGTTGGGAAGGGGATATCAAGATACAAAATTATGCTAACATGTATATAAATGGCACACATTAAAACAATCAAATTGCTTCCAGCAGACAACAAACTACCTTAAAATTATTATTAAATTTATAAAATATATTTTCATGGCTAATGTCACGAATACAGTATGTTTTCATCAACAACATTGTTGTTACCACAATTAAACTTGGCATCTCTTGACAGGATCCTATTTGATTTCTATTGCTATCTAAATATATTTACATATACTAATCTTGCTATGATACTTTATTTTCTCTTATAAAATTAAATTATATATTATATCACCACATACATGATAATAAATTAGATAAGAACATGCTCTCTGACCTAAAATTGTCCTCATAACTGATACAAGTCTTCGCACTTTTGGCACACTGTTTTATGACGGTAACACTTAAGCCACCAAATTCTTATATTAAATTTAGGCTTTTTCTGGGAGTTTGACGAGAACTTTAACTATGGCTTGTTGTTAATACTGACTTCCAAAGATGAAACAGTACAAGAAATCAAGAAAATTGCTTTTTAAATTGTTTTCACTTACATAATTTTTGCTCGACACAAGCGTTATGTAGTTTGTCACTGAAATAAAATCAAAATATGTCTTGCATAATATTAAGTAATAAGAAAGATATTTGCATTAATGATTTCTTTATATTTTCTTCATTTGAACAACCAGCATTACTGCCAAATACCAGTCGTGGTCCATATTTGTAACAGGTTTTTAACATGACATAGTTAGCAAGTTTGATTGACGAGATTTTTAGGTCCTGGGCCTATAAGATTTTAGTATGATCTTTTTTCATGTTTCTAATGCTTGAGGCATTATTGCTTAACTTGGAAAAAACAAAACAGTGTTGCTGCCATTTGTAAGTTTTCCTATAATATTCCTTTTATTAACTTTAAAACTAGCCTTACTGGGTTCAAATAGGCAGTATCCCTTTTAAGTGACCTTTGCAACCCAAGTGTTACTTGCTTATTTGATGCTCTCTTGTATTTTACATCTGTTTAAATACTTTTCTGTCTCCACCAAAGCTTAATTCCTATGTCTTAATTCAAAACTCTCAAACTATTCCATCAATCATGTCAGTTGACATTAAAATTTCTAGAGATATAGAATGTGACTTACTGAAACAAAATGGAAAGTTATGATGGGTTTAAAGTGTAGAATATAATGTCTATTTCATTTGCCCCCCCAAATTCTAATATTTTATTATTATCTGGAACTTGTGGTTTTTTTCCCATAGCAGAATATTAATATTGTTAATATTCAGTGTACATATCTGTAAAGAACAAATCAATAAAAGGAAAATATCAATTATTGGAAAAGTTGAAGAAATTCAAAGATTAGACCACCTTTACCAATAGTTTCTCTTACCTTGTTTCTAGTTCCAATAATTATCTCAAAGGTATTCCACTGAGACACGGATACTGTCCTGTATAGATGCCAATTGAGTTTACAGTGTGACTGGCAAGCTGTCTTTTTCTTGTGTCATATGGTTGTTGGATCATACTTTGGGGGATATTTTATTGAAACACTCAGTGTGCACCCATGCAAAAGACCAAGTGGCTTTTGTGAACAATAGACCCTTTCTCCCCTTTATTATGTTCTTTTGACATTTTTGTGGAAATTAACTAGCCTGATTAAAAAAAAAAATTTTGTAAAATTTGTATAGTACTGTTATAAAAATATTTATAATCCCAGAAAATGTTGTGTTAATTATTGTGCAAAAAACAGTATATTCAGAATAAAAGTTTATCATTTAAAATCATTACACAGTTTGAATTATTTGCTCTCAGACTGAGTTGAAATAGTCAGAGGGCTGTGTGAGGAGTACAGTTTAGAAATCAAGTCTTAATGCGGAGAGAATTCTGAACAGAAAACTTTAGATTACAAAAGTGCTTTCATAATTTTAAACCCAGCTCATCAATAAATACGTTTTCACCTCCTTTACATAAATCTTACTTCTCAGGTGTGCCTCTACCATCAAGGCATTTAGCAAACACTGAATCAGATTTTGGACTTTTATTGTAAGAAAAAAAAATTCTAAGCAAAAATAAAGGTTCCATGTTTCTTTAAACACCTTGGAAAATAATCTGAAAGAAGCAAATTAGACTATCTGAAATGTGCATGTATTTTATACATCTAGATATACATCTGGAGTCCTGGTGTGGCACTGTGGGCTAATGTGCTGGACTGCAAGGTTTGAACTACAAGGTCACCAATTCAAGCTCACCCACTGCTCCTTAGAAACCCTTTACTGGGTTGCTATGGGTCAGAACCTACTTAACGGCACTTGACAACAACAACTTATATTCATCTGGAGTGGTGCTATGGGTTAATACGCTGGACTGCAAAGTTGGCTTGAACACAAAGCAGTGGTTCAGGCTCACCAGCTGCTTCTCAGAAACATTATACAGGGTCGCTATGGGTCGGTACTGACTTGACAGCACATAACAACAACAACAAACTTTAAAATATTTCACCTAGCTATGTAAAACTAAACAGCAGTTGAGGCAAAGAGATACGAACACTGTGTTTCAAAAAACCTGTATTAGATCCTTTTTACCTTTCTACCAGTTTACTTTCTGACCTTGCCATGCTCATTTAATAAAGTATTGAGTCTGATATGGTAGCAGATCTAGTTAAATATAAGCCTATTTTTCTTTCTGAGTAAGTCTAGAAGATAGTAAAAATGTCTACATGTAGATGGGATGTAGTATGCTGTTGCAGATGATGATTACTGGAAAGTCTGACTCCAGTGTCTGATCAAGGCATTTTAACAGGAAAAACTGTACTTAAAAGTGTAAAGTAGATAATAATTGGTTTTGTAGCATCTGGCTTTGCTCTTTATCGGTTTAACTCCTCAGTCAATCTTCTGATTCCCCAGAGATCCCCATTTCCTCTATCAATCATGTTAATTGCCCAAAAACTCTTCTCTTGAGATCTTACTTCATCAATTCTTTTTCAAGTATATTCAGTCACTCTTCCTCGTAGTCTTCTTTCCTCTGCCCACAAACACATTTACAACACTATGGGCTGCCCATAGAACCAACAGATCTGTGTTGAAAGAAGTGCAGCCAGAGTGCTCTTTGGAGGCCAAGATGGCCAAACTTCGTCTCTCATACTTCGAACATATTGTCAGAAGGGACCAGTCGCTGGAGAAGGATATCATGTTTGGTAAAGTGGAGGGTCAGAGAAAAAGAGGAAGACTCCTAGCGAGATGGATTGACCAAGTGGCAGCATAAATGGGCTCAAGCTTGGCAACAATAGTGAGGTTGGCCCAGGATTGGGCAGTGTTTCGTTCTGCTGTGCATAAGGTTGCTATGACTTGGGACCTACCCGATGGCACCTAACAACAACAACATAGTTTAAACAAAAAGAAAAATCTATTATCCACTGCTGTTAATTAGCCCTCTTAAGTCCTATTGATAGTAAGTAACATAAAATGCTCATATGTACATCCAACAGAAACATATCAGGAGCCTTTTATTGTTACCAAATAATCAACTAGTCCACAGAATCCAGATCATCAGTGTTACAATACCAGGTCTGCCATTTTAGGCTGTACCTTTCAAGTTCTTCCCTCTCCTCTCCCTTCAACTCCATTTTGTCTGGTTCCCCGCCCTAAACTACAAGGTGTGTAGTTTAAAGGGCAACATGGCTTTTGATAGGCCACAGCTGAATCACCTTAACAATGACCACTCCCTTCCTGTTGAACCTGTATAAGACCAGTCCTTTCTACCTTCTCTCTTCTTCTTCTTCTCCCTCATCTCTCTGTCCTCTCTTCTCCTCTTCTTCTTCTTCTTCTCCCCTTCTTTCTGCCTTCTGCTTTTTCTCTCTGGCAGAGGTCACCTTCCTCTTCCTAACCCTGAATAAAAGTCTCTAGACGGACTGTCTGGTGTGCGGTGTGGTTGATGAGCAGTGAGGGTTGTTGCTTTCCTTTCAGTCAGTACAATTATCGTAATAATAGATAGTTCTTGCATTTTCTACCACTAGTGTTTTAAAGAGTCTGTTGTGGCGCTGTGGATCAATGCAATGGACTACGAAGTCGGTTTGATCCATGAGGTTAGTGATTCAACCTCACTAGCTGCTCCTCGGAAACCCTGTACAGGGTTGCTATGAGTCGGAACCGACTCGATGACACTTAACAACAACAACAACAACAATGTTTTCAAGTGTAAACTTGGATTCAAATATCTGGCTATGAATTATAATTATTAATACGTTAGAGTAAAATGTACCAAAATGCACACTCATCATACAATTTTTTTTAAGTCTGTTTTCTTAAATGTGTGGATTTATTTTTCAAAATGTTTTGTCATAATCATAATACTTTTCCATATGTCAAGGCCAGAACTTGACTTTAAACATTACTTTGAACACTTTCTTTTGCTGTGTCACCAAAGTTTTGGTATGTTGTGTTTTCCTTCTCATTTGTTTCTAGGAATTTTTTTACTCTCTCTTTATTATTATTATTATTCTATCTGGTTTGGTGGTGTAGGATCAATATTGAACTGTGAACCAGAATGTTGGTACTTCAAACCCATCAGCTGCTCCTTGGAAATCCTATATAATATCGCTATGAGTTAAAACCAACTCAGTGGTACTTAACAACAATAATTACCCGGCAGCTTTAAGCAGGGTGTTATTCAGTTTCCATGTATTTGATCTTATGTCCTCAATCTTCCTATCTTTGATTTCTAATTTTATAGCATTGTGATCTGAGAAGATCTTGATGTAGTATTTTGTTTATTTTAATTACAAAATAATTACATTGATTATTTTTCTAATGTTCAACAATCCTTGCATCCCTGATATGAATCCTACTTGGTCGTGATTTATTATTATTATTATTATTATTATTATTATTATTATTATTATTTTGATGTGTTGTTGAATTCTGTTGGCTAGGATTTTGTTGAGAATTTTTGCACCTATGTTGTTCATGATATAATTTTCTTTCTTATGTTCTTCCCTGGTATTGTTATGAGGGTTATGCTTGCTTCATAAAATGTATTAGGAAGTTTTCCATCCTTTTTTATATTCTGGAATAATTTGAGTAGAATTGGCGACAGCTCTTCCCTGAATGTTTGGTAAAACTCACCAGTGAAGGCATCTGGACCTGGACTTTTTTTGGTTGGGAGTTTTTTCATGACCTGGTGGATTTCTTCCTTTGTTATAGGTCTGTTCAAGTTTTCTACTTCACTCTGTGTAAGTTTAGGTAGGTCATGCTTTTCTAAAAGTGTATTCATCTCCTCTACATTTTCAAATTTGTTGGAGCACAACTCTTCATAATATTCTGTTATTATCCTTTGTATTTCTATTGGTTCTGTTGTGACATCACCATGTGGTTTCTTATGCATGTTATTTGTGTCTTCTCCCTCTTTTCTTTTGTTAGGTCTGCCAATGGTTTGTCAATTTTATTAATCCTTTTGAAGAAACAGCTTCTTGTCCTGTAGATTCTTTCTATAGTTTTTCTGTTTTCTACCTCATTTATTTCTGCTCTAATTTTTATCATTTCTTTTCTTCTGTTGACTGTAGGTCTATTTTGCTGGTCTGTTTTTAGTTGTTGGAGATATTGTGTTAATGTGTTGATTTTGGTTCTTTCTTCTTTTTGGATGTGTGCATTTACTGCAATAAATTGTCCTCTCAGCACTGCTTTCACCATGTACCAAAGATTTTGGTATATTGTGTTTTCATTCTCATTTGTTTTTAAGAACTTTGTGAATTCATGTTTTATTTCTTCTACTACTCAGCAGCAATTAGTGTGTTATTCAGTTATTCAGTTTCCATGTATTTGACTTTATTTCTTTGGTCTTCCTAATGTTGATTTCTAATTTTATAACATTGTGATCTGAGAAGATGCTTTGTAGTATTTTGATATTTGTAAATTTACGGAAGCTTGGTTTGTGACCTAAAACATGGTCTATTCTGGAGAATGTTCCATTTGCACTGGAAAAGAATGTGTATTATGCTGTTGTTGGGTTGAATGCTTTGTAAATATCTATGAGGTCAAGTTGGCTGATTATGTTGTTTAGTTCCTCTGTGTCTTTGCAAATTTCTTTCTAGACATTCTATCCTTTTTCAAAAGTGGTATATTAAAATCTCCCACTATTACTGTGTTGTTGTTGTTGTTGTTGTTGTTAGGTGCCATCGAGTCGATACTGACTCATAGTGATGCTCTGCACAACAGAATGAAATGCTTCTACAGTCTTGTGCAGCAGATTTGCCTAATGCAATACGTCGTTTAATTTCTTGTCTGCTGCTTCCATGAGTGCTGATGATTGGCGTTCAGTGTAATTACCGATATGTATGAATTGATTGCAGTCATTTTGTTGGGGGTGAGGGGTTTGTATGTGGTTTTGTTGGTTTCTTTGTTTTGCCTGCTTTCCTGTGCTGAGATCATGTTTTTGTTTGTTTTTCTTCAAGTCAATTTAGTCATAGTTTTAATGTTTCCAAAACCTTCATGGATTTTCCTTTTCTTGATTTGCTAGGAAGGTATATTAAGTTTCTTTTAAGTTAGATGTAGTTTATTAATGTTTTCCCCATTTTATCATGATATCTGACCTCCTCACTACCTGGAACTCTAACTATACTTTTCCTCCCTTCACTGTGTAGTTATCCTGATCATAGACTGACATCTCAGATTCCCTATTTTTAGTGTTGCAGTTTTGTTTTGTGCTGGACATGTCTGCATTTGGACTGAATTCTGGTTAGCCATGCCGTGTATGTCAATCTACGGTTGTTGTCTCCTCTTGTTGGTTCTCAGTCCAAAGAAATCCCTTTAATATATCTTGAAGAGTTGGCTTAGCTTTTACCAGGTCCTTTAATTTCAGTTTATCCAGAAATGTTCCAATTTTGCTGTCATATTTGATGGGCAGCTTTGCTGGGTATGTAATTCTTGGTTGGCAGTTTTGTTGTTGTTTTTCTCTCTTCAGAATTTTGTATATGATTGAATACGATTTCCTTCTTGCCTACATAATTTCTGCTGAGAAATCAGAGCTTAATCTTATTAATTTTCCTCTGTAGGTAACATTTCATTTTTCCTGAACTGCTTTCAGGATTCTTTCCTTGTCATTGATTTTAGAGAGTTTGATTATGATATGTCTTGCTGGGTTATTTGGGGGGTCTATCCTGCCTGAGTTTTCTTCAGTTTCTTGAATGCTTATCTTCTTATTTTTCATGATGTTAGGGAAATTTTCTCCCAGCAGCTCTTTGACTTGACAACTCCTAACAACAGCAACAAAACTCTATGCTTAAGAGTCAGTTTCTGAGTCTTTTCTGATGTCCAATTTGCTCTTTTCTTTCCTTCCTGTTTTTCTACTGACTTCTTTGTTTTCTTCTTGTGTGATATCTGAATGTCAGCCCACATATTTTCTGGGCTTCGGTCATTAGTGTTCACATTATAAAATTTCTTTTTGAAATGGTCTCTAAATTCTACCAGAATATAATCAAGTTCATATTTTGCCTTTGCAGGGCAACTAATCATTTATTATGACCCTTCTAGTTAAATGTAATGGCCTTGTAGTAAGGATTCTCTTGTTATTTACATTGAGTTACAGCTCATACTGAAAGCTGTGGTCTTTGATCTTCATCAGTAAATATTTTATAGCTTCTTTACTTTCAGCAAGTAAGGTTGTGTCATCTGTATATCATAGGTGGTTAATGACTCTTCCTCCATTCCTGAGGCTACATTCTTCTTCATATAATTCAGCTTCTTAGATTATTTTATCAACATGCAGAATTAATAAGTATGGTTAAAGTATACAACCCTACTGCACACCTTTCTTGATTTTAAACCATACAGTGTCCCCTTGTTTTGTCTGAACAACTGCCTTTTGGTTGATATACAGGTTCCTCATGAAGCTATAAACTTGTAGGAGCAGAAAGCCTCATCTTTCTACTGGGGAATGGCTGGTAGTTTTGAACTGCTGATCTTGAGGTTAGCCTGACTCGTAACCATATGCTACCAGAGTTCCTTCCAAATAACATAAAACCTTAAATATAAAATATCACATAGTATTCACAGATACAGTTCAAGTTATGGGGGCTTTATACTGAGTGTAATTCTTGAGAAAGGAGCTTGGCAAAACCACTCATTACTTCTGTGTGTGTACTACCTCTGTAACAGCTTGATGCAAAACAAATGGTGAATACTAGTTTTGCTGTTTTACCTTTTCACTTCTAGATTTCTTTCAGTTAGTAGAATAAGTACTAATGTAAGTGTTTTGTAAAAGCGGAGTGGTATAAAGCAAACTTTTGAAAAGCAGGGGATACTTGGAAGTTGGAATGTGAAGTAGAAATTCCTTTGCTGCCATGGCTTTGAGCTCGAAGAAAGAGATAGATTACTATTAGAAATCATATAGAAAGGCCAAGTTGTTACTGTTGTTGTTGTTATGTGCCATGGAGTCGGTTCCAACTCATAGTGACCCTGTACAGGGTTTCCAAGGCTGTAAAATCTTTATAAGAGCAGAAAGCCTCATCTTTCTCCCGCGGAACAGCTGGTAGTTTCAAACTGCTGACCTTGTGGTTCGCAGCCTGATTCATAACCACTACTCTACCAGAGCTCCTTTGTTGTTGTTGTTAAGTGCTGTTGAGTCATTTCCGACCCATAGCGACCCTGTACAAGGTTTCTGAGGCTGTAAATCTTTACGGGAGGAGAACGCCTCATCTTTCTCCCACAGAACAGCTGGTAGTTTCGAACTGCTGGCCTTAAGGTTCGCAGCCCGATTCATAACCACTACACTACCATAGCTCCTTTGGTGCCACCAAATTGGTTCCAACTCACAGCAACCCTGAATAGAGTTTCTGGGGGAGTGGCTGGTGAGATTGAACTGCAGACATTGTGGTTAGCATTCCATCACTTACCCTAGAATGCCAGAGCAGGGCTCTAAAATGCCAAGAGGTACATACAACTAATTGTTGTTGTTAGGTGCCATCGAGTGAGTACCAACTCATAGAGACTCTATGCACAACAAAACAAAACACTGCCCTATCCTGGGCCAACCTCACAATTGTTGCCACACTTGAGCCCATTGATGCTGCCATTTGTCAATCCATATCCCTGGGGGTCTTCCTCTGTTTCTCTGACCCTCTACCTTACCAAACATGACATCCTTCTCCAGCGACTGGTTCCTCCTGATAATATGTCCATAGTATGAGAGACAAAGTTTGGCCATCCTGGCCTCCAAGGAGAACTCTGGCTGCACTTCTTCCAACACAGATCTATTTTGGCAGCCCATGGCACTTTCAATATTCTCCTCCAACACCATAACTCAAAAGCATCAATTCTTCTTCGGTCTTCCTTATTCATTGTCTAGCTTTCACATGTATATGAGGTTATTGAAAATACTATGGCTTGGGTCAGGCGCACCTTAGTACTCAAGCTGACATCTTTGTTCTTCAACACTTTAAAAAGGCCGTCTTGTGCAGCAGATTTGCCTAATGCAATACATTGTTTGATTTATGGAAATAGCTAAATTTGATACACAAATACAAAGGACATTCAGTAAGGCTTAAAGGTTGTCCTGAGTAAACTAAGAGTAAATGGAAAATGAGTCTAGAGAGACCAAGAGGGCCAGAGCCTGGAGTACTCCCTAGATCACATGAGAAGCTTACACATTTAGAATCCATTGACTATTTTGAAGAAGAGAAGCATGTTGATTTTTCAGGGTGAACACCTTTAGGAAAAGAGACCAATTAATGGGCCATTGTCAAGATGAAACACTTTTTGACTGGCATAGGAAAGCTACATAGAATGAAGTAAACCTAGTTTCTCATATTTAAAAAGGAAAAAGGAGAAAACTTCATGATTCATGGGTTGTTTCAGGATATAAATTATTTTCAGGATCCACAAGCTTAGCATTGTGGCAAGTGGTCCCATTTTTCCAAGACAGTGATCATTGAAGGGTGCTCTGTAGGAGAATGAGATAGGAAAAATCTGAAAAAATCTGAAAAACAAATGAGAGATTGCCCTTCTGGAGCATTGTGAATGAATCACTGTACATTGCTGAGGATCCAAAGATAAGATGATAAGATCTTCGTTTCCTAAGCGTATATACAGAATTTTACAGTGAGAAAAATTGCTTCAACATTGACAATACATTGGTGGTTTTATTTGTTTGTTTTCAGTTGCTATCCAAAAGATTAGCCATTTAAATCCAAAGAAAGGTCTACTTCCAAAAAATTAGCCAATGTAAATCCTATGGAGCACAGTACAACTGTGATATATATGGAGTGGCATAAATTAGAATCGATTTGATAGCAACTGTAGTTCCTGGTGATGTTAAGGCTTAATGCACTGGGCTGCTAATGTGAAGATTAGCAGTTTGAGTCCAATCATAGATAACTTGGAAGAAAATCCTGGTGATATACTTCTGAAAATATAGTTAGGAGCACATTATGAAACACAGTTCTGCACTGATTACAGAAGGTGGTCATGAATTGGAATTTACTTGAAGGCAACTATTGTTGCTGTCATCAAGTCAATTCCAACTCATAGTAACCCCACGCACAACAGAACAAAACACTGCCCGTTCCTGCACCATCCTCATTAATCAATTGGAAGAGACCCATTCCAAAGATAGGTGACCCAATGGAATGTGTAAATCATTGAATAATATCATGAATATTACAATCAAGTAAAATTTTGCTAGCAATAATTTAAAAATGGCTGCAGCACTACATTGATAGGGAGCGGTTAGAAATTTAAACAGGATTCAGAAAAGGACAAGGAACTAAGGATATTATTGCTGACATCAGATAGATCTTGTCTAAAAGCAGAGCAAACCAGAAAGATATTTACTTGTGCTTTACTGACTATGGAAAGTTATTTGATTGTGTGAATTATACCAAACTATGGATTAAGGAGCTCTGGTAGCGTAGTGGTTATGAATCGGGCTGCGAACCTTAAGGTCAGCGGTTCGAAACTACCAGCCGCTCCGCGGGAGAAAGATGAGGCTTTCTACTCCCGTAAAGATTTACACCCTCGGAAACCCTGTACAGGGTCGCTATGGGTCGGACCCGACTCGATGGCACTTAACAACAACAACAACAACAACAATGGATAACATTGCAAAGAATGGGTATGCCAGAACACTTAATGGTGGTCATAAAGAACCTGTCCATAGGTTAGGAAGCAGTTGTTACAACAGGGATACTAAATGGTTCAAAACCAGGAAAGGTGTGTGCCACCATATATCCTTTCACCATATTTATTGAATATGTATGCTGACCAAATAATCCAAGAGGCTGGATTATACGAAGAAGAATGCGGCCTCAGGATTTTAGGAAACATGCAATATGCAGATGATACAGTCTTGCTTACTGGAAGCAAAGAGGACTTAAAATACTGAATGATGAAGATTAGAACTTCAGTATGGACTGTGTAAAAGTTACTCAAGGTAAAACAAACAAACAAATAAAATCCTTACAAATGGACCAATGAATCACATCCTGATAAATGGAAAAAAGACTGAAGCTATCAAAGACTTCATTTTGCTTGGATCCACCATCAATGCTCATGGAGGCAGCAGTTAGGAAATCAAGCCACGTATTGCATTAGGCAAACTTGCTGCAAAAACTTTTTTAAAGATATTAGTTTGATGACTAAAACGTGCACCTGATCACGTTTCAATCATATGCATTGAAATTTTGACGAATAAGGAAGATTGTAGAAAAATTGATGCAATGGAGTTATGGCGCTGGGAAAGAATATTGAAAGCAACATGGAATACCAGAATAACAAACAAATCTGTGCTGGAAGAAGTACAGCCAGACTGCTCTTAATAAGCAAGGGTGGCAAGACTTGGTCTCTCATTCTTTGGACATGTTGTCAGGAGGATCCTTTGCTCTTTAACATGGATTATTTGCTCAGCATACAGATTGAATAAAAGTAAAAGATACAAACCTGGTGCACACATTCCCACTTGAAACATTGGAACATCTACCAATTTTTTTGGTACAGTGACTCTGTGTCCCAGGGCAACTGGAAACTGAAAATAATAATACCAGTCCCCATTCTAATTAAAGTCTCATATATGTATAATGTAAAGTCAAGGTTATGCTACCTAGGAATTTGTCAAATTATAGCTATGATAATTCTGAAGTAAATTACTTATGAATTATAAAGTATAACAGCACTCCAGGTGTGATGCTGTAGGATCAGCACTGGACAGTGAACCACAAGGTCAGCAGTTCAAACCTGCCAGCTACTCCGTGGAAACACTATACAGGGTTCCTATGAGTTGGAACAAACTCCACGGTACTTAACAACATCGACAATGTCAAAATACAGGCTGTTAGATCAATTTAAATCCACAGTATTAAAGACCTTTTATAAAAGAGGACAGCTTATGTTCCTAACTTCATTGCAATCTTTTTAAGGACTGTGTATATCTGTCAGGAGCACAGTGGCTCTGTAGAATTAATACTAGACTGTGAACCACAAGGTCATCAATTTGAGCCCATCAGCTGCTCCCTGGGAGAAAAGATGTGGCTATCTGCTCCCACAAAGATTTATAGCCTTGGAAAAACTATGAAGGGTCACTATGAGTTAAAACCAACTTGATGACACTTAACTATATGTATATTTTACCCTCTTTGGAACCAGATTATATAGTTGCCCTTTGCTCACAATCCATAAAATTCTCATTGATGTGGTTTAGTTAAAAATTGCCCAAGCTATTTTTTAACTTTCAAATAAGTTTTCCTACTTTGTGTTTTTTACATTTTAATCCATCTTTTGTGCCACTTCATTTTTCTAAAATCTACTTCTGATCACATCCCTCCTCTCCTTTGTAATATTCACTATTTTCCTGTTCCCTATAAAATACAATTCACTTTTAAGATCCTTAGGGCTACTTGTGATACCAATCAGAAGCTTGCTTTTGCATACATTTGACTTCCCCATCTTAGTATTAAAAAACATAATTTTGCCTGAAACCTTTCAAAATTACCTAAAGTTCTCCACATACAACATGCTAATTCATGCCTGAACACGTAATTTCCACAATGCCCTTACCTAACCTCTCCTATGAATTCTTAACTCTCAACCCTTCAAAATACTGCTACCTCCCTGGAGTCTTCTTTGATGCCCTAAAGCCCAATTACACCTCCTTCTCTACAAATTTCCATGGTGTTTCAGACATACCTCTATTAGAGTCTATGAAAATATGGTGTACTTAAGAAAAGTGTGTATTTCAAAAGTAGAAAAACCTAATTTCAACCCCAAATTTGATTTTTACTAGAGTAAGGAATTTACCTATCACTTATGAAATGTACACAACACTTCAAAACGTCAGTATCCTCAACCTTAAATCGTCACAATGACATTTCCTTTGCAATATCTGTGGAAAATGATTAATTATATTGCAAATATTTTGTATATATTTTATTAACATTTTCAGCTCAACTCTACTTATAGTTAAGGAGCTCTGGTAGCATAGTGGTTACGAATCAGACTGTGAACCTTAGGGTCAGCAGTTCGAAACTACCAGCTGTTCCGTGGGAGAAAGATGCGACTTTCTGCTTCGGTAAAGATTTACAGCCTCGGAAACCCTATACAGGGTTGCTATGAGTAGGAACCGACTCCGTGGCACATAACAACAACAACAACAACAACAACAACAACAACTGCTTATAGTAAGGATGTCATATTTTCTAGAGGGCTTTTTCCACTTTTCTCCCTACCTTAGCATTAAATCCATTAAGTGAGGGAAAACCCAAGTCCATTCAGGGAAACCAAATAGGTTGACCTTCTTTCAATTTATTTTTTCACCCACAACTCAAATGTACTACTAAATTGTGTTTTGTTTGTTTGTCTTTGTAATTACCCAGGACTGTTGGGGTTTGGTTGGATCAGAATTCAAAGTGATTGGCTAGATCAGAAGTAGGATCCATAATCTGGAATTAGCAAAAATGAGCCAGGTCTATACTTTCAATACAGGAAATGTACAGTCGTTTTTTTTCTTATATGAAAGTTGATAGTTCTCCTCTCGTCAATTTGGGTCCTACTTTAATCTGTGTTGAATGTATCTGATCCTTTACATTTTTGCTCTCTCAGCATAACTTGGAATGTCAATCTCCAGCCTTAGTTACAGAGTTCCTTCACCCTTTGCCACTTTCCTCAACAGATATATTGGATACACAATCTTAACCATATTGTAGAGCCCACTCAGAATTTTCCAGATGTCCATGCTGTGACAGAGAAGGCTCTTTGTGCTATGGTATCATTTCTCTTTTTGTATCTGGGACACACACCAAAGGATGTGTCCATAAATCGTGTATTTCTAGTAAAAAGATGTGAACTTGGTGCAGAGATGGCAAAAATTAGAATACGCTATCCTGGTGTACCACCACTCATCTCTCAGTTTGTTGTACTGTGGTGGCTTGTGAGTTCTTATGACTCTGAAAGCTATGCCACCCGTATTTGCAATACCAGCAGGATCACCCATGGAGGACAGGTTTCAGATGAGCTTCCAGACGAAGACAGACTAGGAAGAAGGAGTGATGAACTACTTCCAAATATTTAGTCATTGAAAACCTTATGAATAGCAGAGAAACACTGTCAGATTTAATGCCGGAAAATGAGCCCCTCAAGTTGGAAGGCACTCAAAATGCAACTGGGGAAGAGTGCCCCCTCAAAGTAGAGTTGACTGTGATAACATGAATGGAGTAAAGCCCATGGGAGAAAAGCCATGGGACCT
>NW_006408528.1:28222166-28226104 GCF_000296735.1 Chrysochloris asiatica
ACATTTTAATCCATCTTTTGTGCCACTTCATTTTTCTAAAATCTACTTCTGATCACATCCCTCCTCTCCTTTGTAATATTCACTATTTTCCTGTTCCCTATAAAATACAATTCACTTTTAAGATCCTTAGGGCTACTTGTGATACCAATCAGAAGCTTGCTTTTGCATACATTTGACTTCCCCATCTTAGTATTAAAAAACATAATTTTGCCTGAAACCTTTCAAAATTACCTAAAGTTCTCCACATACAACATGCTAATTCATGCCTGAACACGTAATTTCCACAATGCCCTTACCTAACCTCTCCTATGAATTCTTAACTCTCAACCCTTCAAAATACTGCTACCTCCCTGGAGTCTTCTTTGATGCCCTAAAGCCCAATTACACCTCCTTCTCTACAAATTTCCATGGTGTTTCAGACATACCTCTATTAGAGTCTATGAAAATATGGTGTACTTAAGAAAAGTGTGTATTTCAAAAGTAGAAAAACCTAATTTCAACCCCAAATTTGATTTTTACTAGAGTAAGGAATTTACCTATCACTTATGAAATGTACACAACACTTCAAAACGTCAGTATCCTCAACCTTAAATCGTCACAATGACATTTCCTTTGCAATATCTGTGGAAAATGATTAATTATATTGCAAATATTTTGTATATATTTTATTAACATTTTCAGCTCAACTCTACTTATAGTTAAGGAGCTCTGGTAGCATAGTGGTTACGAATCAGACTGTGAACCTTAGGGTCAGCAGTTCGAAACTACCAGCTGTTCCGTGGGAGAAAGATGCGACTTTCTGCTTCGGTAAAGATTTACAGCCTCGGAAACCCTATACAGGGTTGCTATGAGTAGGAACCGACTCCGTGGCACATAACAACAACAACAACAACAACAACAACAACAACTGCTTATAGTAAGGATGTCATATTTTCTAGAGGGCTTTTTCCACTTTTCTCCCTACCTTAGCATTAAATCCATTAAGTGAGGGAAAACCCAAGTCCATTCAGGGAAACCAAATAGGTTGACCTTCTTTCAATTTATTTTTTCACCCACAACTCAAATGTACTACTAAATTGTGTTTTGTTTGTTTGTCTTTGTAATTACCCAGGACTGTTGGGGTTTGGTTGGATCAGAATTCAAAGTGATTGGCTAGATCAGAAGTAGGATCCATAATCTGGAATTAGCAAAAATGAGCCAGGTCTATACTTTCAATACAGGAAATGTACAGTCGTTTTTTTTCTTATATGAAAGTTGATAGTTCTCCTCTCGTCAATTTGGGTCCTACTTTAATCTGTGTTGAATGTATCTGATCCTTTACATTTTTGCTCTCTCAGCATAACTTGGAATGTCAATCTCCAGCCTTAGTTACAGAGTTCCTTCACCCTTTGCCACTTTCCTCAACAGATATATTGGATACACAATCTTAACCATATTGTAGAGCCCACTCAGAATTTTCCAGATGTCCATGCTGTGACAGAGAAGGCTCTTTGTGCTATGGTATCATTTCTCTTTTTGTATCTGGGACACACACCAAAGGATGTGTCCATAAATCGTGTATTTCTAGTAAAAAGATGTGAACTTGGTGCAGAGATGGCAAAAATTAGAATACGCTATCCTGGTGTACCACCACTCATCTCTCAGTTTGTTGTACTGTGGTGGCTTGTGAGTTCTTATGACTCTGAAAGCTATGCCACCCGTATTTGCAATACCAGCAGGATCACCCATGGAGGACAGGTTTCAGATGAGCTTCCAGACGAAGACAGACTAGGAAGAAGGAGTGATGAACTACTTCCAAATATTTAGTCATTGAAAACCTTATGAATAGCAGAGAAACACTGTCAGATTTAATGCCGGAAAATGAGCCCCTCAAGTTGGAAGGCACTCAAAATGCAACTGGGGAAGAGTGCCCCCTCAAAGTAGAGTTGACTGTGATAACATGAATGGAGTAAAGCCCATGGGAGAAAAGCCATGGGACCTTCATTTGCTGATGGGGCACAACTCAAAATGAAGAGAAATAACTGTAAACATCCACTGAAAATCAGAACATGGAAAGTGCAAAGTATGAATCTGGGAAAATTGGAAGTTGTCAAAAATGAAATGCAACACATAAACGTTGATAGCTTAGGCATTACTGAGTTAAAATGGACTGGTACTGGCCATTTTGAATCTGACGACCACATGGTTTACTATGCCGGAAATGACAAATTGAAGAGGAAGGAATGGTGTTGCATTCATTGTCAAAAAGAACATATCCAGATCAGTCATGAGGTACAACTCTGTCAGTGATAGGATAATATCCATGTGCCTACAGGGAAGCCCAGTTAATACCACTATTATTCAAATTTACACACCAACCACTAAAGGCAGTGAGGATGAAACAGAATTTTACCAACTTCTTCAATCTGAAATCGATCAAACATGCAAACAAAATGTGCTGCTGATCATTACCGGTGATTGGAATACAAAGGTTGGGAGTAAAGAGGAAGAATCAGTAGTTGGAAAATATGGCCTTGGTGATAGAAATGATGCTGGAGAACACATGACAGAATTCTGCAAAACCAATGATTTGTTCATTTCAAATACCTTCTTTATACAGCATAAGAAATGACTATGTACGTTGACCTCACCAGATGGAATACATAGAAATCAAATTGACTACATCAGTGGAAAGAGACAATGGAAAAGCTCCATATCATCAGTGAAAACAAGGCCAGGAGCAGACTGTGGAACAGACCATCAATTACTCAGATGCAAATTCAAACTGAAGCTGAAGAAAATGAAAACAAGTCCATGAGAGCCAAAATATGACCTTGAATATATCCCACCAGAATTTAGAGATCACCTGAAGAAGAGATTTGATACATTAAACACTAAAGACCGAAGACCAAAAGAGTTGTGGAATGACATCAAGAACATCATACAGGAAGAAAGCAAAAAGTCATTAAGAAGACAAGAAATAAGGAAAAGGTCAAAACGGATGTCAGAAGACTAACTGAAACTTGCTCTTCAGCATAGAGATGCTAAAGCAAGTGGAAAAAAATGAGGAGGTCCAAGAGCTGAACAGAAAATTTCAAAGATCAGCTCTAGAAGATAAAGGCAAATATTACAACAAAATGTGCAAAGATCTGGAATCAGAAAATCTAAAAGGAAGAACATGCACAGCATTTCTCAAGCTGGGGGAAGTGAAGAAAAAAATTCAAGTCTCGACTTTCTTTATTGAAAGATTCTCTGGCAAAGTATTGAATGATGCAGAAAGCATCAAGAAAAGATGAAAGGAATACACAGAGTCACTGTACCAAAAGGAAATGGTGGATGTTCAACCATTTCAAGAGGTAGCATGTGATCAAGAGCCAATGATACAAAGGAGGAAGTCCAAGGTGCGTTGAAGGAATTGGCAAAAATCAAAGCACCAGGAATTGATGGAATAAAATTGAACTCTTTCAAGAAAGTGAGGTGGCACAGGAGGCACTCACTCATCTATGCCAAGAAATTTGGAAGACAACTATCTGGTTGAGTGATTGGAAGAGATCCATAGTTGTGCCCACTCTAAAGAGAGGTGACCCAACGGAGTGCGGAAATCATCGGACAATCTCTGATATCCCATGCAAGTAAAGTTTTGCAAAATGTAATACAGAACCGGCGGCAAGCACACATTGACAGAGAATTTCCAAAAGTTCAAATTGGATTCAAAAGAGGCCGTGGAATGAGGGATATCATTGCTGATATCCTATGGATCTTGGCTGAAAGCAGAGAATATCAGAAAGATGTTTACCTGTGCTTTATTGACCATACAAAGGCTTTTGATTGTGTGGATCATGACAAGCTATTGCCAACACTGCGAAGTATGAGTATTCTGGAACACTTAATTGTGCTCATGAGGAGTCTATACCTGGACCAAGAAGCAGTTGTTCTAACAGAACATGGGAACACTGAAT
>NW_006408528.1:28226549-28229718 GCF_000296735.1 Chrysochloris asiatica
TATTTTCAATAACCTCATATGCATGCGAAAGCTGGACAGTGAATAAGGAAGACCCTAGAAGAATTCATGCTTTTCAGTTATGGTGTTGGGGGAGAATATTGAAAGTGCCATGGGCTGCCAAAAGAACCAAAAGATCTGTTTTGGAAGAAGGGCAGCCAGAGTGCTCCTTGGAGGCCAACATGTCCAAACTTCGGACATATTGTCAGGAGAGACCTGTCACTGGAGAAGGATATCATGTTTGCTTAGGTGGAGGGTCAGAGAAAAAGAGGAAGAGTCCCAATGAGATGGATTGGCCAAGTGGCAGCATTGATGGACTCAAGGGTGGCAACAGTAGTGAGGTTGGCCCAGGATCGGACAGTGTTTCATTCTGCTGTGTATAAGGTCGCTATGAGTCAGTACCAACTCGATGGCACCTGACAACAACAACAAAAACATCCTGGTGCAGCGCTGTACTATAGGATAAGCACTGGACTGCTAACCATAAAGTTGGTGGCTCAAACTCACCAACAGCTCCTTGGAAACACTGTAAACATCAATATGAGTTGAAACCAACTCTCTAGCAGTTAACCACAATGACATCACATAGTTGATACAGCATTGGCTCAAATCCACCAGTCACTCCAAGGGAGAAAGATGAGGCTGTATGCGCCTGTAAAGGTTTACAGTCTCAGAAACCCAAAGCAGCAGTTCTACTCTGTCCTATAGAGTAGCGATGAGTCAGCAATTGTGAGGATGGCACAGGACCAGATGGTGTTTCATTCTGTTGTACATGAGTCGGACGTGACTCAACAGCACCTAACAACAACAACAATTTAAGTGTGGTTTCCTATATTTGAAACATACTTTTTTTTTATGTTCCTTTCAACCCAACTCTATTTAATAATAAAATTTTGAACAGTACCACATTTACTAGTATCTGTTGTAGGTCAAACATATGATACCCCTTTACATTTGTTAGTGATCAAAGTTTTATACTATAAAATGTGAAGGACACATGGATATGCTAACTTTATTAAAAAAATATGATCATTATGGCTGATTTTTAGCATCTGTAGTGAATCTCTGAATTCCTAGTTAAGTGGCTTATTCTTAAAATAAGAATTTAAAAAGACCTCTTTTTCCTTCATGATTTAAAAGTATGAATTTAAAAAAGATAGTTATGACTTGTATTTCAAAATCTTGTCAGTCTTGGAATGTAAAAAATATAATTTGCATTTTGTAATTCATTTTAGAATACAATTAGAATCTAGATGAAATAAAAGTTACATCTTTGAAGAGAATAAAGACATCGTAGTTTTTAATCATCTGATCATGCTTTTTCATAGCATCTCATAAGCCTAACACATGTGGAAGGAAATGTGATGAAGAGTATATATAAGTTGCATATTACATTACCAATGTCTAGCTTCAATAAAAACTTCATCCAGCTTCTGTACCATGTGGTATATGAGTTAAACTCACTTTAATTGACTCCAGCTGTTAGATACTATGTTGGATAATGAATCATGATATTTTCAGCATTGTCTAAATTAGATACATGTATAAATGGAGAAAATGTGTAAAAAAATAAATAACCACCAATCTATATTTATTAACTGTACTAGGCTCAAATGGAAGAGAGAATCTAGAACATAGTAGACTAAGTTAAAGACATTCAGGCATAATGCAAAGACCAGATGTTTACAAATAACTGCACCTGGTTTCTGGCTCTGACTTTGTTACTATCCATGTGAGTGACTAAAGCATGAAATATGGGTGTTTCTTACTTAGAGCTCAGGTAAGGTGAAGAGACAGGACCAATTTACCAAATTTGAATATGATGGTAGTTGGGTCCAAGTGACAATGGAGCATCGCTCAGGTGGGCAATACAGAAAACTGTGGCCAGAAGAATTAATTGTTGTTGTTGTTGTTGTTGTTATGTGCCGTGGAGTCAGTTCCGACGCATAGCGACCCTGTACAGGGTTTCCGAGGCTGTAAATCTTTATGGGAGCAGAAAGCCTCATCTTTCTCACGTGGAACAGCTGACAGTTTTGAACTGCTGACCTTGCGGTTCGCAGCCCAATTTGTAACCACTACACTACCAGGCTGCTAACGGGCTACCAGGCTGCAAATCGGGCTGCCAACCTCAAGGTCAGCAGTTTGAAACTACCAGCGGTTCCGCGGGAGAAAGATGAGGCTTTCCGATCCCGTAAAGATTTACAGCCTCAGAAACCTTATACAGGGTCACTATGAGTCAGAGGAGTCCTGGCGTGGTGCAAGTTGGTGGTTCAACCCCACCAGTTGCTCCTCGGAACCCTATACAGGTTCGCTCTGAGTCAGAACGGATTCGATAACACAACACAACCACCCCCTCCACCACCCCACCCATCTGGATCCTAGTCACCTACAACTCTGCACGCAGTGGAAGAACATCAATCTGAAAGGTATAGAAGGGCAGGTGACATTTCAGTCAAGAAAGATCAGTTGGGGAGCTCTGTGCCAGAGTAATGAAATCAGACATCTAGTGTTAAAACCCAGATATTATTTTATTGTAGCTCTTCAGACAAATTTAATATGTACTCAAGGTTGGGAACTAGTGGGTTCAGTGGTTACTTAAAAATCCTGTCCTTGACGTTGGATTGGGGTTCAGATGCACCTTTCTGCACCCAAGGATTGTTGTTAAGTGCCGTCGAGTCGGTTCCGACCCATAGCAACTCTGTACAGGGTTTCCAAGGAGTAGCTGGTGAACTTGAACCGCCGACCTTGCAGTTCCAATGGCTTTGCAGTCTGGCGCATTAACTGCCCCTCTCCCCCCCAACCCCAGACCCTGTAGAGGGTTTCCAAGGAGGGCTGATGACTTGAACTGCCGACCTTGCAGTTCAAACGGCTTTGCAGTCTGGCTCATTAACCCATAGCACCACAACCGGACTCCGCTCCCAAGGATGGTTCAGTGCGGTGGAGTCAGTTCTGACTCATAGCGACCCTGTACAGGGTTTCAGAAAGCTTCATCTTTTTCCCGCGGAATAGTTGGTAGTTTCTAACTGTGGTTTGCAGCCCGATTCGTAACCACTAGGTTACCAGAGCACCCAAGGAGAGGAACTGATAAAAGCCTAGGTCTAATACATAGGGTAAGGAGATCTGGTAGCGTAGTGGTTACGAATCGGGCTGCGAACCTTAAGGTCAGCGGTTC
>NW_006408528.1:28229818-28240760 GCF_000296735.1 Chrysochloris asiatica
ACTTAACAACAACAACAATACATAGGGTGGATACCTGGTATGGCGCTGTGGGTTAATGCGCCAGACTGCAAAGCTGTTTGAACTTCAAGGTCGGTGGGTCAAGCTCACCAGCTGCTCCTCAGAAACTCTATACAGTGTCGCTATAGGTTGCAAACAACTCAATGGCACTTAACAACAACAACAGCAATACATAGGGTGGAGAGAGTTATTCTTCCAGAATTAACATGAGTACGCAATGAAACCAAGTAAACCTTAAATCCCGAATCTGACTGATAGCACATTTGAGAAGATGACCACAACTTAATGAGTAACTAAGACCCAAGACTGGGTGATTGTTGGGCAGCTCAAGTTACCGCAGTAGACATAAGAAGCTACTTAGGAGAAAGACAGAAAACCAAACAAAAATAGACAAAAGGCGGAAAGGCTGAGGCTACTTCTGCCGTGGTTACTTACTCTGTAAATTAAGACCGATTCATCAGTTCTTTCACAGTCAGCCGTTCCGTGGGAGAAAGATGAAGCTTTCTGCTCCCGTAAAGATGTACAACCTCGCAAACCCTATGCAGGGTTGCTATGAGTCGGAACCAACTCCATGGCACATCACCACTACCACCACCAGTTCTTAAAACACTCAGTCATCAAATCAGTCATCTGCGCTACTTCAGAACCTTCTCACAGCCATATCCTTCATAGTTAACACCTACTTCATTCTGTTCATTAGAACTTCAAGGATTCTAAAATATATTTTCAAAGAAAATTTCCAAAACAACTTTTGTATGGCACTAAAGAAATAGTTAGTTAAAGGAGAAAAAATAAAATATGAGGGACAAAAACACCCCAAACTAAACAAACAAACAAAACCCACTGCTAGACGACTCATAGTGACACTATGTAGGGTTTTCCAGACTGTGAATCTTTAAGGGAGCAGAATCCCTCCTCTTTCTCCTGTGGAGCGGCTTGTGGATTTGAACTGCTGACATTACAGTTAAACCCTAATGTGTAACCCACTATGCCACCAAGGCATATATATAATAATAATTTTCCTCTTACTTTCCAAAAAATATATAATGAGGATATATACATATGATACCAGCTAAATCCTGGTGTGGCGCTGTGGGTAAATGCGCAAGACTGCAAAGCCGTTTGAAGTGCAAGGTCGGCGGTTCAAGCTCATCAGCTGCTCCTCGGAAACCCTATACAGGGTGGCTACGCATCAGAACCGACTCGACGGCACTTAACAATAACAATAAAAAGCACTGGTGTGACACTGTATCATAAGCAGTGGACTACTAACCACAAGGTCAGCAGTTCAAACCTACCAGTCAATCTAAAAGGAAATCCAGTACAGGGACCCTATGGATCAGAACTGACATAACGGTACTTAACAACAAACCCTGGAGAACACATAAGGGGCTGCAAAAGTTCAAGGAGTTAAAAGATGATGGAATTGTTCCATGAAAGTTTTGAAGCCCCTCATATTACAAATAATAAATACATAGAGTGGTTGAGGGTACAATATTAACAAGTTTAACTAATAATATTTAATAATATAGGTAATGAAAGTATTTCTATGAAATACATCTTACTGATTTTTCACATTTCCTGTTAAGTTTTGTCCTAGACAGTTTATCTTTTTATACCTATTGTCTAATGTTTTGTTTGTATATATGAAGACTCTTAATACTGCATATTTCAAATACCTGGGAACTCAAATAAACGAATAAATCAGAAGATATTTCTTGAGATTGGTTGGAAAATCTATAATAAAGATTTTAGTTCTCATTTATATTAATTTAACATTTTCACACCAAAATAAAATAGAAATTTACTATTTACAATAGACATGCAAACTTTAACGTTTATAAGGAAAAAATGAACATGTAACAATACAACTTTTTCCAGATGGCAAAAAATGAAAATAACTTCAACAGTAATATGGTTTTATACAAGAGAACACATAAGAGAAAAGGGAGACCATGAAAAAATAAGAGATTGTTATCCAGCCTTGAAAAGCATTGGCAGGTAGTGATGCAGTGACAGACAGTCTCGGCTCTACCATTTTGTTCTTGACTTCTCTACCTGCATTTAAGACCTCTACATATAAAAAAGGGTCTTGTAAACTTAATTTGAAACAAGGCACTTTAGGATGCTCAACAGGAGTCCTAGTGCACAGTGTTTAAGCATTGGGCTGCCAGCTACTTGACAGAAGCAAAATGTAGCTACCTGCAGCCACAAAAATTGCAGCCTTGGAAACCATCTGGGGCAGTTTTACTCTGTCCCTTAGAGAGTTCTGGAGTCCTGGTGTGGTGCTGTAGGATAAGCACTGGACTGCTAACTGTAAGATTGGTGGCTCAAACCCACCAGATGCTCCTAGGAAGGCCTAGACAGGGTTGCTATGAGTCAGAACTGACTCTACGGAACTTAACAGCAACATATGGAGTTCTGGTGTGGTGCTGTACGGTATGCAAGGACCTGCTAAAGATGAAATAGATGAGAATTTCTGCTCCCCTAAAGATTTATAGACTTGAAAATCCTATACCTGGTCTCTATGAGCCAGAACCAACTTACAGCACTTAATAACAACAGCACTTAACTGCTAGCCACAAGGTCAGCAGTTGAAACCTACCAGCTGTTCCTTGGGAGAAAGATAAGGCATTCTGCTTCAATAAAGACTTACAGCCACGGAAACCTTATGTAGGGTTGGTATAAGTTGAAATCGACTACATGGCAGTGGGTATGGCTTGCTAGGATCCCTAATGGCACTGTAGGGTAAGCACTAGACTGCTAACTGCAAGGTGGACAAACCTGCCAGTAGCTCCAGGTTATAGAGCATTTGATTTGGCCTACACTTCCTATTTTTGACTCTTTTGAGAGGTCTCTTTTCCAGTGTCCAAAGCCTACCCCTACCCACCTTGGTTTGTTTATTCTGGCCATCAGTCTTTCAAAGAATGCATTTCCTTCTGCCAATTTCAAGACAAATTATTAGGCTCCAGTCTATTATTTACTTATTTTAAGTTTTTATTATGAATTGGGTGAAGGTTTACCGAGCAAACCAATTTTCCAGTCAACAATTCATACATATTTTATTTCATCTCATTGATTGCAATCCCCAAAATGAAACATCAATTATCCCACTTCCTGCTTGTCTTCCTGTTTCCATTCCTCCTTCTTTCCTCATCCTTCTGAATTTTGTCCTTAGGTAAATGCTGCCCCTTTGATCTCAAATTGCTTACTATTCCAAGGACTGCTTACCTCCCCAGTAGTATTATTCCCCTTCTAGAACTGCCAATAGTTTAGCTGAAAATTGAGTCATAGGGGTGAGTTCAGTTTCAGACCTGAAGAAGGGAGACTAAAGGCCATAGTCTCAGTGAAGCCACATATCTCTATTGGACCAGTAAGCCTGGTCTTTTTATGATTTTGAAATTTGTTCCACATTTGTAACTACTCTATCCAGAACCTTCTATTGTGATCCCTATCAAAGCACCATTGAGTTCTGGTCTCAGGGTTGTGGAGACTGATAATCAATCATATGGTCCATTAGTCCAATGGTCTAATTGTTGCCATAAAACTTCATTCTTCTTTGTTCTGGATGCAAGAGACCAATAGTTGCATCTTAGATGGCTGTTCTATTTAAATAGAGTGGGAACTGTTAAGCACTTGTATATTTACTGCTGTATAAAAATGACTGCCCTTACAGATGGATTGTGAATAAAACTTGGTGACATTACTTTTAATTTATTATATCTCAATTTCCTCACCTTAATAAAATAAATGATTGAATATATTTTTTGAAAATAATCTAATTTCATAGTTTTACAAATGAATAGTGTCTGCATGCTGTTGGAGTTAGTCCATAGTTTGAGATTCATTATTAATTTATCCCAACACTGAATGGTTTACAAAGTCATAATTCATTGGAATTATTTTAGATGTATGGTATATTCATTAATGTTGGAAAGCAAAAACATTTTGAAAAGCAAGACTTAATGCCAAAAAATGAAAACACTTATATACTTTTCTCTTTTGCTTCTTTTGCTGAAAACATATATCTAGTTGACAATTTTTTTCGGATGTTTATCCATATGGCTGAGACATAAGTAAACCTTTTAAGACTGATGTGACAAGGTACTATATTTTAGTTTAAATTTTTGTTTTGCTGTGAGTAAAATTCAATTTATCTTAACACAGGGTTGAAGCAAAGCTTATTCTTCACAAAGAAGTTCTTTTTATATTTTCTAGTTTATCTATATCATTATTGATAGTTATAGCAAAGAAAATATATTAAAAATGTCTTTTCTCGAAGTGAACTGCCTTTAAATACCATTCATCTAGAAAGTATAGATTTTTGTTCTCCTGAAGCATAGAATTTGGCTCTAGGCCAACAAAATAATTTGAAAAATTACTTTTGTAAAGTAAAAATTGACAAAGCAACTGTATTGTATGCATTCATTTTTATTTAAAATGAAGTCGTTCATTTTACACCCTTTGAGCAACATAGTTAATTAATCACTAAAACTCATTTTATGACATTTTTAGTAAAACGCACGCTATTTCAACTAAAACATAGAAGTGGTATTTAAGTCATATGAAATGAGTTATTATTTTTTTTAACACACTCTGAAATATTTTTACCATAAACATTTTTGATGGAGATTGAATAATTGTTATTGTAACTTTTTAATTGCAAATTTATTTTGTGTACAGCTTCACAAATATACAAGAAAATGAGGGGATTGTAATCAAGGAGAAGAAGAAAACAATAAAGTGTTAATCTATTAGGCTAAGGGTGTTGATGAGATTAAGCAAAGTAGATATAAGACAGCAATCACTGACCTTAATGACCAGGAATGCAATGAAGTGTCAAGGACAGAAACCACCCTAGATAAATTAAGCAGGAATTGAGATAAAAGGCATTAAAACATGTTATAGTGCTACTTTGGCCAATGTGTTTAGCAGTGGATAGAGGTAAAAAGATAAAACTAGAGGAAGACAAGAAAGCAAGATTTAATTTTTGATTTTTGAAACAAACATGTTTTGAAAATTTTCCTGAGTTTTCTTCTAAAATGACACTGACATATTAGTCAAATTAGAATGATCTGAAAAGTAAAAAATTAAGTGAAAAAAATCAGTCCCCAATAGGTGTGTGAAGTTGACACGAATCACCTAGTTTCCTGTCTTTTATAATGTTACTTCTGAATAGGTTTATAATAAATGACAGCAAATAGCTGAGTTATTTATAACCAAACAATTGTTGCTTCTTTTGAACAGGTTTTCTTAGAACTACAGATCTATTCTTGATACATCCTATAACTTTTAAAAGCAATCTACTAACTCAATTAAAAATTGCATTTAATTATAATAGAAATTAACATATAAAACATAAAGTTAATCTATTATCAATTAACTCAGTTGCTCTTAGGAAACCCTATACAGGGTTGTTATGAGTCGGAACCAACTCGACATATAAAACATAAAGTTAATCTATTATCAATTAACTCCGTTGCTCTTAGGAAACCCTATACAGGGTTGTTATGAGTCGGAACCAACTCGACAGCACTTAACAACAACAGACATTTAATAGTCTGGGAAGCCAAGAGATTAGATTTACTCTTCTTTCAGGAGCATCTGTCATGCAACACAAACCTTAATTAAGTGGGAAATGGCTTTTTTATTGCAAGTGTTGTTAAATAAAAATTTGATACTTTTATTTAAAAGTCCACTTCTAACAGGTGATAGAATTAAATTAATTTACCACAGTTTAGAGCTCTGGTAGCATAGTATGAATCGGGCTGCGAACCTTAAGATCAGCAGTTTGAAACTACCAGCTGCTTCGCGGGAGAAAGATGGGGTTTTCTGTTCCTGTAAAGATTACAGCCTCGGAAACACTGTACGGGGTCGCTATGGGTCTGAAAGGACTCGATGGCACTTAACAACAACAACAACGAAATGGTTAACTGCAAATTGGTAGAAAGATATCTGTTATTTAAAAATAAATCATTAAAAGAGCAGTCCCAGTATAGCGCTCTAGGATAAGCACTGGACCACAAGATCGGTTTGAACCATAACGTCAGTGATTCAAACTCATCAGCTGCTCCTCGGAACCACATACAGGGTCACTATGAGTAGGAACCAACCAGATGGCACTTAGCAACTGCAATCTTATAAATTCGAATCCCCCCTTCTAATATTAAGGACATGGAAACATTACAATATAAACTGAAAATAGACTTGCTATGGATTGAACTATGTCCCACAAGACATACTGAAGTCCTAACTCCTACTGATGGATTTTTATGCTGTTGTTTTTAAGTGCCATCGAGTCGGTTGCAACTGATACTGACTCTGTATAGGGTTTCCAAAGAGAGGCTGGTGAGCTTGAACCGTTGACCTTATGGCTTAAATCAGCTTTGCAGTCCAGCACTTTAACCCACAGTGACATTTAGGTTTATGAAATCACCTTCTATTTCCAGTTTATTGAGAGTTTTTATCATGAATTGTTGTTAAGTGCCGTTGAGTTGATTCTGACTCATAGCGAGTCCGTTTAGGGTTTCCAAGGAGCTACAGGTGAGCTTGAACCACCGACGTAGCGCTTCGAACCGACCTTGTGGTCCAGTGCATTATCCTGCAGCGCCACATCAGGACACCAATGTAATAGTACAGGAAAATGAATTCAAAGCATACACTTAAAGAAAACTATTCATATAGCATACTTTCATTTGTAGAAAATTCCGAGTCATATATGAAAATAACAAAAACAAAAATAACAACAATGTTGTTGTTGTTAAGTACTGCCGAGTCTGTTCCAACTCGTAGTGACCCTGGATCTGGTTTCCTAGGCTCTGACTCAGGGTGACCCTATCTAAGGTTTGCGAAGCTTTAAATCTTCATTAAGAGAAAAAGTCTAGTTTTTCTCCCATGGATTGGCTCTCAAACCGTGGACTTCGTGATTTGCATTCCAGTGTTTATCGTACAGTACCATGGTGCTCCCAACAACAACAGTATACTCCTAGAACGAATAAGTGAATTTAGCAAGGTCACTAGGTACAAGGTTAATTTACAAAAATAATTACATTCTGATATGCCTGGAATTAACAACTGGAATACAAAGTTGTTGTTGTTAATCCAGTGATAACAACAAAATGTAGTTTTTAAAGAAATCTAACAAAAAATGTGTATACACAAACTATAAATCATTCATCAATGAAATCATAAATGGAAAGGTACGTCATGTTCATTGAGTGGAAACTTGAAATATGTTGATGTTTATTCTTTACACTTTGATCTATAGAGTTAATACAGTCACAATTAAAATCCCATCAAACACTTTGTAAACATCTACAAGCAGTCACTACAACTTACATGGAAAAGCAGAGAAACTAAAATGAACAAAACAGTTCTGAAATGGGAGATGCTCAACATTATTTGTCATTGGTGTTCTTTTTAAGTACCAGTGAGTCAGTTACAACCGAAAGGGACGTTGTATAGGGTTTCCAAGTCTGTAAATCTTTACAAGAGTAGAAAGACCCATCTTCCTCCCATGGAGCATCTAGTGGGGTTAGCAGTCCAGTCCTTATCCTACAGAGCCATAGTGCTCCCTTATTTGTCATTAGCAAAACGCAAATTAAAGCAAGGCAAGGATAATCTCTCTGCCTCTTTTACTTAACATTGTTCTAGCTAGCAGACTGAGACATTCAGAAAAAATTGAAGACAGCCATATTGGTAAGGAAAAAGCAAGCCAGGTTCACTGATTAGATATCTCAATGATTTCAAAGAAGCTGAAATGTTGATAGCAGAGTAAAATTTTATATCCTAAGCATTAACTAACAGAATAGACACTGAAGAAATCAAATTAATTTGAGAAATAACCTAAGGAATGATTTCACTCTATCAGTATAACAAAGTACAAATGGGTAAGTAGGTAAAAATAAAGACACAGAGAAAAAAACCCAAGGTTTTTAAAGTAGAAATTCTTGGTAAAGAAATATAAATAACTATAATATGATAACAAATGTACTTAAAAAAAAAACACATAAATAACTCCGCACTACACTTAAAAACAAAAAACAACAAGAAAACCACTCAAGTATGCAGAAAATTAAAGGCTTACCATATAAAATGAACACTTGCAAAAACTTAACAAAAACAGACACTTCTGGTAAACACCCTATGAAGACTCTCTAAAACAAAGATACTTGTAAACAAATGAAGCATATATAGATGATAATCCTGGAACCTTGAGCTTCAGAGGGAAGAATAGAGAAGTGGATTAAAAGTTTTCTAGGAGAAGAAGCTGAACAGAGGTGGTAAAAAAAAAAAAAAGGAGAGGGCGAGAGACAGAAGGGTGAAGGGTCATAGTGACCCTGTACAGGGTTGTTTCTGAGGCTGTAAATCTTTACAGGAGCAGAACTCCCGCGGAACAGCTGGTAGTTTCAAACTGCTGACCTTGCCCTTCACAGCCCGATTCGTAACCATTACGCTACCAGAGCTCCTTGAGGGTCATAGGTCCTTTTCTCATTACTTTCTCCTTTTGTCTCTTATAAACTAAAAGGTGCTGCATGCCACACCCTTGGGAATTGCCTTTACATCATATCAGGGTCTTGATGGAATTAGGGTGTTGTTGTTGTTGTTAAGTGCTATTGAGTCAGTTCCACTCATAGCGATCCTTTATAGGGTTTCAGATGAGCAACTAGTGGGTTTGATCCACACTTACAGTTAATAGCCCAGTGTTCAAAAATGTGTGTGGGCCATGTGTGACTTCTGCTAGCTTCATAAGGGGGACAGAAAATCAAACTTAAAATTAGCCCAAGGCTGATTCCTATGAGTGGAGCTTAGACATGTCTCGCCCTTACAACCTTCTTTACCCTATTCTGACACCAACCATCCTTTCCACAACACTCTCTGAGTCACATCTGGGTTTGACAATCCATTGCAATAGCCACACAGAACTCATAACAGTACTCATGATTATGGGGCTTATTAGGGAAGTGAATGGGATATAATTCAAGATCAGAAAAACCACTCAGGACACAGCAGTTCTCCAGTCAGAAATGCCTCTTGTCTGCCATACTACAGGTCCACCTCACTCTTGCCTTTGGCCTCTCAGCTATGTGACCCTTTAATCTCTTCCTTGCACTGGCAAATGTTACCAAGAACCTTTAGTCAATCTGTAAATGTCCCAAGGGCACATTCTGAAAACCAGCCTCCTGCTCATAGGCATACGGCTTTACTCAGTCCATGGGCCTAGATGCCAACAGATGTTCCAAGTAGCCACCTTTGCCACTGCCTCTGCTGTCTCACTAATACCAGCCAAACGTGCTCTAAATTGAGCTGCACAAATAGAGACTTAAGAGCGGTCTACACTCCTTCATTCTCTAATCACACCAACCAGGATACAGGTGGTGAGTGTCTAGGACCACCCAACATACAGTCTTCAATTGAATACAAATACAATCACACTACAATGTTTTGAAGATAACAGACAATTTCAGTACATAGGAAGAAACAGACAGTGTGGCTCAAACAAGTGACCAAGATGCAGAGCCAGAAAATGTTTTTAAGCAAAAAAAGATATTGGAATTATCTGATAAAGAATTCCAAAGAATGATATTTAGGTACCTTAGCAGATTGAGAGAAAGAACATGAAAGCTGAAGATGAAAGTGAGGAGAATACTGAAAAAAACTTAAGAATAATTCAGGAAAACATGACAAGAACAAATGAACAAAATAAATGAAAAATTTAAACAACACAAAAGCCACAAATAGAAATCCAGAAAATTAATACTAAGATTTCAGAAATGGGTAAAACATGGAAAGGGTAAAAGAGTAGATTTTAATCAGTGGAAGGTCAAATTAATGAGCATCAAGATACATTTCTCAATGTTAGCCTGCTAGAAGAACAATCAAAAGAATGAAGGAGAAAATTTGAAGAAAATGTAAGATTTATGTGGGACACCATAGAGAGGAATAATTTATAGGTGATTAGAACTCTAGAACAGAATGAGACAAAAAACAAGTGCAAGAAAATTATTGAACAGTTGTTGGAAGAAAACTTCCCCAATATCATGAAAGACAAAAGGCAACCATTAAAGAAATTGAATGATAAACAGGAGAAACCCCAAAAGTAATTCATCAAGACGTATCATGGTCAAACTTTGCAAAATCAAAAACAAGGAAAGAATTCTGAGAGCACCTTGTTATTGTTGTTAAGTGCTCTTGAGTCGATTCCGACCCATAGCGACCCTGTATAGGGTTTCCAAGGAGCAGCTGATGAGCTTGAACCACTGACTTTGCAGTTCAAATGACTTTGCAGTTTGACACATTAGCCCACAGAGCCACACCAGGACTCCGATGGAGAGCAGCTTAGGGGGGAAAAAAAAGTTGCCTACAAAGGAGAACCAATAAGACAACTCTGACTTCTTAGTAGGAACCATGCATGCAAGGAAATAATGGGTTGACATATAGAAAATTCTGAAAAAAAAAAAAAGTAAAAAACTATATGCCCTCAAATAAAATGGCAAAACTAGGACATTTCCAGATAAATAAAAATTAAAGGAATTTGTAATAACCAGGGAATCTTGATATGGTGCTATAGGATAAGCATTGAACTACTAACCACAAGGTCAGTGATTCAAACCCACCAGCTTGAAACCCCACAAGCGGTCACTATGAGTTAGAACTAACTTGATGATACTTAACAACAATGATCTTGGCTGAAAGCAGAGACTATCAGAAAGATGTTTACTGTACTTTACTGAGTATGCAAAGGCTTTAAATTGTGTGAGTAATGACAAGCTACCGACAACATTGTGAAGTATGAGTATTCCGGAACACTGAATTGTGCTCATAGGGAATCTGTACATGAACCAAGAGGCAGCTGTTAGAAAAGAACATGGGAACACTGAATCATTTAAAACTAAGAAAAGTGTGAGACAGGGTTGTATTCTTT
>NW_006408528.1:28241765-28257955 GCF_000296735.1 Chrysochloris asiatica
TGCAACAAAGAAACCAGCAGCACCACAAAACACACACATACATCAAAATGACAACAATCTATTCATACCTATTGAAAATTAGACTGAACAACCCTGAAATCCTTCTACTTGGTGTGTATCCTCAAGAAACAACCGCTGTGACGCAAATAGATCCATGCATAGCCATTTTCCTAACAGTACTATCCACAATAGCAAAAAGGTGGAGACACCCTAAATGTCCATCAATGGAAGACTGGATGAACAAATTCTGATACTTACACACAATGAAATAATACATAATGTTGACAAATAACGATGAATCTGTGAAACACTTAAAACATATATGAGCCAGAAGGACATTTTGCTGAATGAAATTGGGCAATCACAGAAGAACAATTATTGAATGAGACCACAATTGTAAAAAGTCAGGGAAAAGTTTTCATGCCCCAAAAAACATTCTTTGATGGTTAGTACCTGGTGTGGTAGGGAAGGAGGAGTAATTCACTGGTTAGAGTGTTGACAAGTGTTAATTTGAGTGATGGCAGGCAATATATAACTAAAGGGAGTTGGCATAAGAAAGATGAAGTCAGGAAAGGCACAGAGAGAAGAGCAAGAGTTAAAGGGAACAGAGGTAAATACTGTTATATCCACAACCCTTCAACAACAGTGATCTGCAGGTAGATACATGGACAGAAATACAGGTTAAATTAGTATGGGAGGTAGAGAGAGACTATACCCACAAATATATAAAGGTTTGATAGAGGATATTTGTACACAGGTGTTTCCTTTGCTGCAAACATATACTTGATTATGGTAGAACATTGTTGTTAAGTGGCATCAAATTGGGTATGACCCATAGTGATCCTGTATAGGGTTTCCAAGGAGCAGCTGTTGAGCTTGAACTGCAGACCTTGTGGTTCAAACCAACTTTGCAATCCTGTGCATGAACCCACAGCACCACAGCAGGACTCTGTGGTGGACCATACAGGAGGCAAAATTAGGAAAACTTCTTCATCATTTAGCCAAAACCTTAAAAAAAATAATGGTCTGAGAGTTCAGGATCATAGTCTTGAGAGATACCATCGTCAACTGACATAGCATGGTCTACAAAGACAATGTTCTACATCCTTCTTTAGCAAGTAGCAACTAGATCTAAAAAAATTTATGAGTGGCCATATTAGGTGTGACACCAGTTCTCTCATTGTACGGAGAGGAAAAAAAAAAAAAAAGAGTAATGAAAATTGAAAACACTTGGAAGCCCAGTATACTCATGGAACATGTGAACATCAATTTCGGTGTCCCTGAGACCAGAAGAACTAGATGGTACTCAGCTGCTACTACTAATTGCTCTGAAAGGGATCCTGGATAAAGTGGTAGAAACCGTGGAACAAACTGAAAATTATAAAACAACCAGGCCTACTGGTTAGAAAGAGATTGGAGGAACCAGACACCATAGCCCTTTGTCACCTTTAGATGTGGAGCTGAATTCTCCTTCGTGGCTCAATTTTCAGCTAAGCAGTAGACTATTATGTAGGGGTGACAACACTAGTGAGGTATGCACACCATAGAATGGCCAACCGTTGGAGATGAATAGGGCAGTATTTACCTAAGGACAAAATTCAGAAGGGTTGGGAAAGGAAGAGGAATGGAAACAAGAATCTCAGAGAGGAAGTGAGATAAATGGATGGTGTTTGGGTTTAAACCCAGAAGGGAGAATCCTTCTGCATATGTGGCTGATGAAAGATCAAAATAAGTGACCAGGAGTCAGTAGGAAAGACATTATTTTATTATAGGAAAGGAAAGACAGTTTACAGACAGGGAAACTTACTGACCAGAGCGAAAACAGCAGTTATTTCCAGTGACATCTGGCTGGATAGGCAAGATTCCATACAAGGGATGTGGGTTAGAGTCTTTTAATATCATGGGGAATACAAGCTTCATGCATTAGGGCAGTTAAGGGTGGTATTTGGAACATGGAAAAGACAGGCCAATTACTGAATGCCTTTTCCTAGAGAACAGAGATTCAGTATGCATAGTGGAAGGAAGGGGCTGATTTTCCTTTCCTAGAGTATGTATAGCTAAAGCATGAGAACAAAGCATTTCGGGGTGTATAGTGGGAACCGGGAGGAAGGGATAGGAGATGTGGTTTGAGTTGACCTTAGGGCCTTTGTTGTTGTTGTTGTTGCTATGTGCCGTGGAGTTGTTTCCGACTCATAGTGACCCTATACAGGGTTTCCAAGGCTAATCTTTATGGGAGCAGAAAGCCTAATCTTTCTCCCACAGAACAGCTGGTAGTTTTGAACTGCTGACCGTAAGATTAGCAGCCTGATGCATAACCAGAGCACATTGGGGTGGCCACTTTGGAGTGTTTGTGCTCTATTCTTACGGATGTTACATTGAGAGGATTACAATCCTTGAAATGAAATGAAGTGAATGAGTTCTTGAATATAAACTGATTATCTGCTCTGCAAGTTGTCACTCAATTCACAAAAAAAAAAAAACAAAAAAAAACTTAGCAAAAGCATTTTAAATTAAATGAATAAAACAAAAACATCGAGGGAAAAAAATGTCTTTTAAAAACAAAACAAAAAAATACCTACTGGAACTCAAGATGGTGATTTAGAGCATGAATTCATAGAGCTCTTGGATTTTTAAAGTAAAATGTTTTAAAACAAATGTTTTATCTTCAGCCATATAATCATTTATGTATGAAAACTATAGGAAGACCTGCCCAGACATGAAGATGGCTCAAAAACATTCAAGTCACATTTTCAATATATAAATTAAACATTTAAGATCTAGAAAAGAAAAAGCACTAGCATTTGGGTCTTGAAACACTTAAAACAGAATTCTTTGAATAATTTTACACATTTTACAAATAGGTAACAAAATGATGCTAATTGTCAAAAATAATTCTTTAAAGGCAACATGCTGTTAAGTGTTGTCAAGTCGATTCTGACCCTTTGTTGTTGTTAGGTGCCATTGAGTCTATGACCCACAGCAACCTTATGCACAGCAGAACAAAACACTGCCTGATCCTGGGCCAACCTCACTATTGTTGCCACACTTGAGTCCACCAATGCTGCCACTTGGCTACTCCATATCGTTGATGGTCTTCCTCTAGTGACCCTGTATAGGGGTTCTGAGGAGCAGTTGGTGAGTTTGAATCGCCGACCTTGCAGTTCAAACGGCTTTGCAGTTTGGCGCATTAACCCACAGTGCCACACCAGAACTCCGAAAGGCAATATAATTAATAATAATTAACAACAAACATGGTCAAAAGAGGTGAAATCTATGTGACTACAATTTTAAGGGGACACAAAACAATGTTAAGTTCTCACACTATGGAAATCAGAAAACTTGTTTTCAAATAAACAAAAGAAATCTCTTTAAGAGAAAATTGAAATTACTTGCATGTAGGAAGTACATCTTGCAAACCATTAAAACCCTTACCACAAACCAAATGTAAATTGTTTAAAAGTGAATCAACTTTTTGGAATCATGAACCATTTTAAGAATCTGAAGAGGTCTATGTGTTTGTTCCACCTCTGTCCACCAAAATACGGAAATACTTGTATACAAAAGTTTATCTAAAGGTAAATGGATTAGCTCCTTTTTATTACAAAAGGACTTAAATTGTCTTTTAAAAATTATATCTTTCATCAATTATTTTAAATAAATCAAAATGATTCTTTTCTAAGCAACGTTTAATTTAAAAAAAAACTGCTGTTGTGCAGATGAATAATAATTTGAATTAGTAAATGGCCTTCACATGACAATATGCATGGCATTATTGACAGGCAATTAACTTTGACTGCTTTCTATTTGACAGCAGGCTGCAGAAAATCCAGACCCACAAAGGTATGTGTTAGCAAAAGAAACAGTGAATTCTCACAGTCACTTTTCCAGATAAGGGTGGCTTATGTCGAGAAAACCCAGAATTCTTTAAGACATTTCTTTGAAATTGTGTCAAATCTTTTCTTTTGTCTTCAAGGCTGACATCATCTTTGGCAAGATATACCTTATTGATGCTGTCTGTGTTAGCAAGAAATGAATAACAAATCCACATTGCAATTCTAAGGTTGTCTGAGCAGAACTAATCTTCAAAAAAGGGTTGCGGGGTTCCCAGGTGCCTTCAGATTCCTGCTTGTAGTGAAACTGATGAATCTTTCTTTCTGTCTGCTCCATTCTCCAGAAATATTTTCAACATTAAAAAGTTCATATGTCATCCGTCCCATCTTCTCTTCCAGAAGGGCAGCTTAAATTAATTTATAAAATTTTCAGAAGACTTCATAATATTGCCTATATAGTCCAGTCAAAAATATCCAATAAAATAGCTTTTCTTAGTAAACTCTGACATGTATCCATTTAGAACAATGGGGTTTCCTTTTAACATCATACCAAAAACCAAACCCATTGCTCAAAGCAATCCTATCGGACAAAGTAGAACTATTTCATAGTGTTTCTGAGGCTGTAAAATCTTTACAGAAGCAGACTGTCTCATCTTTCTTCAATGGAGTGGCTGGTGAGTTTGAATCACTCAGTACTTTACCAGCTATGCCACAAAGGTTCCTTTTTCACACCAGTATATTTTAAATGTATATACTAAATACAGTAAGAAAATTAAATTAGAAAATAAACTATAGATAACAATTGTGGTGCCTTGAATTTACTTGATATAACTTTTCTATCCAAAGTCTTCTTGGTTCCAACCAAGTCATTGGATGGGACCATGAAAAACAAGGTAATTGGACTAAGACTGAGAATTCTTAGTTTGGCCATCTTAGCCTGCAAGGAGCACTCTGGCTGCACTTTTTCCAAAATGGATCTATTGGTCCTTCTGGCAGCCCATGGCACTTTCAATAGTCTCCTCCAACACCATAACTCAAAAGCATCAATTCTTCTATGGTCTTCCTCATTCACTGTTCAGCTTTTGCATGCCTATGAGGTAATTGAAAATACCATGGCTTGGGTCAGGCACATCTTAGTCCTCAAGCTGACATCTTTACTCGTCAACACTTTCAAAAGGTCTTGTGCAGCAGATTTGCCTAATGCAATATGTCGTTTGATTTCTTGACTGCTGCTTCCATGTGTGTTGATAGTTGATCCAAGAAGAATGAAGCCCTTGACAACTTCAATCTTGCTAACTGATTGAATGAACCAGTTACGTTTCCCAGTATATGGAGACAAATTGATGGACCACAAACACTGCACAAGTAAATTATCACATTTTAATCTGCAAGCAAATTGATGGACCACAAACACTGCACAAGTAAATCATCACATTTTAATCTGCAAGCAATCACTGGATTACAAATCAATTTAGTTCCTGAATATTTTATTAAGTTGAATTTGTATGTAAACTGAAACAATTTGATACAGTTCATGTCAGTTAATTAAGTGCTTATCTTAGTGTATAGTGTACCTTTCTAAACATTAAAAAACACATTAAAGAAAAACTTCAAGATACATTAAAGCAATTTAATGCAAGAATACAGTAATAATAATAATATTGTTGTGATGCATGTCACAAAGTAACATCCCTTTGTTAAGAACCATTGTTGTTGTTGCAAAGTGACTACAAAGTCCTTTCTGACTCATATCAACTCTGTGTAGGGTTTCCATGCAGTGCTGCAGGATATGCACTGGACTACCAAGTCAGTTGGAGCTGCAAGGTTGGCAGATCAAACCCACCAGTCACTCCTAATAAACTTTATACAGGGCCACTATGAGTCGGATGTGACTCAACAGCACTTAATAGCAACACAGCATTTTCAAGGAGCAGCTGGTGTGTTTGAACCACGGATCTTTCAGTTAGCAGTCCAATGCTTATTCTACAGTGCCACACCAGGACTCCATGAACCATTGTTGTTGTTGTTAAGTACCATAGAGTTGGTTCCTACTCATAGCGACCCTGTATGGGATTTCCTAGGAAGGGCTGGTGTGTTTGAACCACTGATCTGGCAGTTTGCAGCACCACACCAGGACTCCATTTGTAGGTATCTCAAATGTTGAACATTATAGGCTTTTTGAAGGGGCAAAGGGATTGGTTTGTAACTACAGGTTGTACTTAAATGTGATGTAACATGGGGACTGCCTATATGTGTAAAATTTATTTTTATTTCCATTGAAGATACATACAGTGATATTGATGTCTGTCAACTTGACTTTTTAACTTAACAGGCTGTAAAACAGGATATAGAACAGATTGCGATTTATGGGGTAAAATGCCTAGTGTCATACTAATCCAGTGCCAGAGCTCCACTGTTTACTAGGGATATCAAAGAATTTTGTCTGGTGCATGGCTAGAAAATTATAGTGAAGTCAGGCCAGAAAACAAGTCTCTCCAACAGCTACATAGTTCTGATGGTTGACTAAATTGTTTAATAATTGTAGCTCATTTTTATAATGAATATTCTATAATTTGCTATTTTTAAGTTAACATTTTACTCTTAGTTCCTTCTATATGAATAACAAAATGTCTAGTCTATTTGTTCTAAATCCTTACTTTAGAAAAGAGTATATATATATACTCACACTCAGAGAGAATGGTAAAGCAATTCCCCCAATTCATTGGTTCTTGGTCATTTTGGCAGATTGCCAATTATGAAACTACTGTAGTTTTATTTAAAAAAAAAAAAAAAAAAAGAGTCTAAATATTCAGTCTCAGAGCTGAAATATTTTAGTATGTTTAAAGCATCTGTCTTGGTGGTAACTGTCAAACTTTGCATTGGAAAATTCAAAGCCAAAAGTGGAATGGGATATTAAATACCAGTATTCTGTGTTTAAGCATTGTAAAAAGTAAAAATGAAAGAAGCTAAAAACCCCAAGGCAAACATATTGTGCTGACATTTGAAGCAGTTACAATAGACTTTTATTTATTGTCCTTTTTTTTTTTTTAAATGAAGAGCTAGAAGTATGCATTCCATTTTGTAAGGTGAGATATATTCTCTCTATGACAATAAAAATGTAAAAATAAGGTATTTTATGTCTTGAAATCCCAATGAATTTAAACTTTGCAAATGATCTATTTCAGAGGAACTCAGAACAATAGTCTAAAAACCTCTGGTGACTATATAATGATGCATATCCAGAAAGTGCTTGAGAATTGTTAAACACTGATGGTTGGTAATATAAGTTTAAATAGTCCATATTGAAATGACCTCTCGTGAATTGGACTGGGCCTAAAAAAAAAACCTGTTTTGCCAGGGATCATGTTAAGTGAGTGCTAGCAAGCAGGGAGACAGGTGCTTCCTGTTCCGAACCACATGGCATAGCCATATAGATTAGCTACAGGGAATCTAGCCAGGAGATTTTGAAATCTAATTCAATTTACCACCAGTCATATGAAAATTTGTTTAGGTTTAAATTATATTTCATTTAATTTAAAGCTTATAATTAAGATTTATACTCATGTCCTTTTCCTAATATGTCAGTGCTACACAAAATTTCAGAATCAGAAATGGTGATTTCACAATGGGGACTCCTTGAGCCGTGCCATTCAAACTCTCTGAGTAGAGTTATTCCTTCAAGTACAGGTATTCTCTCTACTACAGCCCCAGCAGATGGGCAACCACCCTATGGTTGAATACATGCGGTGTTGGGAAGGGAGAAGAGGAACTCAAAATCTACTGAGAAAACAAGTGCATCATTAGATACCTCTGAAACTACTGCTTACTAATGATTGCTCACATTTTAAAACTAGAATTGAATTGCTAAGTGCTGCACTTTGTTGTTAAGTGCCACTGAGTCGCTCCTGACTCATTGGCGTGGTCATGATGTGCCGTCGAGTCAGTTCTGACTCATAGTTACCCTATACAGGGTTTCTGAGGCTGTAAATCTTTATGGGAGTAGAAAGCCTCATCTGTCTCCCGTGAAACAGCTGGTAGTTTCGAACTGCTGACCTTAAGGTTCACAGCCCAAGAAAGGAGAAAACATATTTGCACAGCTTGCCTCTTTAACTGGTCATATATTAATGCCAAATAAGATCATCACATGATGTTTTGTTAGGTGGCGCTGTAAGATAATTGCAAGTCAGCAGTTCAAACCCACCAGCCACTCCTCTGAAATCCTATATAAGGTCGCTATGAGTTGGAACTGACTCGATGACACACAACAACAACAAACAGAATACTTAGGAGCTGGGATGGTACAATCATTAAGCACTTAACTACTAAATGAATGGTTGGCAATGTGAACTCATTAGTAGCTCAGCAGAAGAAAAGACATGGTGATATGTTCCTGTAAATATTACAGCTTAGGAGTCCTGGGGTGGCACTGTAGGATAAGTACAAACTTGCTAACCCAAAGGTTGGTGCTTCAAACCCACCAACCCCTCTTCAGAAACTCTGTGTAGGAGTGGAGATTATCCAGTCTGCAGGCCATATAAGGCTCGCAAGATCATTTGGTCTGACCCTGCCAATACAACCATGGTTCCAGCCATTACATTGTTGTTGTTGTTAAGTGCCGTCAAGATGATTCTGAGTCATAGCAACTTTGAGTAGGATTTCCAAGGAACAACAACTGGGTTTGAACCACTAACCTTGAGGTTCAAACCAACCTAAGGTTCAGTGCTTTATCCCATAGCGCCACACTAGGACTCTAGCACGTACATTTGTTGTTGTTGTTAAGCACTGTTGAGTCGGTTCTGAACCATAGTGGCCCTGTATATGGTTTCCGAGGAGTAGCTGGTGAGCTTGAACTGCCAACCCTGTGATATCAAGCAACTTTGCAGTCCAGTGCATTAGGAGTGAATTAATTATATGTTTGCCCAAAGATAGTATGCTAATTTTTAAGCTGATAATTTTGTATGGGCCATGAATCATGTTATAAGTTTTGGCAGAAGAAATGTTCACCACCCCTGCTATACAGGGCATCTGTGAGTAGGAATCTACTCGAGGCACTTAACAACAAAAACAACAACAAGGAAAACCTATGAAATGTGGTTAATTTAAAGGCATACAACAATAGCAGAATACTAAATAGAAGGCAAGGTTTTCAGCAAATAATAGTAATAATGGCGTGCAGTGATTAAGTGGCATGGAAACCCAGTAAAAGGAGGGTCATTATGATTCACAACTGACTCCTTGGTAGTGGGCTTGGTTTACGGTTTGGGGGTAAATCTGTAGCCCTCACTCTTCTAGAACACAGCCATACACACACACTATGGGAATCAGGCACCCCTCCCTTAAGGGAGAAAAATTTCAAATTATATATCACTGCCTTTTCACATACCATGATAAACCTACAGCCACCAAAAGAAAAGAAATAATAAAGATTAGAGCAGAAATAAATGAGATAGAAAACAGAAAAAGTATAGAAAGAATCAACAGGACAAGAAGCTGGTTCTTTGAAAGGATTAACAAAATTGACAGACAACTGGCAAACCTAACAAAAGAAAAGGAGAAGATACAAATCACACGCATTAGAAACCACATGGGCAATGTCACAACGGAACCAAAGGAAATAAAAAGGATAATAACAGAATACTATGAAGAGTTGTACTCTTCAAATTTGAAAACTTAGAAGAGATGGATACATTTTTAGACGAACACAACCTGCCTAAATTTACACGAACCTGAATAGACCCATAACAAAAGAAGAAATCGATCAGGTCATCAAAACAACAAACCAAAAAAAGTCCAGGCCCAGATGACTTCATTGGCGAGTTCTACCAAATATTCAGGGAAGAGCTGTCACCAATTCTACTCAAATTATTCCAGAAGATAGAGGAGGATGGAAAACTTGCTAATACCTTTTATGAAGCAGCACATACCATGATAAATCATTTGATTAGCTGTAAGAGGTGACAGAATACTAGAGCCTGACATAGATACATGGCACCCAGTTGACTTATAAAGGCCGAGTAGTCTTGGGTTGTTCCAGAATAGAGAATGACATAAGAAATTCCTAGAATATCATTGGTTTAGGCCTAAAGGCTGTAAGGAGTGGATGAACTTCCGAAAAGTAGATTTTTCCCTTTACTACCCAAAATAGAAAAGAATTTCAGGACTTCACTTTATGCAGGACCATGCAGTCTTCAAGAAGGAAGCATATATCTAATACATAAATCTAACAAGAGGTCTAAATCAAAGGTTCATAAATCATATTCCAATACTACAAATTACATTCTTTAATTATTATAATTTACCTAATTCCTCTGTGACACAATTTCTTCAGCTGTGAAGTACAGGTCATAATCTTAACTGTATAGGATTGAACTCTGGCATAGAACTCTCACTGGGTGACTGTATTTTTATTATAATGTGGTAGCTGAGGTTTTGTGTCAACTTGACTGGGCCAGTGAACTAGCCTAAGACATAAAGTAAATATATTCTTAAATGCCATTAAAAGTGGTTTATGTTTTTCCCCCCTCTCCCTGACCCCTATTTGTAAGCAAATATACCTTCCTCACTCTATCCTGTTTTGTATATAATCTTAGCTATGAAACCTCAAAAAAGGTGAATATTATGGTGGAAGAAGCAGAGTGTTTTGTTTGTTTGTGTGTTTGTTTTCTGAGTTCTTAGGTTTGTGGGACCTAACAGATGTGTCCTGAAGATCTGCCCACACAGGTAGGTATTTCCTGGGTCACAGGCTGAAAGCACACATTCTGCTGTGGTGGTTGGGACTTCCTTTACTTTGGACAGATGTGAGCACAGTTTTGGCCTAAAGACAACGGAGTGGGAAAAGGAGTGATGTCCCAGAGCAGTGTTTTTCTGGTGCCTTTTAAAAAGGGAAAAGACGATTGCACCTTTAGGTTAAAAAGAAAAACTAAACCACAATTATGTAATTTTAAAAGACTCCTAAATCTGTATTGGCATTCATTTTAAAGCATTAAACTTCAAAGAGATAACCAAAGAATTCTTCTGACCTCATACTACATATATTCCATTAAAAATGCAATTTGTAAAACATATTTCAAATGGTTATTCTCAGGAGAGCATGCCTCAGTAAAGGCTAGACACATGGAATATTTCAACTGTGTGTGGCTCTTCTTCATTTTTTTCCCCCTGTTCTTCACATACAGGACAGGACTTCTAGATGAATAAAGATATGATGTGTGTGTTTTCCAGGACCAGATTATCTTTGGGCTGTGATCAAGCATGAAGAATTTCCACCCTGAAGAAAAATATTTGAAGGTTACAAAATGAACGTAAGTTCATGGGTACCATCACTTTTATATTATAAATATACTGTAATTCAAATATATTTTCTATGGAAACTCTTTTTATGTGTTAGAAATTCTTAAAATATGTATTCTCTGGTAATATATAAATTAGTGAACTTCAAAAATATTAGTATAGCAAGGACTTTCCAATCCAATGTTCCCATTCTGCAGTTAAGAAGACAGAGGTCTAACTTTTACAGGGAGTAAACGAATTCCAATTTTGCAACAGAAAATCATTTCCTATTTGTGTGCAAAACGTACTCCATTGCTAAAGCTTGCACAAAAATTTATTTGAGAATGATTGAAGATCAAGTTCGGATTCAGCTGGGAAGTATGCCATGATTAACTAGCAATGCCACAGACTTGAGGTCCAGTCTGGGAGAGCAAGTGTGCCTTATAATTGCTAACTGGGAAGAGCAAGTCGTTAAAGTGAGTAAGAAAGACTTGGCAGTAGATTCTAATGCTACTTTTCCTTTTTGACTCATAACTTAACATTTCTTCCCCTCAAATCACTCACCGATAAAACAGCAACAGTGGAGCTCTGGTGGGTAGTGGGTTACATGTTGGCTGCTAACCTAAAGGTCCGCAGTTTGAATTCACCAGACACTCTGTGGGAGACAGGAGACTTTCTGCTCTCATAAAGTTACGGCCTCAGAAACTCTACATGGCTTCATTATGAGTTGGAATTGACTCTGTTTAAGGTTTCTGAGAGCAGTTGGTACGCTTGAACTGCGAGTTTTCAGTTAGCATTTCAGTGCTTATCCTACAGTGTCACACCAGGGCTCATAGAATAGACTTCTTGTTGTTGTTAAGTGCCATCGAGTTGGTTCTAACTCATAGTGACCATTTATAGGGCTTCCGAGGTGCAGCTGGTGAATCTGAACTGCTGATCTTATGATTCAAACTGACCTTGAGGTCCAGTGCATTATCCAACAGTGCCACACCAGCGTGATGCAAAACAGCCACAAAGTCTTTATTTGGAAAACACTTATTAATGCAACAAGAGTTTGAGTTACCTTTTTTATTGTGACAAAATTGATACAACAAAACATTTGCCATTTCAAGCTTTTCTTCATGTATAATTCAGTGACGTTAAATTTAAGCAGTAATGATGCTATGTTTCTTGTTGGCTGACCTCTTTTCAGGGCTCACCTTGGTTGTCCATAACTGTAAGGGTAAAAAACACCATGTGGGAGCTATGGAAAAATGGCTGTGATCAAGCATCCCAAGAAAATACAGAAAGTTTAACAAAAGCCACATGGAAGAAAATCCTGATGGAAACCTGAGGAATGTCACTATACACAACCACATACACTGTATGGGCAAACACACTTCAACTCTGAACCACTCTGGTGATATGAGTAAGGACAAGTTCATACAGAAAATTGTTAACTAGAAATCATCAGATGAGAAATGTGAAAAGCTATAGCATAAAAATCAACTCTCTACAGATTCCCTCAAGAGTAGAGAGGAGAAATTGTGACCATGTCACCCCTACCAGAGACCAGGGTGAGTGCTGATTGACTGTAAAAATAATCCAGCAAGTTGATATCTCTGAGTAAGTAAAACTTGATTGTCAGAAGACTTTTCTAGGAAGGTTAAAGTGGGATTTTTCTTTTCAATAATTATATGAACTAGAGTCATACCATTGCACTATAAAACATCTCTCCTTATAAAGTTTTAGATAAAATATCAAAATGTTGTTGTTAAGTGCCGTCGAGTTGGTTCCGACCCATAGCGACCCTGTACAGGGTTTCCAAGGGTGTAAATCTTTATGGGAGTAGAAAGCCTCATCTTTCTCCCACAGAGCAGCTGGTAGTTTCGAACCACTGACCTTAAGGTTCGCAGCCCGATTCGTAACCACTACACTACCAGAGCTCCTTATATTAGTTGGCATTTTCTACTTCTGTTGACCATACATGAGAAAATATGCAAAGCTATTCAAAATGTTGTGGCTAACATCTCATCTTACTGGCAACCTGAATGGCAATATTGGTAACATTGATTTCTTCCACTTCAAAAAAACCTGGGGTTTTCAATAATCAAAGTTATTGTGCTCGATGAAGTACATGGTGTGTACTTAGTCATGTTTTCCTGTCTCTAAGCCGAGGTGTTCAAACTAGATTGTCGAAAACAGCTGCTATGAAAGTCATGGGCTGGATAATTCATAAAAAAATGATCAAAGACAGGAAATATCTGTGGATGAAAGTTGTAATAATCTCCTCTCATACTGGGGAGAAAGTAAAATGAAAGGCCATAATAAAGTTACTAAAACTGTTCAACACCTAAAAATTTCAAGATATAGTAGAAGAAAGTGTTTAAGACATTACTTAACTGCATATTTTAAATACAAATGTTTGTGCATGTTTGACTTGTCAGGAGAAACTGTTATCAGTGTGTGTTACATGAGACTTGCTATTCTAACCTAAATCAATAATGACTATTAATAGTAACAATGGAGTCCTGCTATGGCGCTGTGGGGTAATGTTCTACATCACAAGGTCGATTTGAACCACAAGGTCAGCTGTTCAAATTCACCAGTCGTTCTCTGGAAAACCTATTCATGGTTGCTATCACCCGACTTGACAGCATTTAACAATAACAACAGTAATAATAGATTGTTGTTTTTGTTGTTAAGTGTTGTCGAGTTGATTCCAACCTATAGTGACCCTGTATAGGATTTCCAAGGAATAGCTGGTGAGCTTCAACCACTGACCTTGCATTTCAAACGCCTTTGCAGTCTGACACATAAGCCCACAGCACCACACCAGAAATCCAATAATAAACTACACCTCACTTATCAACTATCTTGTTATCTAACATTTCCCATTTATGACAATTGTAAAAAATCTACTATCCAACTATTTTTCAAATTACGGAGAAGCTGAGGTAAGTGGGAGGAGGAAAGCATGGTTCCTGAGAGGAAGAAGCGAGGCTGTGTAGCCTCTTCGGTTTGTATTATCCAGATATGGCTAAGGATCTGGGATGGACCTTTGGTGAGCATCTGTGAGCAGGCTGCGCCAAAAGGCAGAGGCAGACAGACTAAATGGAGCCAGTGGATACCAGACTGCAGGAGTTGGGCGAGGGTCTAGGTAGTGTCTGCTTCCAAGAAGCCACTCTGGAAACTCCGCAGCCTCTGCTGGGCCCAGTCGGTTGAACCTCACCTGCCCATGGGTTAAGCAGTTACTGCCACTGATCCATTTCTGGGACACACGCAGTGTGTAGAGGCAAGGTACAGAGCTCTGCTCAGATCCTGGGCTTGACCTGGTATTGATGGATTCCTGTTGCTAAACTCTCACATAATACGTGTTTTGCATAACAATAGCCTTTGAAACCTAACAAGGTAATGTGTGTGGACTATGATTTGCACACACACAAACTAAACTATTAATAGCAATTATCATTATACGCAGGTACGATAATCCCTATTAAAAGTTAAGTTTGTGTGTGTAATTAGGAATAATATTCAAGTATTTAAAGCACCTACATATTATTACTAATCACACACAAAAAAACCAAACAAGTAAAGTCCTGATGTGGCATTGTAGGATAAGCACTGGACTGTTCAAACCCACCATCTGTGCCTTAGAAACCCTATCCAGAATCACTATGAGTCAGAACAGATACAACGGCTCTTGGTGAAGAAGGCAACTCTTTTGAACTTAAGAAACTTTGGTCTCACTCTTAGAAAGCCCAGCCGTCATGGTTTTAACTATTGAGATTGAGGCAGCTCTGCTTCCGGTGCTTCATGTCTCTTCAGCTTGTGCTTCTTGGTTTACTGGTCTTTAGTAGAGCCAGCTTGGTCTTTGCTCTGCACAAAGCTCTTCAGCTCCACTGATATGTGACCAAAGGCACCCCATCTACCAGTAAGCCTTGACTGGAAGTTGCCAGCTTTCTCAGTCCATGAGTCAGAAAGCCTAACTTCATTGACAAGTTCTCAGAGGGACCCCATTCTGTCAGTAAGCCTCCTGCATGAAGGTGCTCAGCTCTCTTGCTCTGTGTGTAGGCTACCATGCCGTCTTGTGTCAGTCTCCTGGTTCTGCTACTGTAGTTTCTCTGCCACTTCTGCTCACCATCTGTGCAGTTGTCAGTGTTAACTGTTCTCCTCACTTCCTTCTGAGCCCTCGTTAGAATTGTTTTTGTCATCTATAATTCCACCAGCGGTCTTTTGTAGTTAATCTTTGTCGTTGTTTCCTTTCAATATCTGTAGGCTCGGTGTTCCTTGGAGATCTCCATACATCTTAGCATCAATCTTCCCCTGAATAAAGGACCTTCATAAGGGCATGGATTCCAGGTCCAAAGGACACATTCCACTCCAGTCTCTTCTATCTTGGTGGTAGTAGGTCCCTCCTTCTCTGCTCAAGTCTCTGACCTTTAATCTGTCAAAAAAAAGATGTTGCATGCCACACTTTCGGAAATCTCCCTCAGATCCAGGTGGCTATGTGATTAAGGTGTGGCACTGTGGGTTAGTACACCAGACTGCAAAGTTGTTTGAGCTGCAAGGTCAGTGGTTCAAGTTCACCACCTGTTCCTCAGAAACCCTGTGCAGGGTTGCTATGGGTTGGAACCGACTCGATGGCACTTCACAACAACAACAACAACCCAACCTTTGTCCTCTTACTGATTTACCACATCAAACCACATCTTGGGGATAGCTACATCTTAACTGCCAAACCACTGAGAGTCCTGGCCCAGTCAAACTGACACAACCACAACTATCACAACAGCCTTCAATGTGGATTCCACCTCAACAGGAAAACAAAATTCCTTATAACTGGACCAATAATCAACATCACGATAAAAAGAGAAAATGATCAAGTCATCAAAGATTTGATTTTCCTTAGATTCAAAATCAACACCCATGGAAGCAGCAATCAGGAAAGCAAACAACGTAATGCATTGGGCAAATTTGCTACAAAAGATCTCTTTCAAGTTTTAAAAAACAAAGGTGCTACTTGAAGAGTAAGTGTTGGTGACATATGCAGACCCCGAGACTCTGTGGCCCCTTGAGAAGACAGACAAGACTCTGGACCAGGGGCCCACT
>NW_006408528.1:28259345-28260724 GCF_000296735.1 Chrysochloris asiatica
GGGAGTAGAAAGCCTCATCTTTCTCCCGCGGAGCAGCTGGTAGTTTCGAACTGCTGACCTTAAGGTTCGCAGCCCGATTCGTAACCGATACGCTACCAGAGCTTGCTTGATAGCTTGCATTAAACTTGTGTGTCTGTGTCTTTGTTTCTATATTGTCTCTCTCTCGCCTACCAGATCTCCCACTCACGTTAAAACCCCACGTTTCGTGGAGGCACTCCTTTGTTGAGGCGGGACTCCGACATAGGACCCCCGACAAGTAAGGTGTGCTTGTACTAAACCGTGGTATTTTCAATCGTCTCCTATGAATAATGAAAATGGAAAAACTGATGTCTTTGAATTTGGGATTGGAGGAGAATATTGACTATACCATGGACTGCCAGAAGAATGAACAAGTCAGTATTGGAAAAAGTACAGCAAAAATACTCCCTAAAAGTGAGGATGTTGAGACTTCCTCTCACATACCTTGGGCATTTTATCATGAGGGACTACTCCCTAGAGAAGGAAATCTTGCTTGTTAAATAGAGGGTCAGTGAAAAACCAGATGGATTGACATACTGGCTTCAACAATGGGCTCAAACGGAGCAATGATTGTGGGGATGGGGCAAGACAGAACAGTGTTTTGTTTTGTTGTACATAGGATTGCTATAAGACAAAAGTGAGGTGATAACACCTAACAACACTGTAACATTATTTGCCCACATTCACACAGCTAAGAAGTGATCAGAGTACAAACTGGTAACAAGTCTCTACTCTTTCTTCTATTGTGCTATATTTGAATTTCTGAAAATTATTGAATTATTATAATGTTCTCCTGATGGTTCCATTTTTATTTTATTCACTTTCTCATATCTGATTCTAATTAACTTATTTTACCTTATTGCATAATCACAGTCCTTCAAATAATTTCTTCTTATTATTTTTTTAATAATAAACTCACACTTATAGATGGCATTGTCTTCATTAACTCTTGGAAGATTAAGGGGAATTTGCTACAAACATCAGAAACTTGCATGTGAATTTCTGGGAGTAGGAAACACACACACACACACAACCTGGGAATAACATATTGTCTCATCTGTCTGTCTTCTATCATAAGCCACTAACAGGTAAAGGTTTGTTAAACCTGTCATTTATATGATATACTATACTGTTGCTGTTGTTTGGTTCCATCGAGTTGATTCCAACTCATAGTGACCCTATGTATAAGACAAAGAAACACTTCCTGTTACTGAGCCATTGCTAACCTTGTGCTTAGCAGCCTAGTGTTTAACCTACTGCACCATCAGAGCTCCTTGAAGAGAAACTAACAAAAACACAAACCCACGTCCCTTTAGTCAATTTGTATTCATATTGCCGTTGTTGCTACGTGCCATCAAGTC
>NW_006408528.1:28278479-28284204 GCF_000296735.1 Chrysochloris asiatica
ATTCAGGAGGGATAAATTCAAGATCATATTTTGGCTCTCGTAGATTTGTTTTCATTTTCTTCAGCTTTAATTTGAATTTGCATATCAGTAATTGTTGGTCTGTTCCACAGTCTGCCCCTGGCCTTGTCTTCACTGATGATATGGAGCTTTTCCATCTTCTCTTTCTTAGAAGATGGAAAAGCCAAATGCAATACGTCCTTTGATTTCTGCATTGCTGCTTCCATGAGTGTTGATAGTGGATGCAAGAAAAATGAAGTCCTTGACGACTTCGATCTTTTCTCCACTTATCATGTCGTTATTTATTGCTCCAGTGGTAAAGATTTTTCATTTCTTTACATTGAGGTGGAACCCATATTAAAGGCTGTGGTTTTGATCTTCATTAGTAACTATTTTATATCTTCTTTGTTTTCAGCAAGCAAGTTTGTATCATCTACATATTGCTGGCTGTTAATTTAATGAGTCTACCTCCAATCCTGATGTCATGTTCTTCTTTAAAGAATCCAACTTCTCAAATTATTTGTTCAGCATACAGATTAAATAAGTATGGTGAAAGATACAACCCTGGTGCACACCTTTCCTGATTTTAAACCATTCATTGTCCTCTAGTCCTGTTGGAACAACTGCCTCTTGGTCTATATACAAGTTTCTCATGTACACAATTTAGTGTTCCAGAATATTCATACTCCAAAAAGTGGTCCATAGTTTGTCATGATCCATACAGTCAAAAGCATTTTCGTAGTCAATAAAGCACAGGTAAACATCTTTCTGGTATTCTTTATTTTCAGCCAAGATGCACCTGATGTCAGCAATGATATTCCTCACTCCATGTCCTTGTCTGAATTTACCTTGAACCTCTGACAGTTCCCTATCAAATGTAATGTTGTAGCTGTTTTTGAATTATCTTAAGTTAAATTTTACTTGCATGATATTCTAATGATATTGTCTGATGATTTCTGCATTCCATTGGGTCACCTTATTCTGATGGGCACAAATGTGGATCTCTTCCAATCAGATGGCCAGGTAGTTGTCTTTCAAATTTCTTGGCATAGTTGAGAGAGTACCTCTAGTGCTAGCTTGATTTATTGAAATAGTTCAATTTGTATTCCATCAATTCCCAGATCATAGTTCTTTGCTACTTCCTTCAGTGCAGGTTAGAATTCTTCCTTTAGTACCAATGGCTCTTGATCACATGCTACCTCTTGAAATGGTTGAACATTGACCATTTATTTTTGTTACAGTGACTGTATATTCCTTCCATTTTCTTCAGATACTTTCAGCATTGTACAATATTTTGCCCATAGAATCCTTCAGCATTTCTAGTTGAGGCTTGGATTTTTCTTCAGTTTCTTCAGCTTGAGAAATGTTGAGTGTGGTCTTCCCTTTTGGTTTTCTAACTTCAGAAATTTGCACATTTCTCTATAATATTTGACTTTGTCTTCCTGAGTTGCCCTTTGAAATTTTTCTTTTCAGGTTTGCCTAATGCAATGGGTAAGGATGGGAAGGGGATGGAGGAAATATTGTTAAGCAATTTGGGAGAATTGCTAAACAATGTCAGAGAGTGTCTTTATATATACCCATCTGTAGACATAGATTTGGTTGTGGATATTTCTACATAATTAAAGGTGCTGCATGTATATTAATATAGACAATAGAGCACACAGAGGACATAGTCATGGAAACTTCCTAGATGAAACCAAACAAACACCTTGAGGGACATATTTCCTAGGCTCAAAGGTGAAGGACCACTGACTCCGGGGATGTCTATGTCAATTGGCAAAAAAGAATTCTTAAAGTTATTGTTCTACATCCTACTTTGGCGAGTAGTGTCTAGGATCTTAAAAGCTTGTGAGATGCCATCTAAGGTAAAACTGTCTCTTATTATCCAGAGTAAAGAAGATGGTTTAAAAAAACAGCCAAGAGTCAAGGGAACAAGTAGTCCAAAGGTCGAATGCACTACCTGAATCACAGTCTGCAAGACCCTGATACCAGAAGAATTAGACGACCTCTGGCTGCCACTAAAAGCTCTTCTCATTGCATCACAACATAGAGGCCCAAAAAGAAAGAAAGAAAAAAAAATTACAAAAAAGACCAGACATACTGGTCTGGCAGAGACTGGCAGATTCCCTGACACTACAGTCCTAAAACACCAGCCTGACCTGGAATTAAAGCCGTTCCCAGAGACCACCTTTTAGCCAAATAATAGGCCCATAAAATAAGCAATAACACCCAATTGAAATGTGTTCCTTGGAGCAATCAATTATATGAGACCAAAAGGACAGCATTTGCTCATCAGTGAAGATGAGAAGGCAGGAAGGGGTAGAACACTCAGACAAAAGGAAAGAAGAACCTAAAGTGGAACGGGAAGAGTACTGAAACATTGTGGGCAATACAACCAACATCATGAAACACTTCATGGACAAGCTGTCAAATGGGAAACGGACTTGCTCTGTGAACTTTCACCTAAAGCACAATAAAAAAATTTTATAAAAGAAAATATATGCCCTTATATAATATTTTAACATTTCACTGATAATATCTCATGTAACTAATACTACCTTTTATAGAAATAGTTTCAGATTTTAAAAAGCAAACATCAGATTCTGATTAGTGTAAACTGAAACACTTCTAAAAAATGCACTTAAATTGTGGAATATTTGAAAACTTACATCTGTTCTTGTGAGAGACATCATAGCTTTGACTTCAGTGACCTAACCACACATACTGTTATTTTTTCTTGATTTTTAAAGTATCTCAGTGATATGCTTTATGATCTTCCGAGTCCTAGCAATTCCTCAGAAATGTTTCTATCAATTCTTTACTAATAAAAGTGTAAAATTTATTTGAAAAAAAAGCCTTTACAATGACAGATTTTTCCATGATGCCATGCAACCTAGACTACCTTTGTTTTCTTTGTTTTAACCTTGTTTTCTGCAACTCTTCTTGTAATATTTCAGTAACATTCTCCTGCTTACTGTTTCCATAAGGAGCCTTGGCATCACAATGCTTTAGCACTTGACTTCTATCCATAAGATTGTTGTTGCTACTATTATGTGCTGTCAAGTCAGTTCTGACTTATAGTGACCCTGTATAGGGTTTCCAAAGAGTGGCTGGTGAGTTTGAACTGCTGACCCTGCGGTTCAAACCGACTTTGTGGTCCAGTGCTTTATCCAACAGTGCCACACCAGGACTCCAACCACAAGATAGGAGGATCGAATTCATCAGCCATTAAATGCTGTCAAGTTTGTTCCAGTTCAAAATGATCTTATGCATAACTGAAGGAAACAATTCCCCATGTTGTGTCATCCTCTTAATTGCTACATTTGAATCCATTGCTGCTTCTACTGTGTCTACAACTCTTTGGGGTTTCCCTCTTTTTCGTTGACCCTCCATTTTACCCAACATGATATCTTTCTCCATTGATTGGTCCCTCCTTATGACATATCCAAAGTATGACTGATGAAGTCTCGCTATCCTGGCTTCTAAGGAGTCTTCCAATACAGATTTGTTTGTTCTGTTGGTAGTCCATGGTACTTTTAATTTTCTTCCCCAATGCCATAACTCAAATGCATCAATTTTTCTGATGTCTTCTTTGTTCATTGTCCAACTTTCACATGCATACAAGGTAATTGAAACTATCATGGCTTGGGAGACGTATACCTTAATCCTCAAACTGCTATGTTTGCTTTTTAACACATTAAAGAGGTCTTTTGCAAAAAATTTGCCTATTGCAAAACATCTTTTGGTTTCTTGACTGCTGCTTCCATGAGTGTTGATCACGGATACAAGCAAAATAATGTCTTCAACAACTTCAATCTTTTCTCCATTTATCATGTTGCTATTTATTGGTTCAGATGTGAGGATTTTTATTTATTTACATTGACATGCAATCCATGCTAAAGACTGTATTCTTTGATCTTCACCTATAAATGTTTTAACTCTTCTTCACTTACTTAACCTTATAATTCCGGTTATATCGTCTGCATATTGTATGTTGTTAATTACTCTTCTTTCAATCCTGATGTCACATTCTTCTTCATATAATCCAGTTTCTCAGATACAACTCTAACACATACCTTTCCACTTGTTCTGGTTGTACGACTGCCTCTTGGTCTACGTACAGGTTAATCAAAAACACAATTAAATGCTCTGTGGTACCCATTCTTCTCAATGTTATCCATAGTTTTGTCATGATCCACAAAGTCAAAAATCTTTGCATAATCAAAAAGGCATATGTAAACATCTTTCTGGTATTTTCTGCTTTCAGCCAAGATTCATATGATGTCAGCAATGATATCCCTGTTTCATCTCCTCTTCTGAATCTGGCTTGAATTTCTGTCAGTTATCTGTCAACTTACGGTTGCAAATAAATTTGAATTATCATCAGCAAAATTTGACTAGCATGTGATATTAATGATATTGTCAGTTATCTGTCAACTTACGGTTGCAAATAAATTTGAATTATCATCAGCAAAATTTGACTAGCATGTGATATTAATGATATTGTCAGATGACTCCCACATTCTGTTGGGTCATCTCTCTTGGGAATGGACACAAATATGGATCTCTTCTATTTGGTTGACCATGCAGCTGCCTTTCAAATTTCTTGGCCTGGATCACTGATCATCTCCAGTGCTATATCAGTTTGTTGAAATATTTCAATTTTCTTTCAATTCTTGGAGCCTTGGTCTTTGCAATGCATTCATTTCAGTTTGGACTTCTTCCTTCAGTACCATTTGTTCTTAATCATAAGCTATCACTTGAAATGATGGAACATTGACCATTTCTTTTTGTTCTAGTGCCTATGTGTATTCCTTCCATCTTCTTTTGATGATTTCCGTATAATTCAGTATTGCCAATAGAATCAGTCATTCAGTATTGCCAATAGAATCTTTTACTATTGCAAGTCGAAGCTTGAATTTTTCTTCTGTTCTTTCAGATTGAGAAATGTTGAGTGTGTTCTTCTCTTTTAGCTTTCTAACTCTAGGATTTTGCACATTTGCTTCTTAAGCTTCTCTTTGAAATTTTCTGTTCAGCTTTTTTACATCCTCCTTTATTCAATTTGCTTTATCTTCTTTCTGCTCAAAGCAAGTTTAAGAGTCTCTTCTGACTTTCATCTTGGTCTTTTTTTTTTTTTTTTTCCCTTTTTGCTCTTTTTAATGACCTTTACCTTTTTCACCTGTATGATGTTCTTGATGCAATCCACAACACTCTGGGCTTCAGTCATTAGTGTCTAATACATCAAATCTATTCTTGAGATGGTCTCTAAATTCAGGTGGGACATATTCAAAGTCATATTTTTGGCTTTCTTTGACTTAGTTTAATTTTTTTCAGCTTCAGTCTGAACTTGTATGTTAGCAATTGATTATCTATTTCACAGCCTGCCCCTGGCCTTGTTTTGGCTGGTGATATTGAGTTTCTCCACTGTCCATTTCCACATATGTAGTCAATTTTATTATTGTTTATTACATATGGTGAGCTCCATGTGTATAGTCACTTTTTATGCTGTTGAAAAAAGGTATCTTTAAAAAATTAGTCATTTACCTTGCAATATTCTATCATGTGATATCCAACATCATTTCTATCAACAAGTCCATATTTTCCCACTATTGATCCTTACACTTTTGTTTCCAACTTTTGAATTTCAATCATCAGTACATGTCAATGCATCTTGATCGTATGTTTTATCAATTTTTGACTGAAGAAATTGGTTGTTGTTAAGTGCCAT
>NW_006408528.1:28284799-28289121 GCF_000296735.1 Chrysochloris asiatica
GTACATTCCAAGTTCCAGTTATTAATGTATATTTTCAGCTGTTTTCCTTCATTTTAAGCTGTGTTTAATTAGTAAATCAAGGGCAGCATAAATAAACACAGGATGGGTTTTTAGTTCTATGGTGAGACAAACTCAGGGAAAGACTCCTAATGTAGGACTTCCACAATTCTCCATGTAATCTGTGGGTATCAGTGGCATTTTGGGTATCCAGAGATTGATTCCAGTGAAAAGATTAATAAAAACTAGTTTTGTTTGAACACTGGTGTGGTGCTATAGTATAAGCACTGGACCGGTTTGCAGTTCAAGCCCACCCACTGCTTTCGGAAACTTGGTATCGGGTAGTTATGAGTCGGAACCAACTTGACAACACACAACAACAACACCGTGATTATTTCCATCTCTGGTGCAGATTCTCAGCACTGTTACCTTCATTTTGGGAAGACATAGAGAAAGATTCATGCCATAAGGTGTGCCATTTTGCAAGGTCTCATTCAGGTAATTGTGCTACATTGTCTGATGGTAAAGACCGTAGGCACCTTTGATCTGTGATAATTACTAAAATTGTCACTATGCTTCTGAGTCCTTGTCTTTCTCTATTATCCAATGGAAATAAAGTAGACACAGGGTACAAGAGAATCAGAAAAGGAGTTTATTGCCTGTGCAGACAAGGAGCAGCTCAAAGTCTAGTGACCAAAATACTGAGGGCCTCCTGAAATTGGGGGCACCTGGATCTCCATTCCCTTAGACTTCTGGGATTTGGACTTCTGGCTCTCCCTCCCCTCTAAATTGCCTCTGTCCATAAATGAAGGCCTGACTGTTGAATTGCGTTCTTCTGGATAGTCTCTTTTGCACCTCTTACTTCTAAAGTGGAACAGAGGGGACACTACGTCCTTTTTAGGGTTTCCTTGTCTGGGGTCAGTTGGAAGACACCGGTTTATGGCCTTTGTGTGCTCTTGGGTCTGGAAGAACCCTGTGGCTATTCTGTGCAGAAGGGTCTTGCAATGGAATGTTGAAAAACAGGATGCTGGTGTTGCTAGCAAGCTGGTGGGTAGCAGAACAACATACCAAACAGGGAGTAATAGAAAAAGGATATTGGCCTAAGGGTTTCAAAATGAAATATTTCAGTTCCATTACATTATCTTCCCCCATTATCTCTTGCTAACAGAGGACAGTCATCCCAGATATTTTACTAATGTACTAAGAAAAGAGTGTCCAATGGATTTCCCAAGAAAGTATAAGGAGGTGGCAGACCAAGTTGCACAAACTATAATAATGCTAACATTTTCTTTCCCTTAGGCCTTCAAACTTCTTTAGTATGTCAGGGAGTATAATTGATAGTATTTTCATTGGTAGTATTTTACCATGGAGTTCAATTTTCTTTTGGTGAATGAAACAAGCTGTTTACCCTCAGGTTTTGTTGTTGTTTTATTTTTTAACTTTTTATAGCGAATTGAGTGAAAGTTTACAGAACAGATCAGTCCCACATTCAACCAATCACATACTTGCTTTATTACAATGATTGCAATCTACTTTCAAGTTGTTAAGCCAATATGTTAAACTCAGTTTACTCCTTTCTCTAAATTCATTGTTATATTTGGACTAACACTCTTTGGTCTCCTACCCTTGTAACTAATTTCCATCTCTGTTGCCTAGAATGCCGATTATTCATACAGTCAAGATCCTTTAAGTTGTTTCATTCTCGGAGCCAACTACAAATTCATGGCACTGTAGGATAAGCACTGGACGGCACGCTCACTTTGAACCACAAGGCCAGGCATTCAAATCCACCAGCTACTCCTTGGAAACCCTACACAGGGTTGCTATATGTCAGAACTGACTCAACGACACTCAACAACAATGCTGAGATATAGCGATTTGGTGTAGAACAGTAGGATAAGCACTGGATTACTAACCATAATTTCCGTAATTCAAACTCACCAAACACCTCCTCAAACACCTATACAGGGTTGCTAAGAGTCAGAATCTGCTCAACAGCATTTAACAACCACAAATGGTAAGATATGGGTTAGGCATTGTGCTGCTAACCATAAGGTCAACATTTCAAATTTACCAACCTTTCCATGAAAGGAAAATGAAATTATCTGCTACTGTAAAGATTTACAGTCTTAGAAACCCTAAATAGGATTGCTGTGAATGAGAATTAACTCAGTAGCAGTACGCTTTGGAGATATAAATATCCATTTGAGTCTGGTGAAGGCAGTAATGAATCAGTAAAAAAATTCTTGTCTTCTATGTTGTTGGAGCCCTGGTGTGGCACTGTGGGTTAATGTGCTGGACTGCATTGTTGTTGTTGTTAGGTGCCATCAAGTCGGTACTGACTCATAGTTGGTGGATTTGAATGTCTGACCTTGCGGTTCAAAGTGAGCGTGCCGTCTGGTGCTTATCCTACAGTGCCATGAATTTGTAGTTGGCTCCGAGAATGAAACAACTTAAAGGATCTTGACTGTATGAATAATCAGCATTCTAGGCAACAGAGATGGAAATTAGTTACAAGGGTATGAGATCAAAGAGTGTTAGTCCAAATATAACACTGAATTTGGGGAAAGGAGTAAATTGAGTTTAGCATATTAGCTTAACAGAACGAAATGCTGCCTGGTCCTGGACCAACCTCACAATTGCCACACTTGAGCCTATTGATATTGCCACTTGCCAATCCATCACGCTGGGGTCTTACTCTTTTTCTATGACCCTCCACCTTACCAAACATGATCTCCTTCTCTAGTGACTGATCCCTCCTGATAATATATCTGAAGTATGAGAAACAAAATCTGGCCATTCTGGTCTCCAAGAAGCACTCTGACTGCACTTCTTCCAACACAGACCTGTTGGTTCTTTTGGCAGCTCATGGCACTTTCAATATTTTCCTCCAATACCATAACTCAAAAGCATCAATTCTTCTCCGGTCTTGCTTATTCACTGTCCAGCTTTCACATGCATATGAGGTTATTGAAAATACCATGACTTGGATAGGGGTACCTTAGTCTTCAATCTGACACATTTGCTCTTCAACACTTTAAAAAGGTCTTGTGCAGCAGATTTGTCTAATACAATACATCATTTGATTTCTTGACTGCTGCTTCCATGAGTGTTGATGGTCGATCCAAGAAGAATGAAGTCCTTGACAACTTCAATCTTTTTTCTGTTGACAAGATTGCTGTTTATTGGTCCAGTGGTGAGGATTTTAGTTTTCTTTACATTGAGATGCAATCCATACTGAAGGCTGTGCTCTTTGATCTTCATCAATAAGTATTTTAAGTCCTCTTCAATTTCAGCAAACAAGGTTGTATCATCTGCATATTGCACGTTGTTAAATGAGTCTTCTTCCAATCCTGATGTCACGTTTTCTTCATAGAACCCAGCTTCTGGGATTATTTGCTCAGCATACATGTTGAATAAGTATGGTAAAATAATACAACCTGTCTCACACCTTTCCTAATTTTAAACCATTCAGTGTTCCCATGTTCTGTTCAAACAACTGCCTCTTGGTCCAGGTACAGATTTCTCATGAGCACAATTAAATGTTCCGGAATACTCATACTTCTCAATGTTGTCCACAGCTTGTCATGATCCACACAATCGAAAGCCTTTGCGTAGTCAATAAAGCACAGGTAAACATCTTTCTGATATTCTCTGCTCTCAGCCAAGACCAATCGGACATCAGCAATGATATCTCTCGTTCCACGGCCTCTTCTGAATCCAGCTTGAACCTCTGGAAGTTCTCTGTCAATGTACGCTTGCAGCCGTTTCTGTATTACCTTTAGTAAAACTTTACTCGCATGGAATATCAAAGATATTGTCCGATGATTTCCCATTCTATTGGGTCACCTCTTTGGAATGGGTACAAATATGGACCTCTTCCAATCAGTTGGCCAAATCGTGGACTTCTAAATTTCTTGGCATAGATGAGTGAGTGCCTCCAGTGCCACCTCATGGTCTTAATGATTTCAATTTGTATTCCATCCATTCCTAGTTCCTTGTTCTTTGCCAATTCCTTCAATGTACCTTGGACTTCTTCCTTCAGTATGATTGGCTCTTGATCATATGCTACCTCTTGAAACAGTTGCACATCAACCATTTCCTTTTGGTACAGTGACTCTGTGTAATCCTTCCATCTTCTTTTGATGTTTTCTTCATCATTCAATAATTTGCCCAGATAATCCTTCAATAATGAAAGTTGAGACTTGTATTTTTAACTTCTGCTCCTCTAGCTTAAGAAATGCTAAGCATGTTCTTCCCTTTTGGTTTTCTGACTCCAGATTTATGCACATTTTGTTGTAATATTTGACTTTGTCTTCTTGAGC
>NW_006408528.1:28289241-28294465 GCF_000296735.1 Chrysochloris asiatica
CTTGATGTCATATCACACTTTTCTGGTCTTTGGTCTTTAGTGTTTAATGTATCAAATCTGTTCTTCAGATGATCTCTAAATTCAGGTGGGGTATATTCAAGGTCATATTTTGACTCTTGTCGACTTGTTTTCATTTTCTGGACTACATAGTCAGTTTGAACTGCAATGTCAGCAGTTCAAGTTCATCAGCTGCTCCTTGGAAATTCTATATAGAGTTGCTGTGGGTCAGAATGCACTCAACTGCACTTAACAACAACAACAAATGTGGTTGTTGGAGTCCTGGTGTGGTGCTCTGGTTTAATGCACTAGACTGAAAAGTTGGTTTGAACCACAAGGTCAGTAGTTCAAACTCAGCTGTTGTTAAGTGCCATTGAGTTGGTTCCAACCATAGTGACCCTGTGTAGGGTTTCCAAGGCATGGCTGGTGAGTTTGAACCACCGACCTTGCAATTCAAACCAACCTTGAGGTGCCACACCAGGAGTCTATGTGATAAACCAGGTTTGATTTTGGTGAATGCACCCATATACAGACACTCCCGATGTTTCAGGGAAGGATTGTGACTCCTGCTGTGGTGCTATAAGATCAGATCTGGACTTCAAACCATTAGGTCAGCAGTTCAAATCCATCAGATGCTCCTTGGAAAGCTTGTACAGGGTTGCTATGAGTTGGAATCAACTTGATAGCATTTAATGATGAATGACAACAATAATAATGCTGAATGGAGTCCTGATGGATAAGGTCTTAACTTTGATGTTGGTGGTTCAAACTCACCAGCCAGTCCTCGGAAACCCTATATAGGATCCCCATGAGTCAGAACCATCTCGATGGCACTTAACAACACCAACAATTTGGTAAATGGTGCTGAACAAATTTCAGTAGTACTTCCAGAATAAGAAGGAAGAAATTCGTGGAGAACTACTTATGAAAATCAGCCAGTGCAAACCATGTAGATCACAATTATCTCATATTCAAACAATCTTGAAGAAGACTCAAGACTAGACTGGATTTCATTCCATTAAGCGTAGGTTTACCACGGGCAGCCAGCATCAAGGATCTGGATGCAAGGAAGTTGGTGTCAGTGAAGACAAAAAGAATCTGTACCTACTGGTTACATGTAAAATTACTCAAGCATTAGATTGCTTTTGTTTTTGTTGTTTCGGGGTTTGTTTGTTTTTCAACAAGGAGAGACTTGTTCCCTGGAGACCTGGGATAGGGGAAATGACTTTTCTCTGTTTTGGGAATGTTGATTGTAAGCCATTTTAAGTCATTCAGCATCCTCTTGTTTTGTTTCAACAAGTGTCTCTTGGTCTATGTACAGGTTCCACAGGAACACAATGAAGTGCTTTCTCAGTGTTATAATATGTTATGATTCACAAAGTCAAATGACTTTGAAAAGTCAATAGAACACAAGTAAACATCATTTTGGCATTCTCTGCTTTCATCTAAGATCCATCGTATCACACATGATGTTAGCAATGAGATCCTTCATTCCATGTCGTCTTCTGAATCCAGTTTGAATTTCTGCCAGCTCCCTGGCAATGCTGCAACCGTTTCTAAATTACCTTCAGCAAAATTTTACTTGCATGTAATTTTAGTGACATTGTTCAAAGATTTCTACAGTCTGCTGGGTCACCTCTCTTTGGAATGGGTACACATAAAAATTCTTCAAATAGATTGACAAGTAGCTCTTGTCCAAATGCCTTGGCATAGATGCGTGATTGCCTCAAGTGCTGCATCAGTTTGTTGAAACATTTCAATTAGTATTCCATCAATTCTTAGAGCCTTGTTGTTTGCCTATGTGTCAGTGCAGCTTGGACTTCTTCCTTTAATACCATCAATTCTTGATCATAAGGTACATCTTGAAATGGTGGAACATCAACCAGTTCTTTTTGGTACAATGACTCTGTGTATTTCTTCCATCATCTTTTGATGCTTCCTGGGTCATTTAATATTTTGCTCACAGAATCCTTCAGTATTGCAAGTTGAGACTTTTTTGTTTTTTCTTAGTTCTTTCAGCTTGAGAAATGCTGAGTGTGTTCTTCCCTTTTGGTTTTCTAACGCAATCAGGCTGTGGGCTAGAGTCTCAGTCTTGTTTATCTTGTGGCTAAATAATGCCTGGAGAAGAGTTCATCCTCCACCCACACTTGTTCTGTAAATTGATCACTTTTAGGACGTCTCTCTTTTTTCATGCTTTTATGTTAGTCAGAAAAAGCTTGTTCTTTCCAGTTTTCAAAATCCTCATTATTACTTTTGTCAATAAAGGTTTCATTACCACAAGACTTGCAAATGTTTTACCCTCAACCAGCGCTTCATCTCATGCCTGCCACCCTTGATAATTTGACTAATAGTAAGCTAGTATAGTGTGGCGCTGTGGGTTAATGCGCCAGATTGCAAAGTCATTTGAACTTCAAGATCAGCAGTTCAAGTTCACCAGCTGCTCCTCAGAAACCCTATACAGGGTCTCTATGGGTTGGAAGCGACTTGACGGCACTTCACAACAACAGCAATATAATGATGGGAGTCCTGGTATGGTGTCTTAGGATAAGCACTGGAAATCAAGGTCAGTTTGAACCATAAGGTCAGCAGTTCAAACTCACTACCTGCTCCTCAGAAACTCTATACAGGGTTGCTATGAGTCATACCTGACTTGACAGCAATTAACAACAATGTAAACTCCTGGTGTAGCACTTTAAGATCAGCATTGGACTTCGAACCACAACTTTGGCAGTTCAAACCCTCCAACTGTTCCTATGAAACCCTATGCTGGGTCGCTATGAGTCAGAACTGACTTGACAGCACTTAACAACAACAACAATGTAAACCACAGGAGCCTCGGTAGCTCAGTAGTTAAACACTCAGGTCTAACTGAAAAGTCGGTGGTTAGAACTATCCAGTTTCTCCATGGAAGAAAGAAATGGCAGTTTCTGCAAAGATTTACAATTTAGGAAACCCTATGGGGCAGTTCTACTTGGATACAAAATGAACTCAAGGGCAATGGATTAATGTAAATCACAGATTAGCCTTGTCTCCTTTGGCCCACACAAGAATACACCCATCAAATATATGATGAATAGTTCCAGAAACCAATAGAGGGTGTGATTTCTGGAGCCAATCTTGGTAATGTTAAAAACAATAAAAAATAAACAAAATATGTATGTTAGATTTCTTCTTAATGATATTCTATATGCATTTAAAGTGACTATTTTAATTCCAGAAAAATCAACTGGCTCCAAGTAGCTAGGTACCACAAGGTTTACAAAGAAAAGAGAGGGAATTACAGAAGATCAGCCATTGGCTACTCAACAAGACGGATTGAACTGTGACAGCACTCTTTCACTGAGCTCAAACTATTCTCTGGATCTCCACCCAACCATATCTTTTGAAATTCAAATGTATTATGCTTGAACAGGAAAGAAAGTGTTTGCAACTTTGGGTGAAAGAAAAGTCTCTGGCAGATTACTTTTGATCAGGGATTTCTTTAAAGTGAATATTTGGTTTCTGGATAAGAAAATCCCAAAATCAAAGCAAAGCATTTGCTATCAATATCAATTGTTGCAGTTAAGTGCCTTTGAATAGATTCCAACTCATAGTGACCCTGTGTAGGGTTTCTGAGGATCAGCTGGTGAATTTGAACTGCTGACCTTGAGGTTCAAACTGACCTTTTTGTCCAGTGCTTATCCAACAGTGCCACACCAGGACTCCAGGACTCTTTGATCGTACCAGTGAAAGAATCAAGAAAACATTCATGGGCACAATACAAAAGGAGACTGTTTATATAGGTGTGGGTCTATATTTTTATGTAAGAGTATTATTTCTTTACTTGAGCCCTGGTGTGGCACTGTAGGACAAGCACAGGGCTGCCAACCACAGGTCGGTAATTCAAACCCAGCATTCAAACTCATCCAGGCTATCATTACGAGTTCTGGTGTGGTGCTGTAGGATAAGCACAGGCCAGTAAGTTCTGTTTGAATTGCAAGGTTGGCAGTTCAAACACACCAGCTGCTCCTCAGAAACACTACACAGGATTGCTATGAGTCAGAACCAATTCAATGGTACTTATCAACAACAACATTTTAAGTCTTAAGACAAAGGTAAATCATCCAGATGAGGGAGACCATCAGTATGAGGCCAAAACTGTGTCCAAAGGATTCATAGACATGTGACTAATTATATAAAACATGGGGGGGGGGAACGGACACTGTCACAGAATCATGATTGGCAGCCAATTTATCACTATCATAGACATACCTATAGAATTGGGAAAGAGACAGTGATTGGGATATGTACACTACTGTAGATTAGAAAAGTTCAGAAGATTGGTTTTAGGGTCCTCTGACCACACTGGTTGGGGTATAACTGATGATCATGCAGCCCTGGTACCCCAATTTCCATTAAGGGCAAGCCCAAGCAAGTTCCTGAGGGTTAGATTGCCCTCCCTGGGCTGGCTAAGGGCGTCTTAGTAATAGTTTCAAACACTCTCTGCCTGAGGACAAAGCTTTTTACATTGTGGGTCAAAGATCAGAAAAAACTCTCTGGAGACTGGATTTATTTCAAGACTATAAATGGAGTTGGGGCTATCACTGCCTTATGCAAATCAAGGGCTTAGAATTTAGGCTTTAATATATTATCTAGTTTATAGGGTACTCTGTCCCTGTATGGAATTATAAATTTTAAAAGAGGTTTTGATGCTGTAAGAAGGTGCATGCGTACCTTGCTCATTGGGTAATCTAACAGAGAGAAACAATGAGGGATGGCTTTAGATTTTCCAAAATGCTGATGACCACAAAAGGCAGTCCAAATCAGCAGTGTGGATGGCTGAAATAAAGGAGACTACTGCCTTTTGTCTCTTTTTTTTTTTTTCTAGTCTCCATAAGCAGTTACTCATATATTTGATTGCTCACACATGATAATCCATCACCGTTTGGTTGTATTGTTACACGCTCTAAATGAAAATGGAACCATGCTATGCATTTTCTTATTAATCTACTTTCTATAATTTCTTGGGATAAATTTCAGAAGCAAAATTTCTTAATCAAGATGGTCTGTCCAGTTCATAGAGATAATATTTTCTCTCTAGGAAGTGTAAATCAGCTTCCATTCCCTACAAAAGCTCTTAAAGATTCATATTTCTCCTTGTTGTTGTTGTTGTCAGGTGCCATCGAGTTGGAACCGACTCATAGCGACCCCATGCACAGCAGAACGAAACAATGCTCGATCCTGGGCC
>NW_006408528.1:28295670-28298666 GCF_000296735.1 Chrysochloris asiatica
CACCTCTCTTTGGAATGGGCATAAATATTGATCTCTTCCAATCAGTCGGCCAGACAGTTGTCTTCCATATTTCTCCTTAGATTGACCAAAATTGGCACCACCATTTTTGTTCAAATTAAAAATTTTGTTAAAGTTGCACAGTCTGGTATAAGAAAAATATCAGAAGAATGATCAAAATTTTTATTGATAACTGCTGGGGTCGGAAAAAAAATGAGTGTGTAATATATGTAGGAGTAAGCCTTATAAGAGCTCTGGTAGCGTAGTGGTTACGAATCGGGCTGCTAACCTCAGGGTCAGCAATTCGAACCTACCAGCTATTCTGCTGGAGAAAGAGGAGGCCTTCTGTCGGTAGCGACTCGACAACACATAACAACAACAACAACAAATGTCACCTCAATATGATTGTATATCTCTGTAACATCTGCACAAAACATGTTTATTTTTTATTAAAAATAACACTGTACTTGTTTTACACCATTTGTTTGCATGTGGTGCTATTTATGCTGAATTATAAAATTAGGGAATTAAGTAAACCTGTAATGGAACAAAAAAACAAAACAAAAAAACCTTCAATTTTCTAAAATATTACATACGTCCTCTCTCTTATCAACTATCTCCTTATCCAACACTTCACATTGACATAACCTCAAAGTCAGGTAAGGACCATTGTGTGAGAGAATGACTCCCTCCAAACCTCTAAATCCTTCATCCCTTCTCCAGTCTTGAATGTGAATAATATTAAAATATGTAAAGAAAAAAGTCCAGAACCTGGTGCCTCTGAGCATTAACCTGCATATGGTTTTGTTGCCTTCCCAGATCCCAGGAAACTAGCAGCAGCTGGGGGGCTGCCCTGAAATCTGAGTGGAGCTGTGTCTTCAACAACGAGACTTCGAGAAGATATCAGAGGCAGATATGACCATGGTTCCTTGATGTTGTTGTTAATTGACGTCGAGTCGATTCCTACCCATAGCCACGCTGCATAGGGTTTCCTATGAGCTTGAACTGCCAACCTTGCAGTTCCTTGATACAGACCTGTAACTAAATTCATGCTTGAGGTCAGTGGGGTGAGTTCCACGTGGGTGTTTCCTTGAAGAGCAAAAACTTTGAGTGGGTTTCAGTTGAGAGGGTCCCTTCCTGGCTGTAAATCACTCTGCCTGTGGTTTGGAATGGCGCAAGCTGACCACTCTGTCTAACGTACTGAAGTCACAGCTAGCTACTGGCAGTGGCTGCAGGGAAGGACACAGACCCACTGGCCTCCTCCCAAAGGACTCCTGGCGCCTGAGGAGCTTTGGGTTGTACAAGTTTCACAGAACTTAGATTTTAGCATAATGACCTGATCTTAGGAACTTAACCATTTAAGTTAGAAGTGGGTTATAGACACATCTGAAGGTAGTTCAGGTGTATGGGTACTTTTTTTTTAGAGGAAGACTAAATCAGAAGAAGAAGTGCAGCCAGAGTGCCTCCTTGGAGGCCAGGATGGCTAAGCTTTGTCTCTCATACTTTGGACATATTGTCAGGAGGGAACAGTCGCTGGAGAAGGATGTCATGATGGGTAAGGTGGAGGGTCAGAGAAAAAGAGGAAGACCCCCAACACGATGGATCAGCCAGGTGGCATCATTGATGGTGTCAAGTGTGGCAGCAGTAGTGAGGTTGGCCCAGGATCGGACATTGTTTCGTTCTGCTATGCATGGGGTCGCTATGAGTCGGTTCTGACTCGATGGCACCTGACAACAACAACACAAAAGTCAAATGGAACCTTAAGGTGTTTCATTATACTACTATTAATGTGTCAAATTAATCAACAACTGTTATCTCTTTGGAAGCCATTTTGGTGCGTATTCACAACCGAGATATTATTGTAGTCAGTAAATGCTCCACAAGTCGTTATACAGGCAAGCTCTTTCCACTTCTCCTATTTTTTTGTAGTGTTCTCCTTACCCCTGATATTTAGGCTGAAATGTTTGCTCTCATGTCTCATTTCTTTCTTTTCAACTCATCACTCTGCTACTTTAATAGTCTTGTAATTTATTTTCAAAGTTAATCTTTTTGTTTCCCTTCACATTGTTCTAAATGTCAGCCTTGTTTCCAGTTAGACTCCGAATTTCTATATCACACAAGCCAATAGAATAGATTTTCTGTATAGTGTTGAATATTTAAAATATTATCAGCACATGCACATTTGTGAGTTTTACTGATAACTTGCTTGTTAAATTAAGCCATTTATTGAAATAAGGACATCACACACAAAAATGGGGAAACCTGTTATATTGAAATAATAAAAACAATTATGGATATATCTTAGCCATTCAGTTCCTCAGTTTCTACCTTTTGGGTTATTATGTCCTTTCCTGCTACTTTACCACCTTTGCAGTGTCTTCTTTGCTACCACTTCACTCAATGGTTCTTTGCTGTGTTTTTGAACTAATATACCCTCAAAGAAAAGTTTTGGACTATGTTATGTGACTTACTAATTAAATAAGTGGCTGAAAGTTTTGGAGCTTTATGACTGTTTTTCAGAATCATTTTCTATTTACTTCAGAAGGTCTGAAATGATACACAGTACATTATTATTTCAGTAGGACATGAAAAACAATAACAGTGCTGATCAAAAGTGCCGGAGGAAAGACATGGTTACAATTCAGGAAAATAAAAGACAAAAGCAAACAGATACAATCAATTATAATCTGAGACTGAGGTCACTGCAGCTGGAATGACCACAAGAACAGGTGGTTTTTAAATAACATGTTTTTTGTTGCTTTTTTTTTTTTTTTTTCTAATTTGTAAAAGTAAAACATGTTCATACCCATTACAGAAAATTTGGAGAAAAAAAAACACAAAACAACTGAAGAGGAAAATTAAGAAAAATGCTACCTTGAAAAACTTTTAGCACATGAATATTATACTTCAAGAAAATGTCATGTTGTACATCATTATTTTCTTTTGTATTTCCAAGTACTTTCTGAGCATTTTATTAGATATTAAAATTAGTTTAGTAG
>NW_006408528.1:28299141-28332307 GCF_000296735.1 Chrysochloris asiatica
TCATAAAATCCTTGAATAAATTTACTTCATGTTTTTATTATGAATTTTTTTAATTATAAAATTAATTTGATCAAAATGTAACAATTGAAAAACTGAGTAATGGAAAAATAATCCTTAATCTCAATGTTACTCTATAGCCAAAGTTGTATTTTGGTCTGTTTCTTTTCAGCCCTTTTCTCTTTGCATGTACAGTTTTGTCACTAAAATGTGAGGTGGGTTTTTAAAAACTTTTTACCATAAATTAGGCGGTTTACAGAGCACATCAGTTTTCTATTCAAGAAGAATTTCATTATTTTTAATCCAATTTTCAATGAACTTTTTAAAGCTCCCCACAAGATTTAAATCATAATGGGGTTTTTAATATTCTCATTATAAATGAAGCTGATGTCTTTAACTTTGTACATACTATGTATTTTACATATTTCCAATTATTTTTTGAGTATAAGTTGCTCAAAGTAAAATCCTTGTGTCAAAGAATGTCATTAGTTTGAATTTCTTGATAATCATTGCTATATTTCCTCCAAAGACTTGTCAAACCTTTGATAGCAAATTCTGAGAGTATTTTTTTTTTTTGACTCATCACAAACTTTTAATATAGCCTCAAAAAAAGTTAGGCATTATTAAGGGTTTTAAGATTTATGCCTTTTAATATTAGTGAGAAGAAACCTTTTTTGCTTCTGAGCTAATGTTGTTTTGCATGCCTGCTCTGATTTTTATTTGAAGTGTCTAATGGTACCATGTGGAGTCCTGTTGTGGCATTGTAGGATAAACACTGGGATGCTAACTGCAAGGTCAGTGGTTCAAACCCACCAGCTGCAACTTGGAATCCATATACAGGGTCACTATGAATCAGAACCAACAACAACAGCGGGGACATGTAACTAGAGCCATTATCTGCTGGCCCTTTCTCACTGTCGTCTCTTTCTAAACTTCCCTTTCCCAACCTTCAAAATGCCATGAGCTCTGAATTGTGTAAGACGTTAGGGCTTTTATGTCTCCCTCTCATGGAAGACTTTCCTCCAGCAGAGCCTTGAATAGACAAGATTCCCCTGTCATTACTCTAGAACACAAAGAGCTATTTTGTCTTGAGTGAACAAACCATTTCAGTCCTAGCTTATTTATGTTTGTTTCCAGCTCTAGTATGCATTCAGATCCAATGTCATGTTTTCTCTTGATGTTGAGCATTAAAATCCAAACATCATTATCAGTGAGTGCTGTTGACTTGATAGTGACTCATCCTGTAGCAGTGAGACAGGGTAGAAATGGCCCCAATTTTCTTGACTGTAATCTTTATGGAAACAGATTGCTAGGTCTGTTGTTCCCAGAACCTATGGATGGGTGTGAACCTTTTGGTTAACAACTGAGTGTTAACTATTAAGCCACCAGGACTCCTTTTTCAGAGTCTGAAATAGGAACTAATTCCTCCTTCTGTAGCACTACCTCCACAACAATGAGTTTAGTTTTTTGGCATGAGCTATAAAGATGGAAGAAAATTCTTAGCTAGAATGATTCAGAAAAGTTGCTGAAAGCTTTGATAGAGCGTTGCTTCAAACTACACAACCCACACTCTCTCTCCTAGATATAGATTTTATGATGGAAAGAATCTTCTATGCTAGCTTTTAGTTTGTTTTTAAAGATTTTAGGGGAGAAAACATCACACCATATTATATACAATGAGCTTCTGCTTCGGAGAACACATAACAGTGCCCCATTTCTCCAAGAATTCAGTACTGATAGCAAATGCATATGTATGCGTGTGCATCTGTCCATTACAACACTTAGTATCATGAGTGATCATCAATACATTATTTTCAAAAACAAGAAGAGAAAGTATTTAAATATCAGAAATAATTAAGGTATCTAAGAAACCAAGCAGATCTATTCAAATAGAAGACTAAATTGACAGCCTAGAGTACCTGAGGGAGGGTCACTCTGTGTTCTGCTCCTGTATAAGATTTTAAATTAGGAAACCCATGGGGCAGTTCTATTCTGTCCTATAGGGTTTCTAAAAGTTACAATTGACTCAACAGCACCTAAATACAACATTACATGTATGAAGCATATATTTGTGCTTTGTATGTATCTTATATTGCATGAAATAAATTTCTTTTCTTTTAAAAATTTTTTTCTAACTTTTTATTGTGAATCAAGTGAAGACTTACAGAGCAGATGATCAGTTTTACATTCAACAAGTCATATACTTTGTTTGCTTCATTACATGCTTTCAATCCCCTCATGTACCGACAGTTAACAGTATTCACTTCTATTCATTTTAATTGCATTCCTTCATGTCTCCTGCTACCATAATCTTCCACTTAACTTCCCTCTTGTTCTATATTGCCTTTCCTGTCACCCATGTTAACATGTGGCTACCCTCTATCCCCACCCCGAAACCATCATAGATTATTTCTTTTAACCAGAAAAACTTTCCCTTCCCCCTTTTAAAAAACTTTTTACAATATTGGTCTCATACAATATTGTTCTTTTGTGATGGACTAATTTCACTCAATATAATGTCCCCCAGGTTCAACCATGTTGTGAGGTGTTTCATAGATTCATCATTATTCTTCAACATTTTGTAGTATCCCGTTGTGGGTATGTATGTATGTTTGTTTAGCCATTCTTCTGTTGATGAGCATTTAGACTGGCTCCATCTTTTTGTTATATCTCTTATAGGAAACACATTGAAGAATCCTGTTTTCTCATCCATTCTGTTTGTTCATTCTGTTCTCTCTTTCTCTTGACTGGTACATTTAATCCACTTACATTCAGTGTAATTATCAATGAATATGAATTGATTTCTATTATTTTTCTCTGAGATTTTTGTGTGTGTGATGTTGCTGGATTCTTTGTTCTATATAATTTTCTATGCTGAGTTCCATTTGTGGATTTTCTTTTCATTTTCATTTCCATTGTATTAATATTTATGATATCTTTGGATTTTCCTCCTTTACTTACTTTGATGTGCAGCTGTATTAGTTTTCTTTGATGTTACTATGTAATTTATTAAAATTTTCCTTGCTCAAAACAGTCTGTTTTATCTTGAAATCTACTTGACTTCCTTGGAAGTTCTGGATCTAAACCATTCCCTCTTTTTGCCTTGTATTTGAATTCATTATAAATTGATGTCTCTGGCTCCCAACTTTCAGTCTTGTAGGTTTGTTCTACTTTAAATACTTGTATATCTGGATTGAGTTCTGAGTGGATTTGTCATGTATGGTAATCTCAGTTCATTGTCTGCTATTGTTAGTCCAAAGAACACCGTTTAGCATTTTTTGTAAAGTTGGTCTGGTCATTACAAATCCTTTAATTTCTGCTTATCATGAAATGTTCTAATTTCTCTGTTGTATTTGAGGGACAGCTTTGCTGAGTATATGATTCTTGGTTGGCATTTTTTTTTTCTTTCAGAGTTGTGTATATGTCATCCCATTGCCTTCTTGCCTGCAAGTTTCTGCTGCGAAATCAAAACTTAGTTTTATTTGTTTTGCTTTGTAGGTTAACTTTTTGTTTTCCCTGAGTTGCTCTGAGGATTCTTTCCCAGTCTTTGATTTTGGAAAATTTTATTATGATATGTCTTGGTGATTTTCTTATGGAAACTATCCTGTTTGGGGTTTGTTAAGCTTCTTGTATGTTTATCTTCTTGTCTTTCATGATGTTAGGGAAGTTCTCATGATGTCAATTTTCTCCGTATTTTTATTGTCTTTTCCTGTTCTGGAATTCCAATTACCTTTAAGTTGTTACTCATGGTGTCCCACATAATTCTTAGGCTTTCTTGGGATTTTTTCATTCTTTTTTCTGATTGTTCTTCCAGCATACTAATATTGAGCAATTTATCTCCAAATTCACTAATTTAGGCATCCATTTCTTTGAACCTTCACCTTTGCTCTTACAATGTATTGCTCATTTCTGAATTCTTACTGTTAATCTTCTGGATTTCTAATTGCAGGTTTGTATTATTTCAAAATTTGTATTTATTTTGTTTGCTTTTCTTGTAGCATTTTCCTGAATTCTTCTAAAGATTTTTCTGTATCGTCCTTGCTTTCTTCCATCTTTCTGTCAATGCGTTGAAAGTACCATTACCTTTATTTTCTCAGAAATATTTTCTGTCTCTGTATGTTGGTCATTTGTTTGACTCATTTTCTCTTGTTTCTTCATGTGTGCCAAAATTGTCTGTTATCTCTGGGCCATTGTGGGGTTGTCATAATTTTGCAAACAAACAGTTCATTTGTTGGACCTGGAGTGGAGAAATCTCTGTTGTGCTCCTGAAAACAAAGGAGGTCAGGAGGTGGTTGGGAAAGGGATGTGAAGCAGAGTTTCTATATGGTGCTCCTATCGTTCTCAGTGTTATCTACGTTCAGGGCATGCAATCTAGAAGTATTTCATGGGTTTCTTGATGGAGCTGGTTTCCATGTCTGTTAGAACCACAGGAAAGCTTGGGGCAGGGTGATTGGTGACTCTTTGGGTTTTGCAGGTCTGGAGCCGAGTCCATCTGAGTCTAGGTGCCAAAGTCCCACACCAAAGTGGTGCAGTCAGCCCCCAGCTCACACTTGTATGGCTCTTAACCAAGTGGCTCCAAAACCCTGGAGAGCATAATCCACACAGGGGGTGGGTGAGCATGGGAGCTGGCCACACCTCTGGTTATCAGGGGAGCCTGGAAAAAAAGAAGCAATCCTATCTTTCTAGTTGCCTATGGAAATCTGCTCTGCCAGGCCTCCCTCTGCTGACATAGCTTCTCACACGATGGTTGAGCTGCATTTGGCCAGCTGTTCACCAGTCTCCCTCTCTCACCATCGCTGCTAGACCTCTCCTTCCAGCAGGCACCTCATCCAGCTCTCTAAACTTTCTTACGAAGTTCAGGGTTCCTGAATTTTCATCTGTGTCTGGTTTATTTGGTCTCTCATGTCTTTGTTGGTGATTTTGAACCACTGGCCTTGCTGTTCAAATGGAATTTGTGGTCAAGTGCTTATCCTAGAGCTCCAGCAAAATCATTTGGTCTGACCCTGCCAAGGCAACCGCAGTTCCAGCCATCACATTAAGAATGATTTAATTAAATGTTTGATCAAATATATCAGGCTAATTTTTAAGTTGATAATTGTGTATGACCCATGCATAGTATTATAAATATCTAAATGGACCTTGGCAGAATAAAAGATTCCCCACCTTGTTGTAGAGGGTCTAAGTAGTGCATCTGCCTTGTTTGCCATCTTACTGGAAATCTCTACATGAAAAGATAATTAAAGTTGTGCTCTTTCATTCATGGTTTGTTTGTGGCAAAAGCAATTTTGAGTAAGTAGCCAACCTTTAAAAACAAAAACACAGACAAATACATAAGCATATATTACACAGTGGATTTTCATAATGGATAGGGTAAGTTTCTTTTCCCGGCTTGCTGAATGCTTTAGATTCCATGTTTCCATTATGAAGAAATGTGTAGCATTAGAAGCACTGAAGATTTCCTTCCATATCATATAAAAGAAAGAAGAAAATACTACAAGATGTGAAATATCTTACTTTCTGTTCCTTACATTTTTAACTTTACAGATATTATGGTGATGCCATGTATCAACTCATGTTTATTGACACCTACTGTGTGCCTGGCACTCTGAGGTTAATGGTAAAGAAAACAAGTAAGACTTCTCTCTATAATATCTAAAACAAGTTGTTGTACAGTTGATCCCAACTTTTGGTGTTTATGGACAATCTAATATTTACAATGGAATTAAATTCTCTTTAATTTATGCAATTGGATACTAATCTAAAATTGCAATATACAAATACTAATAATAACACATTAATATCAATAGATCCCTTTCACTACCATGTGGTTTCAAAAAACCATAACAAAAACAAAACCTCCCAATGACTAATGGGAATTGGCTCATAGAATAAGCACTGGACTGCTAACCACAGGGTCAGTGGTTCAATCCCACCAGCTGCTCCTTGAAAACCATATGAACCAACTCCATAGCACTTAACAACATCAACAACAGTGAAATTTTAAAAGTATAAAGAAAGGACTCCTGGTGTGGTGATGTGGGTTAATGCATTATTAGTTTGAACTGCAAGGTCAGTGGTTCAAACTCACCAGTTACTCCTAGGAAACCCCATATAGGGTCTCTATGAGTCAGATCTGACTCCATGGCACTTAACAACAACAACAAAGAAAGAAAATAATTTTTTCACGGGAACTTGTAACCTTTTGAGCCCAAATCAAATAACAACAAAACCCCCCACTTTGTCTAGAAAATAATTGAAATCCTGGTGACTTTGTAGGATAAACACTGAATGGTGAACCACAGCTCTGATGTTTGAGCCCACCAGCTGCTCAGAGAGAGAAAGATGAGGCTATCTGCTCCTGCAAAAATGTTCTGCTCAGAAACAACAATAATAGCATAATTATTCACCAGGAATTGAACAATTTTGGGGGGCTGTTGGTGGTATAGGTAAGGGGGATTGAAGTAGTGGGCTAAATAGTTTATTATTTAAATAGTTTATTATTTACCTATGACATAGACTGACAAAAAAGTGATCATTTGCTTTCTTCACACATTTACATTTTTACCTTGTTGTTGTTAATTATGATGGAGTTGGTTTTGACTCATAGCAACTCTGTATAGGATGTCTATCTTTAGGTCTTTGCAGAGCAGAAAGTCTAATCCTTCTTCCGTGGAATAGCTGGTGGTTCCCACAGCCAACCTTTTGGCACAATTCCAATTGTTGTTGTTATTTAGTGCCCTCGAGTTGGTTCTGACTCATAGTAACACTGTGTAAGTTTTCAGAGGAACGGCTGGTGGGTTTGAATAACTGACCTTGTGGTTGAAACCAACCTTGTGGTCCAGTTTACTACAGTCCTGGGCAAGTATAGGTCCAGGAGTGGCACAAACAGTTTGTGCTTCACTATCAGCTGTTCCTTGAAAACTCTGTACAGGATCCCTATAAGTCAGAACCAACTCAATGGCACTTAACAACACTGTCCTAAAGGGAAGTGCAGTGGCTCTATAGAATAAGCACTGTACTGCTCACCACAAGATGACAATCCAAACCCACGAACTTCTTCAGGAGAAAGATGAGACTTTCTGCTCCCATACAGATTTACAGTCTCAGAAACTTTATACAGGTTTGCTGTGAGTTGTTTAACACCACCACCACTATTCTGAAGTTTAGTGGTTCAATCCCACCCAGCAATACCACAGAAGAAAGGCCTAACAATCTATTTTTGTAACGATATTTACTGTTGTTAAAACCAGTGCTAGATACCAAAATTCAAAAAAAAAAAAAATTCAGGGCTTGTGGGGAGAGTGAAAAAATGTAGGATTAAAGATGTGGAGACTCTGACCCATAGTAATATGAAAAAAATTAGTAATCTCATATTTTTTGTATCTATTAAGTTTTTTTTTTTTTTCTCTTCCATTGGTTACAAGTCATTAAAAATGTATGCTAATCATTTAGCAAAGCTATGCAGCAAACCATCAGACTTCAGTGGAGGACATGCTGATAATTCAACACAAGCCTTACTAGTTTTTTCTGTTCATGAAATTTAAGAGGAATAGGAGTAAGCAGTTCTTGTAGTACTTCTGTTCAATTTCTTTAAAATATTATTCCTAAGTCTGAAAAAAATTAAAAGCAGGAATAACGTTTTAAATATATTTCTATTTCTGTTTTAAGTGATACATAAAATTTAGAAAACGTATTTCGCCTACCTTAAAAGAATAAATAAAACAAAGGACAACAATGATTTTCCTTAACATCAGTGATCACCGATGTTTTCTCAAGATCCATATGAACTTAAAATACTCTCATAGCCTTAAAAGTATAGAAAAATCAGTACATTGAGAAATTCTGTGTATGTGTGTGATTTCAGGGACACAAAAGAACAGAGGTAAGGAAATGACTTTTTTCTATTCAATGATTCTACTCAGAATACCTGAATTGAATGTATGACACTTAGGTTGGTATAGAGGTACTCATGGTATTGTCTTCCAAGAGGAAAGCAAATACTACTTGAGCTATTGTTGTTGTTAAGTGCCTTCAAGTCATCTCCAACTCATAGAGACCCTGTATAGGGTTTCCAAGGAGTGGTTGGTGATTTTGAACCACTGACCTTGTGGCTTAAACTGACCCTGCGGTCCAGTGCTTTATCCCACAGCACCACATCAGGACTCCATTACTTGGGCTAATCCTATAGAATTTTGATGGTTTATGTTTAATAGAGTAAAACCATTTGGATCTATTTTTCTTTAAATGAGCATATGAAAAATACAAGATCCATTTCTTTCCTTGACAATTTCTCCCTTTGTTGCTATTAGGGCATTTATTGATTTCAGAAGCAACTCCAAAGGGCAATATTTGTCAGGGAAGTTGGATACAAACAATAAAAAGAGAAAAATAGTATGGAGTTTAATAAATATATAAAGCTTGGAGTCTAATGTGTGACATTAGAAAGATGCACCATGTACTAATGTTTATTAAGTCTCCCAGCTGCTAAACTGAGAGTGATTCTGTCATTCCAAGACCAGATGAATCTGCATACATGTGAAGGGAAATGACTCTGAGTTCTGTGGTTTGCATCAGGTGTCTTTTCTTATCGAGCATCATTCATATTCATGTCATCATGATGAATTCAAGGTAACTTAACACTCCCTCTGTCAGAATCAGATGAGAGAGTCTGATTGTATCACAGTCCAAGGCAGCTTGTTTTTTCAGCTTACCACTTGACAGCACAATAAAAAGGTCAAGGGGTATCACTAATTGTGAGTAGCATCTTATAATAATTCCACATGGCCTGAGGAAGGGTTTTGTCCTAATTTATTTGATATGTTTGGAAAGGTCAATTGCATCCTCAAACTAAAAAACTCCAAGTATTTTTCTCTACAAATAAAACCTAGATGTATTTTATTTTCTTTCATAGATCATTAGCATCAACATTAGAGGAAAATATCTATGGTTCTGAAACTTGCCATGAACTAAGAATGTAAAGTTAAAAACAACAACAAAAAGCTAACCCTCTGTAGTTACTTGTACTCTTTACAAATAAACCAAGCTGTATATAAATAATCATTTAAGCAGAAACAATGCCAGGAATTCTTTTCATAAGTATCAATTCAGCTTAAAGAACATGCAATGTAATATTATTTATTTTTTAAAAATCTGATTTAACCTTTTCATTTTTTTACAGCAAATGACTGATACTCTATAATCTGTTTATCAAAATTAGATGGTAGATCAAAATAAGTTCTTGTCCGGTCACACAGAGGGTTGTGTATCTGTTTATTTTAATCTTGTTGTTGTTGTTGTTAGGTGCCATCGAGTCAGTGTCAACTCATAGCGACCTTATGCACAACAGAATGAAACACTGCCCGATCCTGGGCCAACCTCACTTTTGTTGCTATGCTTGAGTCCATCGATGCTGCCACTTGGCCAATCCATCTCATTGGGGTCTTCCTCTTTTTCTCTGACCCTCCACCTTACCAAACATGATATCCTTCAGTGACTGGTCCGTCCTGACAATATGTCTGAAATATGAGAGACAAAGTTTGGCCACCTTGGCCTCCATGGAGCACTCTGGCTGCACTGCTTCCAACACAGATCTGTTTTAATCTTAGTTTCCATGAATTTGAAGTTTGTATTTATTGCTTTCTGATCACCAAATTAAACAAATAACAACAACAATAATGAGACTGTCTCAAGTTCAGTACAACAGGTTTTCTTTACTTTGAATTGATCAAGTTTAACAAGATCCAAGTTTTCTGAAACATATACATAGACTACAAAACTAGTTTAAGAAAGATATTACGATTTATGACTCAGGTTTTTAATGAATCTACCTTTAATTACAAGTAGCTGATTGTCAGAAAGTCACATATTTATAAAAGATAAAAATCGAAAGTTTTAGGCTCCTTTGGGGTATTTGTCAGTGTCATTGTTGTTGAGTGCTGTCAAATTGGTTCTGACTTATAACTACTGTATATAGGTGTTTCAAGCTAAAGCATATCAATTAACAAGGCACATTAAAAAGTTACTTTAGAGTAACTTTTGTCAAAAAAAATCATATGGAAGTCAAACATTCTTATCACCACAACAATGACTTAACATTGAATTACAAGAAATTTTTACTAATATCAATTACAATCTTACTCTGATAAATATAATAGAAAACAACATAATAAGAGAGACTTCAAAATTCAGATGTAAACCAGAACTAATATATTTGTTTAAATCTTGGGATGCATTTATTTATTGTGGGAAGATTCCTTCTATCAATGATATGAGATTTGGTTAGTGTAAGATGACGTTCAAATTTTTTCTTTTGATTTCCAAAGAGCATGCTTGCTATTTACAAATATGTTTCACAAGTATAATCTTATGAAAGTTTATGAAAGTGTCCACATTTTTAATATCCATGGTAACTTAGTCATTTAGTGTATTTATATTACCTTGCTAAAATTTTGTTGCTGGTATTAAGTGATGTCAATTTGGTTCTGACTCACAGTGATTCAGTACAGGGCTTTCCAGGCTGTAAATCTTTGCAGGAGCAATTATGACTTGTATTTCTCCCAAGAAGCAACTAGTGGATTCAAACCTCTGATCCTGTGGTTTTCAGTCCAGTGGTTATCCTACAAAGCAACCGCATTCTTCAATAGAACTTTCTTGTATGTTAAAATTGTGTCGTTGGAGAAAAATGGCTTTCTACTTCCACTAAGATTTAAAGCCTCGGAAACCCAGTGAGAGTTATTATAAGTTGGAGCAGACTCAACAGCACTTAACAACAAAAACAAAATCATCTTATTCATCGCTGCCTTATTGATATGTAGGTGTGCATCATCCAATTATGTAGAGTTTTCTAAGCTCTAGTCCTGGTGTGATACTGTAGGATAAGCACTGGATTACTAACTGCATGGTGGGTGATTCAAATCCACCAGTTGTTTCTTGGAAACCCTATGCCAAGTCACTATGAAATAGAACTGACTCAACAACACTTAAACACCAACAAACTGATAGACTAACAGATTTATTTGCCTCAGAAAATATTGTTCTTACCAATTTAATGAACATTGTTTTCACTCATATTGAATGAAAATTCCATTAGGCATATTAAAACCTATTTACATAACAATGTCCTTTGTTGAGTGGGGTGTGGATACATACTTGAAACTAGGAAGTAGCTACAGAGCACCATTTTTGCTCCCCTAGTAAACTGTACTTTTGTCAAATGTTGAAGCAATTGGCATGGCAGTGAGGCATTTAAGTACTTAATTCAAACTTTTTTAGGTTAAGAAGCAAAATAACTAGTGTACAAAATCATGTAATCATTAATTTATTCTTATCAGTTATTTATTATTATTATTGTTTCAAATATATGAAAATGTAGAAAGAATAGTATGATTAAAACTTACTGTATATATACACTGGTGGCACTATAAGATAAAGCTCTGGATCCCAAGGTCTGTTTGAACTGCAGGGTCAGCGGTTCAAACCAACCAGCTCTTCCTTGGAAACCCTATACAGGGTAGCTATGAGTCAGAACCAACTCAACAACACATAACAACTTAACTACAATATGGGTGTTTTATGTCCCTTTTTGCTTCCTTCCAGATTATTTTGGAGCAAATTCAAGACCTAGTATTTAATCTGTAAATATTTCAATGTTATTGTTGTTGGGTGCCATTGAGTCAGTTTTGACTCATAGAGACCCTATGGCACACAGAATGAAACACTAAATACTAAACGCTGCCTGGTCCTGCACCATCCTCTCAGTGGTTTTGTGTTTCTGCCCATTGTTGCTGCCACTGTATCAATACATCTTGGGGTCACTGCACTTCCCCCACACATTACCAAGCATGATGTCTTTCTCCAGGGACTGATCCCTTCAAATAACATGTCCAAAGCATGTGAGAAGTCTTGCCATTACTAGTTTTTAAGGCACATTCTGACTACTTCTTCTATCACAGATTTCTTCATTCTTCTGTCAAATCATGGTGCTTTCAGTATTCTTCTCCAGCACCAGAATTCAAATGCATTGATTCATAAGTCTTCCTTACTCATTGTCCTCCTACTTGTCTGTCAGTTTGTCATACTGTGGTGGCTTGTGTGTTGATATGATTCTGCAGGATATCAAGGTCACCCATGGTGGACACTTTTCAGCTGAGCTCTCAGAAGAAGACAGATTAAGAAGAAGGAGAGACAGACTACTTCTGAATATTTAGTCACTGAAAACCTTATGAATAGCAGTGAAACACTGTCCGATCACACCAGAATATTGAACACAGAAACATGATGAATAGCACCAGAATTTTGTCAGATACCGTGCTGGAAGATAAGCTCCTCAGGTTGGAAGGCATTCAACATAGGACTGAGTAAGGAATCCTCAAAGTAGAGTCAACCAGGATAATGCACATGGAGTAAAACTTTCAGAACCTTTATTTGCTGATAGGGCACAACTCAAAATGAGGAGAAATAGCTGCAAACATATATTAAAAACTGGAAGATGGAGTGTATGAAGTATGAATCTAGGAAAATTGGAAGTAGTCAAAGATGAATTGAACTCATAAAAATTGGATATCCTAGACATTTTGAATTTGACAATCATTTGGTTTACTATACCAGGAATAACAAATTGAAGAGGAATGCTATCGCACTGATTATCAAAAAGAACAATTCAAGATCTACTTTGAAGTATAAAACCGTCTGTGATAGGATAATATTCAGACACCTATATGGCACTGTGGGTTAATGCACATGGCTGCCAAGACAGTTTGAATTGCAAGGTTGACAGTTCAACCTCACCAGGGTTTCACTGGAAACCCTCTGCAGGGTCACTATGAGTTGGAACCCACTCAATGGCAAGTAACAAAAACAACATAAGGAAGACCAATTAATACCACTATTATTCATTTTTATGCACCAACCACTAAGGCCAATGATGACAAAATTGAATAATTCTACCAACTTCTTCAGTCTGAAATTGCAAACATGCAATCAAGAAGTATTGATAATTACTGATGATTGGAATGCAAAAGTTGGAAACAATGAGGAAGGAACAGCAGTTGGAAAATATAGCCTTCATGATTCAAACGATGCTGGAAATTGCATGATAGAATTTTGTAAGATCTTCGGGACCTAAATTTGCTGATAAGACACAAAATGAAAAAGGAAGAGAAACAGTTGTAAACATTCACTAATAATTAGAAAATGGAATATGCAAAGTATGAATCTAGGAAAATTGGGAATTGTCAAAAGCGAAATGGAACACATAAACATCAATATTCTGGGCATTAGACTGGTATTGGTCATTTTGAATAAGAAATCACATGGTTTACTATGCTGGGAATGACAAATCTGAGAAGAAAGGTATTGCATTCATCATGAAAAAGAACTTTTCAAGATCTGTCTTGAAGTACTACACTGTCTGTGAAAGGATAATATCCATACATCTACAAGGAATACCACTTAATACCACTGCTATTCAAATTTACACACCAACCACTAAAGCCAGTGATGATAAAATTGAATAATTCTTTCAGCTTCTGTAGTCTGAAATTTATCAAACATGTAATCAAGATGGAATGATAACTATTGGCAATTGGAATACAAAGGTTGGAACAAAGAAGAAGGATCAGTAGTTGGAAAATATGGCTTTAGTGATGGAAATGATGGTGGAGATCACATGATAGAATTTTGCAACACCAATGACTTCTTCATTGCAAATACTTTTTTAAAAACAATATAAAAGACAATTATACACATTATACACATGAACCTCACCAGACGGAATACTTAGATATCTAATTGATCTGTGGAAAGAGACAGTGGAAAAGCTCCAAGTCATCAACCAAAGCAAGGTCAGGGGGTCGACTGTGGAGCAGACCGTCAATTGTTCATATGCAAGTTCAGGCTGAAGCTGAAGAAAATGAAAAAAGTCCATGAGGGCCAAAATATGACCTCAAATATATCCCACCTGAATTTAGAGATCCTCTGAAGAACAGATTTCATGCAGTTTGCACTAAAGACTGAAAACCAGAAGATTTGTGGGATGACATCAAGAACATTACACCGGAAGAAAGCAAAAAGCTATTAAAAAAACAAGAAAGAAGAAAAGACCAAATTGGATGTCAAACGAGACTCTGAAACTTGCTCTCCAGTGTAGAGATGCTAATGAGAAACTAAAAGAATTGAATAAAATTTCAAACGTCAGTCCAAGAAGACAAAGTCAAATATTATAATGAAATATGCAAAGACTTGAAGTCTGAAAACCAAATGGAAAGAACATGCTCAGCATTTCTCAAACTGAGGAAACTGAAGAAAAGTTTCTAGCCTCATCTTACAGTATTGAAGGTTTCTATTGGCAAAATACTAAACGATGCAGAAAGCGTCAAAAGGAAGACAGAAGGTATACACAGAGTCACTGTACCAAAAGGAAATGTTCAAACATTTCAAGAGGTAACATATGTAAAGAGCCAATGATGCTTAAGGAAGAAGTCCAAGGTGCATTGAAGGCATTGGCACAGAATAAGGCTTCAGGAACTGACGGAATACAAATTGAAATATTTCAACAAACTGACGAAGCACTGGAGACATTCACTCACATATGCCAAGATATTTAGAAGACAGCTAACTGGCTAACTGATTGGAAGAGATACACATTTGTGCCCATGCCAAAGAGAGGTGACCCAATGGAATGTAGAAATCATCGGGCAATATCATTAATATTTAATGCAAGTAAAATTTTGCTGAAGATAATTTAAAAATGGCTGCAACGGTACATTGCAGAGAACTGCCAGAGGTTCAAGTCGAGTTCGGAAGAGGACATGGAACAAGGGATATAATTGCTGATGTTAGATGGACGTTGGCTGAAAGCAGAGAATATCAGAAAGATGTTTACCTGTGCTTTGTTGACTATTCAAAGACTTTCAATTGTGTGGATCATGACAAGCTATGGACAACATTGCAAAGCACTAAAGTGTACTCATGAGGAACCTTTACAAAGACCAAGAAGCAATTGTTTGAGCAGAACAAGGGAACATTGAATGGTTTATATTTAAGCAAGGTGTGCTCCAGGTTTGTATTCTTTCACCATATTTATTCAATCTGTATGCTGAGCACATAATCCAATAAACTGGATTCTTTGAAGAACGTGGCATTAGGATTGAATGAAAACTCATTAACAACCTGTGATATGCAGATACAACCTTGCTTGCTGAAAATGAAGAAGACTTAAAATACTTACTGATGAAGATCAAAAACCACAGAATTCAGTGTGAGTTGCACCTCAGAAATCCTCATCGCTGGACCAATAAACAACATTCATATAATGGAGAAAAGCTTGAATTTGTCAAAGACTTCATTTTGCTCAGATCAACCATTAACACTCATGGAAGCAGCAGTCAAGAAATCAAATGACATATAGCATTAAGCAAATCTGCTGCACAAGACCTTTTCAAAGCGTTAAAGAACAAAGATGTGTGAGGACTAAGGTGTGCCTGACCGAAGCCTTGGTATTTTCAATAATCTCATATGCATATGAAAATTGAATGGTGAATAAAGAAGACCATAGAAAAATTGATGCATTTGAGTTATGATGTTGAAGGGGGATGTTAAAAGTTCCATGGATTGGCAAAAGAAGAAACCAATCTTTGTTGACAGAAGTACAGCCATGTTATCAAGAGGGACCAGCCCCTGGAGAAGGATATCATGTTTGGTAAAGTAGACAGTCAGAGAAAAAGAGAAAGACCCCCAATGAGATGTACCGGCAGTGGGCTCAAATGTAACAATGATTGTGAAGATGGCACAGCACTGGTCGGTGGTCCATTCTGTTGTGCGTAGGATCCCTATGCGTTGATTCTGATTCCATGGCATCTAACAACAACAACACTCCCAACTTTGGAATCTTGGTGTGACACTGTAGGATAAGCACTGGAATTTATTCAATGGCATTTAATAACAACATTCCCCACTCTGGCTTCAATGACATCTCTTTGGAGCATGAAGTCAACCATGGTAGGAATACTTAAACCAGGAAAATGGAAAAATGTTATAAATTAAAAGGTTCTGTTTTGTATTTGTTGCTTGATTTGATTGATTTTGGGTAGATGATTGTGACAATTACCAGCACCTAATTAGACTGATGTTAAATTTCATCAAACTTTGCTATAATTTTGAAAAGCTTCACTTCTTAAACTTCTATTTTTCTCTAAGCAACAGATTGGTTTTTTTCAGCCTGTTTTCACTATAAATGATATTCTGAATGTAAGTCTTTATGAAGTCAATTGAATGGCAGCAAAAGCGTTAATGGCAATATTTTGGTTTAAACTGATTTGAACTTCTTGGAAACTTCCATATTATGATGTATAAACGTGGGAAAGTAAAAGGGAGAGTTGAAAGTAAATGTAGACAAAATTCTGCTGGTTTTCTTCTGGCTAAAAGTACTATTTTTTTTTTTAAATCTTTATTTTTGTTTTTAAGATTAGTCCCCTTTCTCTTCAAATTCTGTATTTTCTCAAAAGGAAATGGCTACACCATTCGTTAACCAACTTTGCTGAAAATGACTCCCAAGTTTTTAAGTATATTTTCTTTTAAACACCATTTTAAGATCTAGACCCACAAAATCCACAACTTGCTTTACATATCAATTTGGGTAACAAAAAAATATTTTCAATTCAGTACACACAAAAATTATTTTATATAAATTTCTTCCAAAATCTGTTTGTCTACCTTAATATTTTTACCTTCTCGTTTCATTACAAAGGAGCCCTGGTAGCATAGTGAGTTGCTAGTTGGACTGCTAACCACAAGGCAACAGTTCAAATCTACCAGATTCTCTATGAGTGATAGATGAGGCTTTCTGCTCCCAGTTCCACTTACAGCCTCAGAAACCTCATACAGGGTTCCTATGAGTTGGAAGCGACTCCACAGCATACAACCATCACCATCGCCACCATTATATTCTAAAGGTGTGTGTTAGGGTTGTATCCTTCCACCATGCATATTCAATCTATATGGTGAGCAAATAAACCAGAAGGTGGACTATATGAAGAATGCAGCATCAGGAATGGAGGCATGGAGTGTCACTAAGGTTGTGGACTACACCAGGTGATTATGTCAGAGAGGATAAGAGAAAAATGACTGTCTATAAATTTTTAATGAAGTGTTTTAACAGAAATCTACTATTTTTTTTTAAATAAAAACATCCATGTAGTTAAACAATGAAAATATTTTTCATAAGCCCACAAAGCCAAAAAAGTCTAAACAAAGCTGAAAATGGACAAAACAAATCCAAAAAGGTACTAAAAAATGCTGAATAGGACCTAAAAAAGCTGAAAAAGGCCTAAAAAAGCTTTCAAAGGACTAAACAATGCTGACAAAGTACTAAACAATCCCGACAAAGGCCAAAACCAAGCCGAAAAATTACTAACCAAATACAAACAGGGCCTCACCTAAACCAGAAAAGGCTTAAACAGATCCTGTTGTTGTTGTTGTTGTTGTTGTTAAGTGCTGTGGAGTCGGTTCCGACTCATAGCGACCCTGCACAGGGTTTCCGACGCTGTAAATCTTTACGGGAGCAGAATGCCTCATCTTAAACAGAGCCTAAGAGAATGTAAATAAAGCCGAAGATGACTTAAACAAAGTCAAACATGGCCTAAATAAATCCAAAAAGGGCCTAACCTAAGCTGGGAAAGGCCTAAGCAGAATGCTAAGAGGAACTAAACAAAGCCAAAAATAGCCTAAACAAAGGTCAAAAGGTCTAAACAAAGCCCAAAATAGCCAAAATAAAGCTGAAAAAGGACTAAACAAAGTCTAAGAAGGCCAAAATAAAGCTGAAAAAGGACTAAACAAATGGATTAACAAATGGATTAATCACAACTAAAGGGGACCTAAACAAGCTAAAAAAGGTTTAAACAAAGCCAAAGAGTGCCTAAAGAAAGTCGAAAAAGGCCTAAACAAAGCCAAGGAATGCCTAAGCAAAGCTGAAGATGGCCTAAGCAAAGCCGAAGCTACCAATATACCTACAAGACTAATGTTGTTAAGTGCCATAGAGTTGATTCCAACTCATAGTGACTCTGTATAGGGTTTCCAAGGAGCTACTGATGAGTTTGAACTGCCAACCTTACAGTTCAATCTAACTTTGTGATCCTATGCGTTATCCTACAGTGCCCCACAAGGACTCCTACAAGATTAATAGTCTATGTTAACTTATATTTTGACTCTTGTGTGTGTGTGTGTGTGTGTGTGTGTGGTGTGGCACTGTGGGTTAATGCTCTGGACCGCAAGGTCACTTTGAACTGCAAGGTCGGAGGTTAAAGCTCACGAGCCACTCCTTGAAAACCCTATACAGGATTGCTATGAGTGGAACTGACTGGATGGCACTTAACAACAACGACAGTGCACTGTGCTCAGAGTTGTCATTACACCCAAATTAGAATAATCATCTAGTTGTTTAATACATGCCCTACAAGCACACAGTATTGTTTTTATTGCTCCTAGAACTTTTATAGTTGTTGATTTTGTCAAATGCTTTGCTATTTTAGTTACAATATTTTCATAATTATTATTTGTTTATCTTTGACTATAATTTTTATTAATGAAGTAGTAATTAAAGGAAAGGGAGAGAAATAAAAATAGGTTTTTGCCTTGTTACTAATAATGTAGTAAGTAATGTTCCAGTTTAATGTAGAAACATTTTATACAATAATTTATTATTATAATCTATGAAATATTAAATTTAAGCATTTTATAACTGTGTTTATCACATATTTTTCTACTATTAAAATTGATAATACAAACACTAAGGATTCTGTGTGGTCTGGTAAGAAGGGAGGTCCTTTTTGGGAGGGGGAGCCAGCGGTAACACCATGAGCTACTGCACTGGCTGACAACCAAGTCTGATGATGACACTGCTCGGAGGAAGATTCCTTAACAATCTTTGATATGAAGATAGCACAGCCTTCTTTGATGAAATTGAGACATCTTGTAACATTTACTGATGATCTAAGACTACAGCATTCAAGGTGAATTACAACTCAACATAAAGAAAACAAAGATCCTCACAACTGGAGCAGACTCATGATAGAATCTGAGAATATGGAAGTTGCCAAGGATTTCATTTTATTGAATCCATAACAATGCCCTTAGAATCAGTGATTTAAAAAAAATCAAATGATTTGTTGCATTTAGCAAATCTACCGCAAAATAGCTCTGTAAAATGTTTGAAAAGCAAAGATTACATCTTGAGGATTAAGGTGAGCCTGACCCAAGACATGGTATTTTCAATTGCATCCTGATGTGGCACTGTAGGATAAACACCAAACTTCTAACCACCAGGTCAGTGATTCAAAGCCACCAATTGCTCCTTGGAAACCCTATATAGGGTTGCTATGATTCAGAACTGACCCAACAGTGCCTAACCACAAAATACACATGTAAATGCTGCAAAAGTAATAAGAAAGATCAAAGAAGAATTGATTCATTTGAATCAGTGTTGGCAAAAAATATTGAATATGCCATACACTGCCAGAATAATGAACAATTCTGTTTGGAAGGACAGCTAGAATGTTCCTTTGAAGCAAGGAAGATGAAACTATGTCTTATATACTTTGGGCATGATATTAGGGGTGACAAGTTCCTGGAGAAGGACATCTTGCTTGGTAAATAGAGTATCAACAAAAAAGAGGAAGACCCTCAAGGAGATGGACTGACACAGTGGCTACAACAATAGACTACAACATAGGACCGGGCAGTGTTTTGTTCTGTTGTATGTATAGAAACTATGAGTCAGAAACTAACAACAATTGCATTCCATATTGAAAACACTCCTTGTAATCCTTCTTCCTCTTTCTATTTGAACTGCTATCTCCCTAATCAAGGAACCTAGTGACACAGTGGGTAACTACATTTTAGTGGTTTGACCTAACCATCCTCTCCACTGGACAAAGTTGTGGCAATCTCCTTTTGTAAATGTTGTTGTTAGTTGTCACCAAGTTGGTTCCAACTCACATTGGCTCTATGTACAACAGAATAAAACTCCGTCTAGTCCTCACAATCATTGTTATGTTTGAGCCCATTGTTGCCATTGTTGCAACCATTCTATCAATCCATTGCAATGAGGGGCTTTTTCTTTTATGTTAACCCTCTACTTTAACAAGCATGATGTCTTTATCCACTCAATGTCCCCTTCTGATAACATGATGTCCCAAGTCTCACCATTATTTCTTAGGAACATTCTGGTTCTAGTTCCTCCAAGACAGATTTGCTTATTCTTCTGGCAGTTCATGGCACTTTCAATATTCTTTGCCAACATCATAATACAAAGGCATCAAATCTTTTCTGGTGTTCTTTATTCATTGTTTAGCTTTCACAGGCATATGAAGGTATTAAAAATGCCATGGTGTGAGTAAGGCACATCTTAGTCCTCAAAGAGACATGTTTGCTCTTTAAGACTTTAAAGAGGTCTTTTGCAGGAGATTTTCACAATACAATATATCATTTGACTTCTTGACTGCTGTGTTCACGGGCATTGCTCTGGATCTAAGTAAAATTAAGTCCTTGACAACTTTGATATTTTCTCCCTTAATTATGATGTTGTTTATTGGTCTAGTTGTGAAGATTTTTGTTATACATTGAGGTTTCATACATACTGAAGATGGTAGTCTTTGATCTTCATTCATCAGTACTGCAACTCCTCTTTACTTTTAGGCATCAAAGTTGTGTCATATGCATTACACAAGCTGTTAATAAGTTTTGTTCTGCTGTACATAGTCTGAAATTGAGCAAACGTGCAATCAAGATATATTGATAATTGTTAATGATTGGAATGTAAAAGTTGGAAACAAGAAGGATTGATAACTGGAAAATATGCTCATCATGGTAGAAATGACATTGGATAACACATGGTAGAATTTTGCAAATACAGTGACCTATTCATTGGATATACTATTTTCAACAAAATAAGTGGCTGTTATACATGTGACTACTATACCTCACTGGTGGAATACACAGGAATCTAATCAACTGCATCTGTGGAAAGAGATTATGGAGAAAATCAATACCATTTGTCAGAACAAGGCCAGAGGCTAACTGTGTAATAGACTATTAATTGGTCATATTCAGATCAAGTTGAAGTTCAAGAAATATAAGACAAGTCTATGAAAGCCAAAATATGACATTGAGTATATCCCACCTGATTGAGACCATTTCAAAAATAAATTTGACACATTGAACACTGATCATGGAAGACTATATGAGTTGTGGGATGATGATATCAGGGATATTATCCATGAAGGAAACAAAAGGTCATTAAAAAGATAAGAAAGGAAAAAAAAAAAGTTATCAAAAGACTATGAAACTTGCTCTTAAATAGAGTAGATAAAGCACTTGAAGAAATGATGACGTAAAAGAGCTGAACAGATTTCAAAGGGCACCTCGGGAAAATAATGTCTTAGTGTTGTACTGTAGGATAAGCACTGGACTGCAATGACAGTTAGAACTGCAAGGTCAGTGGTTCAAATTCACCAGATTCCTCAGAAACCCTATACAGGGTCACTATGAGTCGGGACTGACTCAATAGTACTCAACAACCATCAAGTCTGTTCTAACTCATAGAAACCCTGTATAGGGCTTAAGGAGCTCTGGTACCATAGTGGTTACAAATTGGGCTGCGAACCTCTAGGTCAGCAGTTCGAAACTACCAGCTGTTCCGCGGGAGAAAGGTGAGGCTTTCTGCTCCTGTAAAGATTTACAGCGTCGGAAACCCTGTACAGGGTCGCTATGAGTCGGAACCGACTCCACGGCACGTAACAACAAAACCATAGGGTTTCCAAGGAGCAGCTGGTGGGTTTGAAGTGCCAACTTTGTTGTTCACAGTCCAGGGCTGATCCTACAGCACCACACGAGGAGTTTTCTAGTTAGTCTCCCTATTCACGTCTATCCTCCTAATTTATTCTTATTCCTAGGCTAATCTATACAAATGCAAGTCTGATAATACTCCAACTCTCCTTAAAGTCCTTCATTGATTCCCACTGCTTTTAGGATAATGATTCAAAACTTTTCTGTGTCCCAGAAATCATGTTATAAGGCCAACAAGTATACACTAACTCCTATCCACCTTTCCAGGCACATATCAAACTAAGCTTCTTCTTAATCTCTATATGAAAATTTCAACGGATTTCTTTGAAAAGATATTCTCCATAAATTCAGGGTTTTTGCACCCCATTTTACTTTGTCTTGTATCACTTTACTCCATCTTTGCTTATAATTTGGGTATCACTTCAAATATCTTTTTATTGGAAAAACCATCCTTCTCAAGAAATATAGAAGACTTTATATGCTGTTTTGTTTTACTTTGTTTTGCTTTCCTCTGATGGCTTTTATTAGTTAGGATTTCACAAGCTTTTCTGTTTTATTTGATTGATGTAAGGTTTTCTCTCATCATATTATAATCTCAGCAATAGTGTACTTATGTTCACAATTACATCATAAATACTTAACAAATCATAACACCTAGTAAAAATCCAATACATATTTGTGGAGTGTTGAATAAATGTCTTATAATATAGAATAATCATAAAATATGTCTATATTTCTGTCTTTGTTTTGTTCTTCCTCCCGTCCTCCTTTTTTCCTTCTTTCCTTCCTTTCTCATTCTTTCTTCCTTTCCTTCACCTAATATCACCAAGAGATGCTTATTCCTATAATCTTCATGCCATTTTAACAATTTACCTATAAGTCTGTAATGTAGTGATGCTTAACCCCAGATACACATTAGATTCCATTGGGGAACTTACAATAAATACCCATTTCTAAGCCCACCGCAGGCCAATTAAATCAGAATTTCTGGAGGTGGCACTTATGCAGCACTCTTTTAAAAGCTCCCTAGGTGATTCTAATGCACAGCCAGGGTTGTGAAACATGCTCTAATGGATGAAATCTGAATACCCATCTGTTCATGAACTATAGAAGCCTAGGAAAATTTCTAAGTCTAATGATATGATCTTTTATATTCATTCAAAATTTATAGTCATTTAAAATAGTATATGGTTAAATATTAGCCTTTGTTACACTGTATTAAATCATATATTTACTACTAGAAATAAAAATTTCTTCTAGAAATTATGAAAAACTGCTCAGTGTGTGGTCAGATATTTTCCAGATTACTATTTCAATTCCTTCCAGACTTAGCTGATAGCATGGTTTTAGTCATAAATTATATCTAGAACCTTTTCTTCACATGTGGTAGACTTTTTGTGTACATGTGATAATGTGACAAAGCTTATGCCAGAAAAGCACACATTTCTTCTGTAAAATAAGCATATTCATGTAAAAAATATTTCTCCCCAAATCTGAAAGATCTGAGGTGGAGTCTTTCTGATTACTCTAAGATCTGGGGGACAGTGGTTAAAGATGTTGTTTGAAAAAGAGAAGCTGAAGAACTGTTGTGGGTAGGCAGGAAGAGTAGAAATATTTAAAAAGAGTCATGGTGAAATCAGGAAGCTTTTTCCTCAAAGGGCAGTTGCTGAAGGAGCAACTGAGTCATCCTCTCAGTATTGTCTGTCCTAGATACAGTGAACAGGAAGTGAAAGTTCAGTGTTGCTTACTGTCAATTACCATGCACATAAACAGACACAGGAAGATCAAGTCATGTTACTTAGCCTTATTGCCCTTGGATGTTTTGATAAATATTTTAGCTATTTACTCAATATAAACATTAAACTTACATACCCCAAGGCCAAATTTTATAGTTTTCATTTTGAATTCCTCGCTTTTAAAAGCATTCTCTCTTCCCACACATTTCCCTTTTTAATTTACCAAACTTCCCAGCCCCTTGCTTCTCCACACCTTTTGCTTATGGGAGAGGAAAGTCTCATCCATACCCCTCATAAAGGTAAACTTGGTGCCAGGGAGTAATCCCCTTGGGTCACTAATGGATATTCACACATCTGAGAATGCTGTTAAGAACTGTCTGAAGTGGAATGCGATTCCAGCTGTAGCAATTACATACTGCTCATATTTCCTAGTTTAGACTCAGGGGAGTTCAGCAACTGCCTATTAGCAAACTGGCAATGGAAGGAAGCGCCATAAATTTCACAAGCAATGATAAAGCTGAAGCTCCTGGAAAAAAGAAGGAAAGAATGAATTGCAATTAAAAAACAGAACCATGAACCTTGGCCTTTTAAAAGGACAACACTCAGGGTAAGTTAATGAAGAACACGAGAGGATAAACTAAAGTGTAAACATTTCTTATATCTCATTTCAGTTATCATATTGGTTGCAGGCAGAATTAAAAAGGGAATTAAATATTAAGAGACCAAATGAGTCGGTAAGATACATCTAATTCTCACACAAATACCGTATCATTTTGAACTTTTTGTTTGCATATAATTTCGGCACTCCTATTAAAACAGACAAAAAGTTTATAACTCCCATCATTTACGTACTATTAAAGTAGATTATCTAGCAAAAATAATTATCCCAAGAGGACTTGAACTTAGTTGTTACAGAAAAAAAAAAAAAATACAGTATCGTACACATGAAGTTTACTAAATACCATAGGCAGCACATTAAGCTTTAAAACAAATTAAAAGAAGTCCCGGTGCGGCACTGTTGTATAAGCACTGGACTGCTTACCACAAGGTCATCGGTTTAAACCCACCAGTCACTCCTCAGACACCATATATAGGGTCACTATGAGTCAGAACAGACTCAACAGAACTTAAAAACAACACCACCACCATCTTGCTTTATTCTCATTGTATTCTGTGAAGTAATAATTACTCTCTATTAAAATAACATTGGCTACTTTAAGAAAATCACTGTACCACCATGAAACAGTAGAAAAGCATCATCTTTTTGATTTAAGTTAACAAACTATTCAAATATTAGTATTTTCCTTTTGTAAATTGCTAATGTCTCATACCAGCACTAATTTGTTGAAAAGATGATTTTTTTCTAATACTAAACATACAAAAACAATAAAATAATATTTGATAAATACGGTGCTAGCTATAACTGTTGTTATATAATATTCTCAAACCATTTTGAAATGGGTAAAAAAAGTAGAACTTGTGATCTTATTAATTGCCCCAAATAGTCACTCTAAGTTGTATGATTTCATCATTTTTACAGTTTAAATAACTTGATTGCTTGACTTTGTACTGTATCGGCTATAAGTGAAAAGTTTATTCAGCAAAGTTCACAACTCACCAAGAGCTTCGGAAGTACCAATGAAGAACACGCCTTCAATAGCTTCAAAAACCTAGCTGCTAAAAATAATCTCGTTTCATCCTGAAGGCACTTTTGGTGCTGCATTACAAATTACAAACACTTTTGGCCAAAATCTTTCAGCTGGTTGACTTTAAGTAGAATGAATGGCTGTCCCTCTCTATATGACAGAAATTCCTCTTCCACTGCCAGCAATCCATTAAGATGATTTTGAAGAAATACAATCAACCATATTTTACAATTGCTAGCCTATTTACTTGAGCTGTCTTAAAAAAAACACTGACATATTAACTTTCAAAACAGAGTCCAAATTCTATATGTTAAATACATACATTTTTGCTTCTTAATTTTAGATGATATTTTGAAATTAGAGAGAAATAATGTTAGCTAACAATTTACTAGAGAGAATTATTTGTTAATTAGGTCTTCACTGCAGTTTAGATGAAGTTCCTGCATACTGCAAATAGTTAACATGCTCAGCTGACTGCTATTCAAATCCACCCAGAGTGCCCCATAGGAAGATCTGTTAATCTGCTTTGGAAAAAATCAGTCATTGGCAACCATATAGAGCATAGTTCTACTTGTACCTAAGTGGTCACCGTAAATCGAAATGAACTCCATGGCAAGTAATACAGTTTAGATAGATTATAACAGTTCCCCTCAGACCAATCTTATTAAGTTATCTATGAAATTATAAAAAAAAATTATAAATAGTAAAGCTTCAATAACATGTACATTTCTCAATCATCATTTAATGCTTATATCATTAATGTTAATTGAAATACTTACTCACTAACAACACTAAGTAATTTTATAACCATGCCAAATCCATTGCAGTCAAGTTGACTTTGACTCATAGTGACCCTACAAGATAGAGTAGAACTGCCCCATGTCTTTCCCAAGATAGTACAAGTATATCATTATGAAAGCAGCAGAGCAGCTGGTGCCGACCTTTCAGTTAGCAGCCAAGTGCTTAATCACTATGCCAACAGAGCTCATACATGCCATATTGTTTGCAACCAACCGTAGGCACAACAGAATATAACACTACCCAGACCTATGACATCATCCCAATTTGTGTTATATTTGAGTTCATTATTGCTGCCACAATCCATCCCATTGGTTTTTATTCTTTTTCACTGACCCTCCAATTTTCCAAGCATGATGTCCTTTTCCAGGGACTGGTCCCTCCTGACACCATGCCCAAACTAAATCTCTCCATCCTAGCTTCTAAGCAGCATTTTAACTGTACTTCTTCCAAGATAGATTAGTTTGTTTTCTGGAAGTCCATGGAACTTTCAGTATTTTCTCTAACACCTTAATTCAAATGCATCAATTCTTCTCTGGTCTTCCTTATTCATTGTCCAATTCTCACACGCATTTCACATGAGGTTATTGAAAACACTATGATTTGGATCAGACACACCTTAATCCTCAAAGTAATATCTTTGCTCCTTAACACCTTAAAGAGATCTTTTACAGCAGATTTGCCAAGTGCAATGCATCATTTGATTTCTTGACTACTGCCTCCATGAGCATTGATTGTGGATCCAAGCAAAATGGAGGTTTGGCAACTTCAATCTTTTTTCTGTTTATCAAGATGTTATTTTTTGGTCCATTTGTGAGGATTTTTTCTTCTTTACATTGAGGTGCAATCCATTCTGAAGACTCATTTTTGATCTAGTACTTTGCTTCCAGCAAGCAAAGCGGTGTCATTTTCATATCGCAAGTTGCCAATGAGTCTTCCTCCAATCTTGATGCCACGTTATTCATATAATCCAGTTTCTCAAATTATTTGCTTGGCATACATTGAGTAAATATTGTAAATATCAAAAGTATACAACCCTGCTGCACACTTTTCCTTATTTTAGACCATTCACTATCTCTTTGTTATGTTCAAAAACTGCCTCTTGGTCTATGTACAGGTTCTTCATGAGCACAATGACGTGTTCTAGAATACCTATCCTTCCAAATGTTACCGATAACTTGTTATGACCCACACAATCAAATGCATTTGCATAGTCAGTAAAGGACAAGTAAACATTTTTCTGGTATTCTCTGCTTTCAGTCAAGATCCATCTGATGTCAGCAATGATATTATTCATTCCATGTCCTCTTCTGTGTCTGGCTTGAATTTCTAGCAGCTCCTTGTAAGTGCACTGCTTCAATCATTTCAGAGTTACCTTCAGCAAAATTTTAGTTGCATGTGTTATAATGACATTGTTTGCTGATATATGTACATTCTATTTGGTCAGATCTCTTTGGAATGGGTAAAAATAGGGATCATTTTTAATGGGTTGGCCAGTCAGTTGTCTTCCAAATATCTGTCATAGATGAGTGAGCACCTCAATTACTACATCAGTTGGTTGAAACATTTCAGTTTGCATTCCATCAATTCATGGCCTTATATTACTCTAATGCCTTCAGTGCAGGTTGGACTTCTTTCAGTATCGTTGGTGCTTGATCACATGCTATCTCTTGAAATGATTGAACACTGACCATATCTTCTTGGTACAGTGACTCTGTGTATCCTTTCCTTATTCTTTTGATGTTTTCTGCTTCATTCACTATTGCAAGTTGAGGCTTGAATTGTTTCTTCAATTATTTCACCTTAAGAATTGTTAAGCATGGCATTTTCTTTTGATTTTTTTAAAACCAGGTCTTTGCAGTTTCATTATTTCATTATAATACTTGACTTTGTCTTCTCAAGCTTCCCTTTGAAAATTTCTGTTCATCTTTTATTTCATCATCTCTATTCAAGGTCAAGTTCCAGAGTTTCTTTTGACATCCAATTATTATTATTATTATTATTATTATTTTGTCTTTTAAATGATCTTTCACTTTATTCTTGTATGATGTTCTTGACTTCACCTCACAACTCTTCTGATCTTTCATCTTTAGTGTCTAATGCATCAAATCTGTTTTGGGGATGGTCTCTATATCCATGTGGGATATACACAAGTTCAAATTTTGGCTCTTATGGACGTGTTCCAATTTTCTTCAAGTTCAGCCTGAATTTGCAATTGTTGGTCTGTTTCAAAGTCAGCCACTGCCTTGGCTGATGATATTGTGCTTCTTCATTGTCTCTTGCCATAGATGTAGTCAATTTGATTCCTGTATATTCTGTTTGGTGAGGTTCATGAGTATAGTTGCCTTTTATGTTGTTTGCAAATGATTAAATTGTTGGTCTTGTAAAATTCTATCATCAAAGCCGTATTTTTCCAACCAATGATTCTTCTCCTCTTTGTTTCTAACATTTGCAATCCAATCACCAACCAATGCATCTTGATTGTGTGTTTTATCAATTTCAGACTTAAGAAGTTAGTAGACTTCTTCAATGTTATCATCACTGGCTTTAGTCTTTTGTGCATAAACATGAATAATAGTGCTCTTGACAGGTTTGCCTTGTAGACATATGGATCTGACCCTGTTACAGAAAAAATACATTTCATGTTCTGATTATTAATGGATGTTTTTAGCTCCCCTCCACACCCCTCATTTTGTGTGTGTACATCAGTTAATGAAGGTCCTGAAAGATTTGTTCCATTCATTATGATCAATTTTATTTTGAAGAAGCAGTTTTCCCCAGTTGTATTTTGAGTGCCTTCCAACCTGAGGTCTTCCTTGTAGGTTTATGGATATTATCCTATCCCAGACAGTATTGTACTTAGAGATAGATATTGAGATGCTATTTTTGATTATGAATGTTCTTTTTGATGCTTCCAGCATTTTATCTAACAATGTTCCACTGCTATTTATAATGTTTCAAAGACTAACCTTTTAGACATGGTCTACCTCTCCTACTTCCTAGTCTGAAAGCTCCACTGAAATCTGTCCATCATGAGTGACTCTGCTGGGATTGAAAATACTAGTGGTGTAGCTTTGGAAATGTTTTCAAGAGGAACCAGTCCCTAGAGAAAGACGTTATGATTGCTAAAGGAAGACCTCTGTTGAGATTGATTGGTATAGTGGCAGCAGCAATGGACTCAAGCAAAACAATTGTGAGGATGACACAGGACCTGGCAGTGTTTTTTTCTGTTGTGCACAGGGTTGATAGCAGTTAGAACTGACTCAGTAGCACCTGACAACAACAACACCTTCGAGTATCACAGTAACACACAAACCATCACAACATGACAGAGAGAAGAGTGGTGGATTTTGCCCATAAAGTTCTTCAGTATTGATACTTGAGGCATGAATTTTTATGACTCTTCTTCCAGCTTGATAAATGTTGAACATTTTCTTCCCTTTTGGTTTTCTAATTATAGGTCTTTGCACATTTCATTATAATATTTTGAAATTTTCTGTTGAGCTTTTTTACTTTATCATTTCTTCCATTTGCTTTAGTTTCTCCGTGTTTGATCGCAAGTTTTAGAGTCTCTTATGAATTTCATTTGGTCTTTTCTTTCTTTATTACCTTTTTAATCACTTTTTGCTTTCTTCTTGTATTATATTCTTGATGTCCTCCAACATTAGGCATCATTAGGGTCATAATAGATAACATCAATGTAAAAAGTCAGATTCTAAAGCCAGACTACCTGGGTTACTATCCAGTCTCTACCTAGACTTTCTTTATTTATAAGGATAAGTTAAAAAAAAAAAAAAAAAAAAAAGCATTGCTACTAGGGTCCCTGGTGTGGCGCTGTGGGTTAATGTACCAGACTGCAAAGCCATTTGAACTGCAAGGTCGGTGGTTCAAGCTCACCAGCTGCTTCTTGGAAACCCTATACAGGGTTGCTATGGGTCAGAACTGACTTAATGACATTTCACAACAACAACAACTAGGGTCCTAGCTCACACATGCATGCATTTATGACTAACAAAATATGTTTAAATAGTATCTCTGTTATCAGTGGATGGCTGCAGACAAATTGCGCATGGGAAAAATTGTTTTTATGTCAATGTTGTTATCAAACTTTTAAAAACACTCAAGTGGACTTTTTCTCAAATTACTGAAGCTTTGTAGCAAGTTTATGAGAATGCTGTCTCACATAAAATAACTTTTTAGATAGCTCAAGTGTTTTAAACAAGGATGGGAAGACTCAAAGTTGACTCAAGAGAAAGTAGATTGTCAACCTCAATTAATAAAGAAATTGTGATTAAAGTCCTGAACCAGTGGGAAATTATCATTAATGTGATAGCTACAATGGATTTCCTATGGTTCAACATTTTTAATATGATCTAATATCTTGAGGACAAGTCATGTCCTCAATATGGATCATCAATATGATCCAGAGAGCAAAGTCCAATCAAACAGTGGTTGCTGAGAGGATCTGCTGGCCAGCTGAATTCAAGGTAGAGAAATCAATTCAGAACATTATTTTGAATGTTTCTAAAGATTCCAAAGGGATCATATTGGTAGATTTCCTCAAAGAACACAGGGTGATGATGAGGGTTTATGCTTAAGAAAATTGAAAACTGCATTAGTGAGAAAAAAGCCAGAAAAGTTGCCAGTAGAATTTTTTCTTCCATCACTCATTTTTTCTAGAGTAACGAGGGTTGTTTGATGAAAATTTTGTTGGGAAACCTTACTGCATCTACTCTACAGCCCCGATTTTACCACTTCAGGTGTCTGTTTGTTCCCCAAACTCAAAGAAAATCGAAAAGAAACATGACTTAATTCCTCAGGTGAGGCACGGTAGGATAAGCACTGGACTGTTAACTGCAAGGTTGGCAGTTCAAACGCACAAGTTGCTGTTCAGAACTTGTTGTTGTTATGAGTTGGAACTGATTCCACGACACTTAACAACAACAACAAGGATACCTAAACTGCCATTTTGATGTGGTGTAAATAAAGGGTTGCAAAATTCTTTGGAGGAAAGGTTAGTAGAGAGATGAAACGTTACCTTCAGAAGTAGATAGAAGATTTGTTGAGAAGCTTCACATTTTGATATTTTTTGGTTAATAAAGGTTTTAAGATTTTGCAGTGATTTTTTTTTTTTTACTTTTTATTGTTAATTGGGTGAAGGTTTACAGACAAGATCATCAGCTTTACATTTAACAAATCATGCAATATTTTCATCTCAATGATTACAATCCCCTCTATGCAACAACAGTTATCTTGCCTGCTCCCTCTGTTTCCTACTGACACTCCACTTACTTTCCTATCTCTTCTCAACTTTGTCCTTAAGAAATGTTTCCCTTTTGATTTTGAATAATTGACCATTCTGTAGTGAGTATACCTTGAATGTTGTTGTCCTTCCCTATAAACCTATCTACTGCTTGCCTGAAAACCTACCTACTGCTGACCGCCAGAGTAAGTTCCTTTCCAGATCTGAAGGGTGGTTGAGGTCATAGTCTCAAGTTCCTCCAGTCTCTTTCAGACCAGTAAACCCAGTCTTTATTATTATTGTTAAATAATTTTGATCTTGTTTCCACAATTTCTCCTACTCTATCTGGAGCATCTAATGTGATCCCTTCCAGAGCAGTTGGTAGTGGCAGCTGGGCACCATCTAGTTCTTCTGGTGTTAGAGTCATGAAGACTGATGTTCACATGCTCCATTAGTCGTTTGGACTAATTGATTGCAAGACTTTTTTGAATTACTCTTGCATGCTTCCATTTTACCACCTGTAAAATCCAGTTTATCAATAGTACCTACTGTTTGGGTTGTTACAAAGATTAAATGAGTTAATCCATTCCTACAATAGTACTTGGTACATAGCAAAAAACAAAAACAAAAACAAACACACAAGCAAACTAGTAACAAATCCATGCTATTTAGTCAATTCCAAGTCTTGGAGATGTCATGTTCTTCTATGTTGTTGCTGTTAAGTGCCATCAAGTCGATTTGACTCATGGAGACCCTGTATAAGGTTTCTGAGAAGTGGCTGGTTAGTTTGAACCACTGACCTTGTGGTTCAAACTGATCTTGAGGCCCGAGTGCTTATCCTATGGTGCCACATATAGGACAGAGTAAAACTGCCCTATAGGATTTGTTAACTTTCCCCCCTTTTACTGTGTCCTCTTTATAATTTCATTTTTCCTGATGGTTAATGTGTTTTTCTTTACTTGCTCTCTCTTTTTTTCTGAAAGATTAGTATTTTTACATGTAATTATAGAAATATTTACACCTGAATAATACACAATCCTGATACGTATCTTTCCTGATTAAAGCCATGAAGCATTCCCTTGTTCTGCTCCGACTATCTCTAGTTCTATGTAAATGTTCTCCATGAACACAATTAAATGTTCTAGAATTCCCATTCTTCCCAATGTTTCCATAGTTTGTTATGATCTATATGGTCCAATACATTTGCATGGTTATAAAGCATAAGTAAACATCTGTGTGGTAGTTTCTTTATTGGCCATGATCCTTTTGACATTAGCAGTGATATCCCTTGTTCCAAGACCTCATCTGAATCTCTGTTGAATTTCTAACAGCTCCTTCTTGATATATTGCAGCAACTGTTTTTGAATTATCTTACTTACAAGGAATATTAATTATATTGTTTGATAAATTCTGCATTCTGTTGAGTCAGCTTTTTTTTGGAATGGCTACATATACAGGCTCTATATTGTAGATTATATTCTCAAATGATTAAAGCAAAATATTTAAGAGCATACATCAAATGAATAGATTGGTTACCAGAGATAGAAAAGCACAACTTAAAAAAAAAAATGTGCTTTATAGATTTTTGTATTATCTTGGATATTTTACACATATCAAGTATGATTTTATAACTGTGACATACATTAACATCACTTCAATTTTTATGCAAAATTGGATAGGAAAAAAGAAACCATATGCTTTTAAACATAATAATCTCACTCATAATAATGATAATAAAGATACAATAATTTAATATGAGAAAAATTTTGATGTACAGAATATTGTATTAGATCATAATTTATCATTTGTAAATATTAAAATAATTTCAACAATAAGAGAATATCTCACTAGGCAGAATATTGTGACATTAACAGAGGTTTTAGAAGCTTAACATAATATTTTTTCATAAG
>NW_006408528.1:28333897-28335254 GCF_000296735.1 Chrysochloris asiatica
CTGCACTATATGAAGAGGAATGCAGCTTTAGGATTGGAGAAAGACTCATTAAGAAATTGAAATATGCAGATGACACAACCTTGCTTACTGGAAGCAAAGTGGTTTTGGAGCATTTACTGATGAAGATGAAAGAATACAACCTTTAATATTTTAAAATTACAATTCATCATAAAGAATACAAAAACCATCACAACTGGACCAATAAACATATCATGAAAAATGGAGAAAAGACTGAAGTTATCAAGGATTTCATTATACAGCAGTTCACAATCAATGCTCCTGGAAGCAGCAGTCAAGAAATAAAGTATTGATTTGGGCAAATCTGATGTGCAAAACCATTTTAAAGTGTTAAACAGCAAAGATGTCAGTTTGAGGACTAAGATGTACTTGACATACAACGCTGTATTTTCAGTCACTTCATGTGCATGTAAAAGAAAGACAATGAATAAGACAGAAAAAGAATTGATGCATTTGATTTATGGTGTTGGAAAAGATTGTTGAAAGTACCATGTACTTCCAGAAAAAACATGTAAACCTATCATGGAAGAACTACAGCCAGAATATTCCTTAGAAATAAGGAAGATGTAGTTTTGTCTCATGTAACTTGGACATGTTATGAGGTGGGACAAGTCCCTGGAAAAAGACATCCTGCTTGGTAAAGTAGAGGGCCAGTAAAGAAGAGGAAAACCCTCAAGAAGACGAATTGGAGCAGTGGCTGCAACCGTAGGTTCAAAAATATAACAACAATTGTGTGGCTGGTGCAGGACCAGGCCATGTTTCATTCTGCTGCAGTTAGGATCACTATGAGTTAGAAGCCAGCTAAATGGTATCTGGACTCTTGGTGTGGCACTGTGGGTTAATGCACTGGATTGCAAAATCAGTTTGAACTGCAAGGTCGGCAGTTCAAGTTTACCAGTTGCTTATTATATTCCCTATACAGGTTCACAATGAATCAGAAACAACTCATCAGCACTTAACAACAACAACCCATAACTTGATTTCTTTTATTTATTATATTGTGGACATCTGTTCATTTCATTACCTAGAGTCAAAACTCAAGGATAGTCATCTTTGGCATGATTGGGAAATACTTTTGTTCATGATTCTACCACTGATAGTTTTCAGTTTGCTTCCAAATTATTTCCAGTATGTGCAATGAACCACATTTATACATGTTTGTTTGTTTGTCTTTTTGGTCATATCCCCTTTCATCATTTCATAGAAGCAAATTTGTTGAGTAACAATTGCTGTGCATTTAGAATTTAAAACAAAACAAAAAAGCTTTCCCTAGCTGTCCTTTAGAAATGCTCTGATTGATACCACTGATTGTTGTTGTTGTTGTTAGGTGCCATCGAGT
>NW_006408528.1:28336914-28338235 GCF_000296735.1 Chrysochloris asiatica
ATTCAGAAGAGGCCATGGAATGAGGGATATCATTGTTGATGTCTGATGGGTATTGGCTGAAAATAGAGAATATCAGAAAGATGTTTACCTGTACTTTGTTGACTACACAAAGGCTTTCGATTGTGTGGATCATGACAAGCTATACCAATGATATGTACTCTCAAATGCTTGAGAGTCCCCATCTCAGTAGGTATTAATATAATCAATTGTTCTCAATTCATTGCTTGTTTTAAATGGCAACTTTTGAGCAATTAATTAGTTGCTTTCATTTGTTAAATATATTTTTAAGCTGTTTATGGTGACTATTGCTGTTTAGTAGCTTTTGTTCCTTTTTATGCAAACAAATCTATCAGTCCTTCCATACATGATGTCTGGCTTAAGTTTCTTTTTCCTAAACAAAGATCTTTTCTATAATTGTTGTTTTTAAGTGCTGTTGAGTCAGTTCTGACCCATAGCGACCCTGCATAGGGTTTCCAAGGAGCAACTAGTGAGCTTGAACCACCAACCTTGCAGTTCAAACCGACTTTGCAGTCCAGCACATTAACCCACAGTGCCACATACTAAGGTGATGAAAATAGCCTCAATTAAACATACATGTGAACGTCAAAAAGTTTGTGGGAAAATTCCATTCTCTTATTATCCCATTTTCCTATGAAATTTTGAAGTCCACTTGTATGTAGTCTTTAATTGACATGGAATTATATTTGTGTGTGCCTATGTAATATGGGCAGAGTAGTATAAATACTCTGGATTGAGTAATTCTCTACTCATTTTCAGTTGAGCCCTGGTATGGTGCTATAAGATAAGCACTAGATTCTTAGCTGCATTAGTTTCAAGGTCAGCAGTTCAAACCCACCAACCACTCTCAGAAACCTTAGCCAGGATTGCTATAAATCAAAACTCATGAACAAACAACTGCAGCAATAATTTTCAATTGGAATTTTGTCATATGTGAAGTTATTGCTTGAAATCTGTTAATGTTCTGTTCATCTATGTCTTTATGCTTGCCCCTTCTGCAATAAACAGGGTTTAATTTTGTTCTGTTTTTATTATCTGATGGGCAGATACTCTACATTATATTATTAGAATAGTCTGTTTTATTGCATTTGTTTTCTGAAATGAACTTTAGCAATAATATTCTGACACCCACATAGTGGACTTGTGATCACATAAAATTCTATTCATTAACTTGGATAAAACATTTGTCTTTACAAACGACCTGTCTACTCAGAAACAATCTGGTAGCATAGTGGTTACAAATAGGGCTGTGAACCTCAGGGTCAGCAGTTGGAAACTACCAGCTGTTCCGCGGGGTAAAGAC
>NW_006408528.1:28344314-28345434 GCF_000296735.1 Chrysochloris asiatica
AAGCAGCAGTCAAGAAATCAAGCGATGTATTGCATTAGGCAAATCTGCTGCACAAGACCTTTTTAAAGTGTTGAAGAGCAAAGATGTCAGCTTGAGGACTATGGTGTGCCTGACCCTAACCTCACATGCATGCGAAAGCTGGACAGTGAATAAGAAGCACCATAGAAGAATTGATGCATTTGAGTTATGGTGTTAGAAGAGAATATTGAAAGTTCCATGGGCTCCCAGGAGAACCAATAGATCTGTTTTGGAAGAAGTGCAGCCAAGATGGTCAAACTTCTTCTCTCATACTTTGGACATATTGTCAGGAGGGACCAGTCACTGGAGAAGGATATCATGTTTGGTAAGGTGGAGGGTCAGAGAAAAAGAAGAAGACACCAAATGAGAAGGATTGACCAAGTGGCAGCATCGATGGACTCAAGTGTGGCAACAGTAGTGAGGTTGGCCCAGGATCGGGCAGTGTTTCATTCAGCTGTGCATAAGGTCACTATGAGTTGGTACCGACTCAGTGACACCTAACAACAACAACAACAACAATTGTTCAAGGTAGTATTTTGGCTCTTGTGAACTTGTTTTAATTTTCTTTAACTTCAGTCTGAACTTGAATATGAGCAATTGATGGTCTGTTGCACAGTTTCTCTGACCCAGGTTTGTTTAATGATATTGAGCTTTTCTACCATCTCTTTCCACAGACATAGTCAATTGGATTTGTGTTTATTCCATCTGGTGAGGGCCATGTGTGTAGTTGTATTTTATGTTGTTTAAAAAGGGTATTTGCAATGAAGACGTTATGGGTCTTATACAATTCTTTCATGGGATCTCTAGCATAGTTTCTATCACCAAGGTTATATTTTCCAGCTACTGATGATCCTTCCTCTTTGCATTCTGATTTCCAGTAATGAACAATACATCTTGATTGCATGTTTGGTCAATTTCAAACTGAAGAAATTGGTAGAATTCTTCAATTTCATCGTCTCTGGCTTTAGTGGTTGGTGCATACATTTGAATAATAGTGGCATTAACTGGTCTTCTCTGTAGGCACATGGACGCTATCCTATCACAAACAGTGTTGTACTTCAGGATAGATCTTGATATATCCATTTTTATAATGAATGGGAGG
>NW_006408528.1:28345534-28351939 GCF_000296735.1 Chrysochloris asiatica
AAAAAAAATCTTTGTGATTAAGATTTTCTTTCTTCTAGTCTTCTATATATCAATGTTTTCACTCTTTTTTAAAACAATAAAACCATCTTAACAAACTGTGTGAAATCAATGAACCTTTATAGGGTATTTCAGATAAACAAAGAGACAAATTAGTTTAGACAGATCATATGATCAGAGTAACTCTGGTGATCGAGATAGCAGACTCTAAAGGATATCTCTAGCTCCCTACCATAAAATTGGGATATTGCTATGGAAAGGGGAAATAAAAAGTAGTGGCCTGCCAAAGACAGAAAACAAAACATGGCCTTCATTTTTATTATTATTATTACTGTGATTAGAACCACAATTTTAGCTTTTGTGCTGATAGTTGTTGTTAAATGCTTTGGAGTAGGTTCCAATCCCTATATAGGGATTCCAAGGAGTGGTTGATGAGCTTGAACTGGTGACCTTGGGGCTCTTGGAGCTTAAACCAATTTTGCAGTCCAGCACATTAACCCACAGTGCCATACCAGGACTTCTTTGTACTGCTTAGTTGGTATTAAACTATGAATATTTTAAATAATATCTTGTGTAATAAAACTATCTACATTCTTTCAAGCCTTTTAATATATTTCAAGTTATTTTTCTAGGCACTGAATCATTATATATAGATGATTGTTTTGCTATTTTATTTAAAAATTTTAATGTTATTACATCATTTGTCATTTTATTGCATTTTCAAATATAATCTGACAGTTATTTTAAATCTAACAGAATTGCTAAATTTTAAAAATATAATTGCTACACTTTTTAAATGAACAGTTCTAACAGAGCTGTCTCTAGTTTTTCACTATTCAGTATGTTTCTTTATTTGTGTTTCTAATATGTAATTTTTAACCATGTTAAAAAGAGTATTTCAATCACTAAGCTAGGATTTTTAAAAATTAGGTTTGGATACTGAATTTTATAAAATAGTGGTTTGTATATGTTCAGATTTTATTTTACTCCTTTATTTATGAATTAATTACAGTATTAGATTCTATTATATTTTCTTGTGTTGAATCATCTTATTAGTTCTTGTTGTTGTTGTTGTTAAGTACTATCTTAAGTGGAGTCAGTTCCGTCTCATAGTGACCCTGTACAGGGTTTCTGTGGCTATAAATCTTTATGGAAGCAGAAAACCTCATCTTTCTCCCGTGGAACAGCTGGTAGTTTCGAACTGCCGACCTTGAGGTTAGCAGCCCAATTCATAACCACTACGCTACCAGAACTCCCCTTATTAATTCTTAGGACTTGATTAGTTCTTAGGACTTGAAAATGATCCTGTTTTTCACACACGTCAGAACAACAGCCCCACCTTTCAGTCTCTGGACACTGGAGACACTCTGAATTGGGCACCCAATAGGACTATGATCCCATTTGGCCTGTGACACCATTCTCCTAACCCACTGAAACAACACCCTCATCATCCAGAAATGAGGTAGTGGAGACCCCAATCTTCAAATCCTATAAACACACTGTGTTTACATAAAGTCGCTAGCTGAAACCCAGTATACAAAAGCTACTGCATCAAAAAAAAAAGAAAATCTTTGTAGCCCCCAAACACAAGTTTGTATTGTGACACATTTTTCCTTCTCACAAAATTGGTGGTGGTGGTGATTATGTGCCATGGAGTTGGTTCTGACTTATAGCCACACTGTATAGGGTTTCCAAGGCTGTAAATCTTTACAGAAGCAGATAGCCTCATCCTTCTCCTGTAGGGCAGCTGGTGTATTCCAACTGCTGACCTGTGGTTAGCAGCCCAACTTAGACTAGCAGAGTTCCTTCTCACAAAATTAGAGGAGTGCAGTATCAGTTTTTATGTTTTGCTTATGTTTCCTACTCAGTTTTCATGAGTTAGTCATAAAAACTCTGCCATGAGTTGATTTTGATTCTGCTCCTTAGGGTATCCAAGACTGTAAATATTCTCAGGAGTAGATAACCTCATCTTTCTGTTCAAGCAGTTGGTGGGTTAAACCACCTACCTGTAGGATAAACACTGGGCTGCTAACCACAAGGTCAGTTGTTCAAATTTACCACCTAGTGCTCAGAAACCCTATCTAGGATCCCTATGAGTCCAAACCAACTTAACAGCAATTAATAATATAAATAACTTTTGAGTTTAGTAGTCCTACTTTTGTAGCATACTTAGAGTTGAGTTTTCCAAATCTGAAGAGTTATTCTAAGTTTAAATTCTTCTTAGGTCAGAGTTAATAGAAAAATAAATATATCCTTACGTCCCACTTAGTGAAAAGTAGCTGGTGATGTGTTCTTCACTAAATATTTTCTCCCTGTAAAGTGTTGCGTTCTGTCTCAGATCTCAGAAAGTCTCACAGCTCTCTAATCATTTCACAAGGCTATTGTTATTTGTCTGTCAATAAAGCCAGACAGTAGTGTGATCACTCAAGATTTCTGTTGTTTGCCAAGTATCCTTAGCTTAGAAGTGTGCTATTCAACAACTACTCTGATTTCCTTCAGCATTAATCGTTGAATTTTTCAAACTCCCATTTCATTTGATAGAAGCCTGCTACATTTAAGTATTTCATTTGACCTACTGTTGTTCAATGAAATGGAATGGAAATGCTTTCTAAATTACCTATTTTGGTCTCCTTTCTCTTGGTATTGTGAAAATATATTCTTTCTATAAGTTCCATATGCATCCTAACAAATAATTGTTCTGCTTATTTGGAGCTTGTCAGTTCTATTTTTTTTTTTTTTTTTAATGTAGTAGGAAAACAGGCTGTGCTCATCTAATGGACCTGTCTGGTGGGCATTCTCCTGAAGCAGCTCTTCTAAAACCGAGGATACATTAGATGGCGTTAAGTCTGACATTTCAGACAGGTGTTCTAATTTACCTAAAAGTGTTACAGGTTAGGATGGAGGAAGAAAACCTATAAAGCAGTCAATGTTTAAAAACAAAGTGAATGTTTTCTCATTAGCTTCATGGCAGCAAATAATATATACTGCAATGAAGTTACAAGACTTAACAAGGATAGATGTAGAGATTGGAAACTTTGTTTCTAGATTTTTAAGAACAAGTGAGTGCAAATAAGCATTATCTGCTATTAATATGAATACATATGCTTGAATGAGTGTGAGCAGTAGATAGCTACAGATACATATATTATACAGAAATACCAAATTATAACCACTTTATATTCCCAGATTGAGCAATAGCCCAAAAAATAAAGGAAATAGAGAATTAGTACAGTGTTTGAATAAGAACAAAGACTGAGTTTCAAAATATGATAAAATCAATAGAAAATGGACAATGCAATAAATTATATAGATGTTTATAAAATGTTTGCTCTTCAGGATCATATACATATAATGGACATCAATATGAATTATTAATTTTTTATTATTTATAAATACATGCAGTGTTCTTTACATGATAGTTGTTGTTAAGTTGTGAAGTGTAGTTGAGTCAGTTTTGACTCATAAGCGACCTTGCATAGGGTTTCCAAGGAGCAGCTGGTGGGTTTGGTACACCAACCTTGTGGTTAGCAGTCCAGTGCTTATCCTACAGCACCATACCAGGACTCCTACATGAGAATAGACCATATGGAATGAGATTGGTATTATTAATTTTTGGAGCAGAGAAAATAATGAGTTATATGAAGAGAAACAAGAAAAAGAAGCAGGAGCAGGAATTGGAGTGAAGAAAATAACCACACAATTCATAAAGAAAGGATGAATTCTGAGGCCGTGTAAGGATTTAATTAATGAATCACCTGTTTTTCAGTTAAATGGGGTGATCCGTTTTTTTCTGTTATTTTCTTAAGGTCAAAGTTTGTTTTAGCACCTAGATTATTATTACCTGGCTCCTGTGACAAGACAAGGAGAGACTCAAAAGCCTGAAGAAGGTTAGCCATGATTCTAATATGGCCTACTTCATGTTATGGAGCAATATAACAGAAAATATAACCATTATTCAGAACAACTGCTATTGTGTCTTTGTCAAAAATATTTCCTAAGTAATTACACCAGTAGACAAAATACATAAGATATTCTTTCACTTTTGTGTTTTTCAATCTGGAATTTTTATTTTTGAAGATAAAGATAGAGTTCAAGTGGCTTAGTAATACAGCATGAGGACTGCTTTGGTAGAGGAAACAAACCTCAAATATGGAATCAAGGTGATATTTAGCTTAATAAGAATGCCCATTAAAAAGTTGGACTCAAAATAATTCACAATAAGGGCATTATGTAATGTCAACATACTTAATGATTCACCAAAATAATCTAGACTGCCTACTTTGTACCTTGCATTCTGTAATCTTAATCACTTTTTCAAATGTATATTTGATTTTCCAATATTTATATCAAAATATTCCATAAAACTTTTGCAAATAAAAAAGAAAGCAAGATTTGATGAATGCCTAGGTAGTCTCTTTGGAGTCCTGGTGTGGGGCTGTAGGGTTAACACTGGACTGCTAAGCACAAATTTGGTAGCTCAAATCCACCAGCTGCTCCTCAGAAGCCTTGTGAAAGACCACTATGAGTCAGAACTAATTTGATGGCACTTGACAACAACAACATATAGTCTCATTAAATCCTCAAATCAGCTTTACATGATTAGCATTATTATGATAATGTACCATTCAGAGAATGTCACAGAAATGACTATATTTCAAATAAAGAAATCAAAGTATTGCATTGGGAAAATCTGTTGCACAAGACATATATGTATATATTCATGGCTATATTTCAAGGCCAACACTCTATGATTACGTCTTCTTCTTATTATACCAGGTGAGGCTTACTGTTGTTAAGTCCTATCAAGCTGACTTTGAGTCCTAGTGATGCCTATGCACAACAGAACAAATACTTGCCTGGTCTGGCACTTATTATCAATGTTTGAGCTCATTGTTGCAGTCACTGTGTCAATCCATCTCACTGGGAGTCTTCCTTTTTTTCTCTGACCCTCTATTTGCTAAACATGATATCCTTTTCCAGGGATTGATTCTTCCTGAAAACATGTCCAAGATTCATGAGAGGAAGTCTCATCGCATTCTCATTTCTAAGGCGTATTCTGGCTATAATTCTTTCAAGACTGTTTTGTTTGTTTTTCTGGCAGTCCATGATGTTTTCAATATTCTTATCCAACACCACAGTTTAAATGCATCAATTCTTCTCCCACATTTTTCATTTATTGTCCAGTTTATGAGGTGATTGTATGCATCTGAGATGATTGAGAAGACCATGACTTGGGTCAAGCTCTCCTTAGTACTCAAGGTGTCATCTTCTCTTCTTAACACTGAAAAAATGTCTTGTGCAACAGATTTTCCCAATGCAATACTTAGTTTGATTTCTTTTCAAGAGCATTGATTCTGGATTCAAGTAAAATTAAATCTTTGACAATTTTAATTTTTTTCCCTGGTGATTATGGTGCTGTTTGTAGGTCAAATGTTGAGGATTTTTGTTTTCTTTTGTTGTGCTGTAAACCATACTGAAGGCTGTATTCTTTAAGCTTTATCAGCAAGTACTTCAAGTCCTCTTCACTTTCAGCAAACAAGGTTGTGTCATACTGTTAATGAGCCTTGAAATCTTGTGACATGTTCTTGTTCATATAGTCTTGCTTCTTGGATTATTTGCTCAATATACAGATTGACTTCTGTTGATGTTGTTAGGGGCCATCAAGTCAGTACCAATTCACAGCAATCCTATGCACAGAAGAATGAAATACTGCTCGGTCCTGAGCCAACCTCACAATCATTACTGTTTGAATCCATTGCTGCTCCTCAGAAGCCTTATGCCAACACACATTATTGGGGGTCTTCCTCTTTTTCTCAGACCCTCTACTTTACCAAATATGATACCCTTTTCCAGGGACTTGTCCCTTCTGATAATATGTAAAAAATATGAGAGACAAAGTCTCACCATCTATCATTTAAGGATCATCATGTTGTGCTTCTTCCAACACAGATTCGTTTGTTCTTCTGGCAGTCCGTGATACTTTTAATATTCTTCTCCAACATTATAACTCAAATGCCTCAATTCTTCTATGTTCTTTCTTATTCACTATCCAACTTTCACATGCATATGAAACTATTAAAAATATCAACTCTTTTAGCTCCTCATTTCTTCTATTTGCTTTAGCACATCTGCACTGGGAAACAAGTTTCAGAGTCTCTTTTAAATCCATTTTGGTCTTTTCATTCTTTCTTGTCTTCTTAATGAACTTCTGCTTTCTTTTCGTGTGATGTTCTTGATGTCATCCCACAACTCTTCTAGTCTGTAGTCATTTGTTTCTAATATATCAAATCTAGTCTTCAGATGATCTCTAAATTCAGGTGGTATGTATTTAACGTCTGTCAGTTTGTCGTACTGTGGTGGCTTGTAAGTTTCTGTGATTCTGAAAGCTATGCCACCGGTATTTTAAAT
>NW_006408528.1:28356074-28361901 GCF_000296735.1 Chrysochloris asiatica
CCTTGTTCTGTTTGGGTGACTGTCCCTTGTTCTGAGTATAGGTTTCATATAAGCACAATTAAGTGTTCTGGAATTCTCATTCTTCTCAATGTTTTTCATAGTTCCTTATGATCCACACAGTCAATGCCTTGGCATAGTCAATGAAACAGAAGTAAACATTGTTCTGGTATTCTCTGCTTTCAACCAAGATCCACCTGATGAAAACAAATGACTCATTCCTCATTTTCTGGTGAATCCATTTTTAATATCTGGCAGTTCCCTGTTCATGTAATGCTACAACTCTTTTTAATTACCTCTAGTAAAATTTTACTTGTGTGTAATATTTATGATATTGTTTGACAATTTCCACATTTTTGAGATTTTATACATGAAGATAATATATAACAAAACCCCCACCCCTATGAATAAAACAACAAACAAACAAACAAGGGAAAGTAAAAAGTTTTGAAAAAATGTTTTAATTGTTTGGGAGAGTACAGATCAGCCTGATACATTCAGTAAATTCTTTAAAATACCCTGTTTCATGGCCATAGACATAGAATACTTTATCAGACAATTACTTGACTGTCCAACAAAATCACTTTCTTAAACATTCCAATATGTTATTAAGAAAAAGATATGAAGTGTGATATAAGGTTTTAAAATACTTAAAAGCATGCCTGCATTTCTTTGTTGAATGGACATGCCATTAATGAAGGCATATAAACTTCAGAAAATGGAGCAGAGTGTGTGGAGAGATTTACTTCAAGTGAAATCCTCTGCCCTCAAAGGGTTAAATGTTAACAAAGTTAAAAAGCAGAAATCAGGCTCCTATTAGTCTTGAACACTAATCTTGTTGACGGCTCAAGTGTTTCCTTATTTTATCCATATTTATTATATTGAAGGTAGGGTATGCGGTGGTGACTAATGACCAAACATCTGGACCTAGTGACCCTTAAAATTCTCCAGCCATTACTGTTCACAATTAAATACCACATGAACTAAAATGATATTTTTGCTTGACCAGGACAAATTAGCGTGACAAAGCTAAAGAAATAGTCTTGCATTTAACTTTGTAGACATCATAGCATATATATATAATGGAAATGTTTTAAAACTTGTATGTATTATTGTCATTATGGAAGTAAGAAAAGTAAAATGGATGTTTTTCAGAAGCTCAAAGTGGATTAATCATTATGGATACTTAGAACATTTATTTCAGAGGTTTTACCTCCCAGAATTCTGATTGAGCTGTAGAAAATGAGATTACTTCAGGTTAAATAATCGACAAATCTCATTTCCAGAGTAATTAATCCTATCTGCAGACAGATAGTCAAGGGGAAGTGAATACAAATGTCATCATCATCATAAGACTATTCATCAAGTATGAGTGACTTTGTCTCCTTGCATGGTAAATAGATAGGAGAGACAACATAGAATTATAATAATAATCAATAATAAAGATGGAATTACCAGATAGAAACACAAAAGAGAAAATGAATTAAAAAGAGTTTCTGAGGTTATTCAAATATCCAAGGCTAAAAACTCAAAGAAAACTGTTGTACTCTAGGGAGTTTTTGTATGTTTTTGTATGTTTTTTCTCCTCAGACTAAGCAAGGAGGTACAGTGCAACTGAGGAATGCTTGGTAAAGGTATGGTACTCTGTGTTTGAATCTATGAGAGGTGTTGTCTTCATGATATAACTTAGATATTAAATTAAAAAGTACCTCCCATTGGACTAGGACACACCTCTAACTAACTAGGTGTTATACAGCCTTTAATAAAAAAGATCAGGGACCAAAACCACCAATCATGTCAACACACATAGATTAAAGAAACTATGCCTCTGGTCTAATATCAGATCACAAAACTACAGATAGGACACAAGCAAGGTATACTAAATCCTCAAACTTTATGATAATAATCATAGGACTTTATCAAAACCATAACTATAACACATATTGCACACAAGTAAGATGAAAAGAAAATCACTGATGACTATGAACCTAAAATGCACCAAATTTTAAACAAGAACAAAAATGCAATATAATCTTAAAAATCTCTTACAAAATTTACACAAGATACTGAAAATAAATAGAACAATATCCATAAGGAAACCACTAACTATCAAAAGTATATGGGATTAAGCTAAATTCACACTTAAGCAAAAAATTCATAGCTTTATAAATTAACATTACAAAATTAGATACAGAATAACTGTAAAGATTAAATTAAGCATCTAACAAATCAGTATGCTGAGCAAATAATCTGAGAAACTGGATTATACTAAGAAGAACATGGCATCAGGATTGAATGAAGACTCATAAGCAACCTATGATATGCAGTTGACATAGGAAGTCCTTGCTAGAAGTGAGGAGGACTTGAAATATTTACTGATGAAGATCAAAGTATACAGCCTTCAGTATGGATTGCACCTCACTGTAAAGAAAACAAACATCCTCATCACCAGACCAATAAACAACATCATGATAAATGGAGAAATTGAAGTTATTAAAGACTTCGTTTGCTGGGATCCATAATCAATACTCATGGAAGCAGCAGTCAAAAAATCAAATGGCATGTTGGATTAGGTAACTGCTGCACAAGACCTCTTTAAAGTGTTAAAGAGCAAAGCTGTCAGTTTTAGGACTAAGGTGTGCCTGATCCAAGCCATGGTATTTTCAATAGCCTCATATGCATGTGTAAGTAGGACAGTGAATATGGAAGACCATAGAAGACATATTTGGATTATGGTGTTGGTGAAGAATATTGAAAGAACCATGGACTGTCAGAACTAAAAACAAATCTATCTTACAATAAAACCAGAATGCTCCTTAGATGGTAGGATGGTAAGACTTCATTCCTCATAATTTGGACATATTGTCAGGAAGGACGAATCCCTGGAAAAGAACATCATGCTTGAAGAAATGGTGGGTCAATGAAAAAGAGGAAAACCTCAAATGAGATTTATTGATACTGTGACAGCAACAATAGACTGAAACATAACATCTGTGAGGATGAAGCATGAGCGGGTGGTGTTTCCTTCCGTTGTGCATACGGTGACTATGAGTTGAAACCAACTGCATGGCACCTAACAACAACAACAGCAACAACTCAGGAAGATAGAAATGTAACACAAAATAAATCTAATGAAGGAACAATTGCGAGTAAAAATTTTTAAATGGAGTTAAAACAAGTAAATTAATTTAAAAAAGAAAGAAAATACTGATAAAATTGAACCAAATATTTTGATAAAATAATTTAAAAACTAAAGTGAGAAATGAAAATATATACAAATATAAACGTGAAAAGAGTAAAACAAATCATAGAAACGAAAAAAATTGAAAATCTGTGGCATACACTTTGTAAAAGTACACATAAATAAATTGTAAAAACTGGAAGAAATGGATGATTTTCTGCAACAACCAAAATAAGTAAATAATAACAACAGCAAATCTAAGTAACCTAAACTGACCTTTCAATGGCGTTCTGCCAGAGATAGAAATGCTGAACAACCCGTTAACTGTGAAACAACAGGCAACCAGATCATTAAACTAATGTTATTCCCAAAATGCCAAGACTAGCAGTTTCCCTGGTAACTTATTCTTCAGTTCTTAAAGGAACAGACATTTCTTACATTATGTGTGATGTCCTTGACAGCTGACCACTAGGTCAGCAGTTCAAACCACACCAGCCAGTCCTCAGGGTAGCTATGAATCAAAACAAACTGAAAGCACTTAACAACAACAATGCTTTTCCTACACTAATTTAGGAGTCCTGGTGTGGCACTGAAGGATAAGCACTGGACTGCAATTTGGTTTTAACCAACTGCAAGGTCAGTGGTTTAAACTCACAAATCTCTCGCAGAGACCCTATCCAAGGTTGCTATGAGTCAGAACTGACTTGACAGCACTTAACAACAACAACAACATATGATGTGTAATGCTTTAGGTTAATCACTAGACTGATGACCACAAAGTTGTCAGTTCAAACTCACTAGCCTCTCCTCAGAAACACAGTCACTATAAATTGGAATCAGTCCTGGTATGGTGCCATGGGTTAATGTGCTAGACTGAAAGATTGGATTGAATCACGAGGTCAGAGGTTCAAGGTCACTAGCTGCTCCTCGGAAATATTATAAAGGGTCACTATGAGTTGGAACCACCTCAATGGCTCTTAAGAACAACAACAAAAACATAACAATGATAAAGAAACATGTAGATAAGTAGGCAAGTATCAGTGACAATAAATTCATATATTAACATATGGATTTTAATAAAGAAAGACAATTTATAGGTGACAATATCGTATAGAATTTCTCACCTTATAAAATGAATCCATTTTCAAATAATGAAATAATTTCTAAAATATCCCTTAAGACCATCTTTCCTAGCTCTTCACTTTATGATATCTCTGTGATTTAGGAGTTGTAAATATTTTGTAAGGGCCATGCCATTTTTTCCCAACATAAATAAAATTAACTTTTTGTAACATGAAAAGAACAACTAATGCAAATGAGTACGCTCTTCTTCTAAGGTTCCTATTGGCTGAAATGTTAACTAAAGGTTAGAAGTTGAAACCTGCACAGTGGTTTGAAGATAGACCTGATGAGCTACTTCTATTAAGATTACAGCCAAGACAACTCTATGGAAAAGTTCTACTCTTTAACACATGGGATTGCCATAAATTGAATTCTACTTGACAGCAACAAACAACTCCATTCTGATAAGTTTGCATTTAGAGATCAGACAATAGGTCAAATCAATAATTATTTATTTAATTCTTATACCATCCTGTTTTAATAGCTTACAATCCATAGGAAACCAACTACAGAATGTTTAAAAATAATGCAACCTCGCGGGCTATGATTTTATGGGGGAGATTTTAAATGCATAGATATTGACATAAGGGAAACACCAAATTATCTAAAGAAGTCAATATCTTCATTAAGAGGAAAAATGGAATTTGCACAAATGTTAATAACTGTGACAGGGTAACTTTATTTTGATAAGGTAATATATTACCATGCAGCACTGCATGGTGGTAAAACAAAACAAAACAAAACAAAGCAAAAACTATTCTTGTGAAATAATTCTAATTTCTGAAATGTGATTAAATTTTCCTAATAAATGAGTTAAACAGACATCATTTGTTGATAAGCATCATATGGGAGAATGGAGTGGTTTGCCATAGTCAGAAAGTAAATCAATCATAGGTTTGAAAATAGAAGCCACATGTGCTGACTTGCAGAGCTGCTTGAGCCACCAGCCAACACTCTTTCATCACAATATATTAGCTTTGTTCCTGTCCAGGGGAAGATTGTTAACGGTGAGTCTGATTAGACCATGAAATCTGATCCCAAGGGAACAGACAGACTCCTCTTATGTGCCATTTAAAATACCTTTAGGACCTGGAGGATATCATTTCGTGTTAAGAAGCAAATAAAGGTTTGGTTCATACGTATCACCACTTCCACCCAACCTGAGTAAGACACCTTTAGGATTATTAGAGGGATCTTGCCTCACTATGACTCTGAAGCATGCAATTAAATAGACTGAAAACAGTGTGATTAATTTTACTTAGGGATTTTTGTTTGCTTGTTTTGGGACATGGGCACTAAATTGTTGGTATATTGGGACTATGACCAGAATTACATATAGAGATAAATATGCCTAGGCTACACTGTCCTCCATTGATAAGAATGTTGTTTATTGGTCCAGATGTGAGGATTTTTGTTTTGTTTACATTGAGATGTAATCCATACAGAAGACTGTGCTCTTTGATCTTCATCAGTAAATGCTTGAAGTTCTCTTTACTTTCAGCAAGCAAGGTTGTATCATCTGCATAT
>NW_006408528.1:28363571-28380053 GCF_000296735.1 Chrysochloris asiatica
AGAGGAAGACCCCTAACGAGATGGATTGGCCAGGTAGCAGCATTGATGGACTCAAGTGTGGCAACAGTAGTGAGGTTGGCCCAGGATCAGGTAGTGTTTCGTTCTGCTGTGCATAAGGTCGCTATGAGTCAGTACCAACTCGATGGCACCTAACAACAACCATACTTTCCTACTTATCAGTTTATCATACTGTAGTGACTGGCATGTTGTTGTGATGCTGGAAACTATGCTATGGGCGTTTCCAATACCAGCAGGGTCGCCCAAGGCAGACAGGTTTCAGTGGAGCGTCCAGACTAAGAACAGATGAAGAAGGAAAAGGTGATCTGTTTCTGAGCAACTAGCCCCTGAAAAGCTTATGAACAGCAGTGAAACATTGATATAGTGCTAGGAGATGTGCCTCAGCTTGGAAGGCACGAAATATATGACGAGAGTAGAGCTGCCTCCTCTAAGTTGTTGTTATTGTTAGGTGGTGTTGAATATTTCCATCTCATAGCAACCCTGTGTACAACAGAATGAAACACTGCTTAGTCCTGCACCAACTTCACAATTGTTATGTTTGAGATCACTGTTTCTGTCGTTGGGTCAATCAATCTTGTTAGGGGTCCTCCCATTTCCTCTGACATTCCATTTAAGAAGCATGAAGATGCTACTGAAAGTAGACTCAATTTTAATGATGCAGACACAGCAAAATTTTGCGGACCTTCGTTTGTTGCTGGTACCTAACTCACAATGAGAAGAAATAGCAGCAAACCTCCATTAATCATTGTAATCTGGAATGTATGAAATATGAATTTAGGAAAATTTCAAGTCATCAAAAATGAACTGGAACACATAAAGATCAATATCCTAGTCATTATTGAGCTGTAATGGACAGGTACTGACAATTTTGAATCAGACATCATATGATTTACTATGCCAGGAATGATAAATTGAAGAAGGATGGTATCACCTTCAGCAACAAAAAGAAAATTTCAAGATTTTTTGAAATATAATGCTGTGCATAAGAAATAATTTTTATATGTAATTATTATTCAAATATAAACACCAACCACTGAAGCCAATGAGAAGAAATTGAAGAATTCTACCCACTTTGGAGTCCTGGTGTGGTGCTGAGGGTTAATGTGCTGCACTGCAAGGTCAGTTTAAACCGCAAAGTGGGCATTTGAAACCCACCAACCACTCCTCCGAACCCTACACAGGGTTGCTGTGAGTTGAAACTGACTATACTACACTTAACAGCAACAAAACAAACTTCTTCAGTCTGAAATTGATCAAACACGCAATCAAGATGCATTGATAATTGTGATTGGAATGTTAAAGTTGGAAGCAAGTTGTTGGTAAATATGACAGAAAGACACTGGAGGTCACATGAAATAATTTTTCAAGACCAATGACCTTTTCATTCTAAATATCTTCTTTCAACAACATAAACAATGACTTTGCATGGAAACCTTGCCAGACAGAATATACAGGAATCAAACCCATAACATCTGTGAGAAGAGATGATGGAGAAACTGAAATCAGCCAAAACAAGACAGGGACTGACTGTGGAGTACAACACCAATTGCTCATATTCAATTTCAGGCTGAAGATGAAGAGAATGAGCCCATGAGAGCCAAAATATGATCTTGAATATAAGTCATTGAGATTTAAAGACTATTCCAAAAGCAAGTCTGATACATTGCACACCAATGATCAAGGACCAGAAAAGTTGAGGGATGACAACAAGAGCAGCATACATGAGGAAAGCAAAAGGTCTTTAAAAATACATGAAAGAAAGAAAAGACCAAATTGGATATCTGAAGAGATTTTGAAACTTGCTCTTGAACTTAGAGTAGCTAAAATGACTGGGGGCAAGATGATACAGTCAAATAGTTGAACAAAAAATTTCAAAGAGCAGCTTAAGAAGACAATGTACTATAATGAAATGTGCAAGCATATGATCTAGAACTGATGGTACTGAAAGAGGAAGTCCAAGATGCACTGAAGGCATTGGAGAAAAACAAGGCTTCAGGGATGGACTCTTCTGGTTACAAGTTATGAAAATGCAACCTCCACTAGCTTTAAAAGAGTAATGTATAGGAACAAGAGCAATTAAACTGTCTAGAGTTGCATATGATTTTAGCCACAGCTCAACCTATGGATTCAAGTCATATTTTTGACTCATTCTTTTTTTTGTTTTCTTGGCTGTTCTTTTCTCTTTATTTATTCTCTGTCATACTTCCAATAAATGGTGGAAACTATGACCCATACATTTAAATGATGTTTAGCAATTGAAATATTGGAAAAGAGATCCTTTAGTTTCAAGTGTCCTTTTCAATACCAAAAATGAATCTGTGTTTTGCTACTAGAGTCATTTGTCCTTCCTGAGTTAGTTGCTGTGTTTAGAAGAATTTAATATAATTATTAGCTTGATCTGGATCATTTGTCTATCCTGTAAAAGCAGGGAGATGGATTTATTTCCACTGAAACCACATGGAAATGTGGGGAGAAGTATTTTTAACACATATTCTTAAATATTATATTTATTTAACATAGGTATTTTCGTAGAAATATAGATGAGTTTAATAATAGCACACAAGAAGTGATAACCAATATTCTAGAGGTAGTAAAAATCAAGAATGACTTAGAAAAGTAAGCAATCTCTGGTTTGAATCATAAAATATAAAGCAGATGCTTAATTTTTAGACCAAAGTAGTAAGAGGATAGCAAGAATAGTGTACTTGAGAAAAATGTAGACATTAAACTCCTCGGGAAATACAAGCAGTTTGTTTTGAAGTTATCAAGTGGGAAAACATCAGCTAGCAGATTGATCATTGTGTTACAGCGTCTGAATCATAATAGTAGCTGTTGCTAAGTACCATTAAGACAATTCTTACTAACCTGTATAGGTTTCAGAGGAGTGGCGGGTTGGTTTGAACTTCAACTTTGCAGCTAGCAGTCCAGTGCTTATCATTTAGCCACACATCAGAGTATCGCGGATGAATAAATGTTGACTAACTCTCAAATCTAATTAGGAAAAAAATCAAATGTAGATATAAGGAGGTGGAACATCCCTCCACTCTCCTTTGGACATTTGCCCAGTATATTGAAGCTTTTTGTAAAATTTAAAGGTGGTGGTGGTGTGCCATCGAGTGGATTCCAACTCATAGCAACCTTGTATAGGGTTTCTGAGGAGCAGCTGGTATTAGAATAATTACAGCAACCTTGTAGGTCAAACAGACCTTATGGTAACGAGTGTTTAGCCTACAGCGCCATATCAGGATTTAGAAAGGAACCCTGGCTAGTCAAATGGTTAAGCATTTGGCTGCTCACCATGAGGTTGGCAGTTCAAACCCATCAAGAGAGAGAAAGACGCAGCAATCTGCTTCCATAAAAACTACAGCCATGCAAACCTGGCTCATTCTGCTTCACAAATAACTTGATGTGCTTAACAAAAAAAAAGTAGAAGGAGATTATTTTTACTTCTGGACTAGTTGCTAGATGACAATTGGATAATATAAATGAACTTTTAAGTTGCAGAACCTGGCAGTGTTTCATTCTGTTGTGCATAGATAGGACTGTTATGAGTCGGAACCGAAAGGTGTGTGCAAGGCAATGTACAAGGCAACATGCCTGACAGTATTGCATTGGAATTTAAATCAATATTCCTTATATTTGATTTCCATATGTTTCATTGTTTTTTTTCTACACCAGTTTTACTAGGACAATTCAATGTACTTCACTGAAATTCATTTTCCTTATTAGTAAAAAAGGATAAGATTTCAGAGTAATTTTAAGGATTAAATGAGGAAATGTATGTAAAATACATTGCATAGGATTTTTTATATAATAATTAAAAACCAAAGACCAAACCGATTGTCTCTGAGTTGACTGTGACTCATAGCAATCCAATATTTAGGTGTTCCATAAATATTGTTGTTGTTGTTGTTAGGTACCATCTAGCTAGTTATGACTCATAATAACCCTATGCACAACTGAACAATACGCCAGACTGTGCACCATCTGCACAACTGTTACGTTTGAGTCCATTGCTGTTGCCATCTTGTGCATCTGTTTCATTGAGGATCTTCCTCTTTTTCGCTAACCATACACTTTACCAAGCATGATGTCCTTCTCCAGGAACTGGTCTCTCCTGAAAACATCCATTAAATGTAGTAGTACAGAGTACCTGTGTGGCACTGCAGAAGAATGCACTGGACAGCAAGGTTGGTTTAAACTGCACGGTCTGCCATTCAAACTCACCAGCCCCTCTTCAGAAACCTATATAGGATCCCTATGAGTTGGAACTGACTCGACTGTTTTCTGAGAAATCTGCCTTTGAAAGACCTAATAGATCCCAGGCAATAGCAAAATGAAAGGAAGGTAGCAATACACAGAAATAAAGAAGGATTTGTTGGAAAAGCCGTCACTCAACCCTACGTACTTGAAGAAGACTCGTCATGTACCTACTGCACAAGGAACTAGAAATGAGGATGTGAACTCCTGAGTCAGGAGGCTGGTGTACACTAATGTCAAGGTCAACACATCTGCTTGTGGAGTGATGCCAGAGCATACTGAATGATCTTTCAGTTATTCCCAAATGTGAACGAGTTTGAACAAAATTGTCTGATGTTCTTTTTAAAAAGGCAATTCTCACAGCACACTCACAATATACAGGATATAGCTGAGTAGTTCTCATTTTTAGCAAACTCTCTAGCTGGTACAGATATAGATGAGAAGGGTCTGGCCCTTTGTATGGCTCTGTAGAGCCTGTCTCGTAAAGGAAAAAAAAAAGAAGAAGCGCTATCTCTAATACGACTGCATTCCCTGCTATAAATCATAATTGTCACTTGGCTCATCCAGAAGTTACTTTGAACTAGATTAATATATCTGCTACAAACCACTTCTGGTGTGTTGACCAAAAACTTTCTACACCTCTCAATTATAAAGGTCAGATAAATCCCTAAGGGAGATGTCAAATCGTGAAGCCTCTTAGAAGTCACAAAATTGACAATAGTCAGCCTCATCATTATCAGCCACTGTTATCTGAGAAATTCTGATTCAGAGTGATAACATGTGTGTCAGGCTAAATTGTTCTTCCCAAGGTTTTCAAGGGTTGATTTTTCACAGCTCAGCATGCCTTTCCTCTGCGGAGCCTCTGGGTAGGCTAGAACCGCCATCCTTTCTGTTAGTAGTCAAGAGTGTTAACACTTTGCATATCCAGGGATTCCAGGCTCACAATAAGTCTTATTTGCACAGATCAAGAATGCTGGCCAGAATGATTCTTGGTCTTGTGTTTATATATGCCATGGTGGTTCTACTTAGTTTTAGTTATTGGGCATTAAACAGAGTTTTTACGGCTGACCCATACATTCAGTGACTAATTTCCATCATGTATTGTCAGGAAAACATCAGGATTGCAGGGTCTCAGATGAATATTGTAAAATTTGCTGCCCTCTCTTTGTCCCTAGTCTTTGTGAGGTGCCGTAGGAGGAGGCACTCTATTACCAAGGGGTAGCTTTACTGAATCATAGCTTAATGATCTGGCCAGAACCTCCAAATATGCATCACCACTTAACAACAACAACAACAACAACTTATGATTAAAAGAGGAATTCTGTCTTGCTCACTTATTTATTCTTTTTTTTTTTTTTTGAGTCCTGGATAAAGTGCTGGACCTCATGGCCAGTTTGAACCATAATGTAGGCAGTTCAGACCCACCAGCTATTCCTCGAACACTACACAGTATCGCTATGAGTCAGAACAGAATCAATGGCACTTAACAACAACTTATGATTAAAAGAGGAATTCTGTCTTGCTACTCTTTTTTTTTTTTTCTCCCCCCAAATAGGACTCAAGACTATTAAATAATACTTAAAAATAATTCAGCTGTATCAGCAAGCAGGCAAGCCCAGTGTCAGCTCCAAGCTCTGGGTGACCACATGACCAGTACAGACTGGTGGGGTAAATTCAGTGTGTTGCACTGACTATTGTAACCAAATCTATCAAATCTTCACTCCTGAATCCCCGAGAGATTAAGTTTATCTCTCACAGTATCACTGAGCATCTCTTTTTATCTGGAAAGGACCACTTCTCTGGTGTTTCATTAAAACCAAACCCCTTTCAAGCACAGAAAAAGTAACTCTAGAAAATATTGAAATTCAAAGAGTATGCCATTGTAAATATATGTTTTGTCATAAATTCTTACTAAGTTCCCTAAAATAACTTTGACATTTCTGGTATGACAACATATAAAGCTACACTTCCCCTACCCAGTACTGATTTTTGAAGGAGTCATGTTTCATTCCAATTATAGATGAAACTTTGTTTTTTAATCTAAGAACTTTCTATCATCAACAATGTAAGATTACTGCTGGGAGTCTTCTAGAAACCCCGAAAAGCAAAGCTAAAATATATTCAAATTGATCTTTTATAATTTCTTTTCTCTTTAAAACAGAATAAGTTCCTTTGTTTTATAGTGAAGGAAAAAAGAAACTTGTGTAGCATGTAAGAATTAAATATTTTAAACAATTTCCAACTTAATTATTGTTATTAATCATATATTTTAAAATTTTCTTCTTAATATTCACGTGTCTCATAATCAACAAAAGCAAATGATAAATTCATTAGAAATATTTACAACTTTATGTGAAGCTACATTAAAATCATGTAGTGTCCTCAGTTCTATCCAGAGAAGCAGTCACCTGAGTATTTTCCTATGTACCTGCTCCCAGATGATGCCTTAATGATCAGACAAAAAGGCTATTTATATATATAGCACAGATGGCAACTGGGAAAGAAAATATTTTCTCCCTGACAATCTGTCAGTGTATCAGGGACAGTAGGGTTTACTGTCTATCTCCCAAGAACTTGGGGGTATCTGTTAATTTCTAAGGTTCTAGGCACATGTTTGGAGTCCTGGTGTGGTCCTGTTGGCTAATGTGTAAGACTCCAAAGTCGTTTGAACTGCAAGGTCAGTGGTTCAAGCTCACCAGCTGCTCCTTGGAAACCCTATAAAGGGTCGCAATTGGTCGGAATCGACTAGACATCACTTAACAACAGCAACAAGGCACTTGTTTGGAGTCCTGGTGTGGCACTATAGGTTAATCCACTGGACTTCAAAGTAATTTGAACTGCAAGGTTGGCAGTTCAAGCTTACCAGTGGTTGCTTATGGGTCAGAACCAATTCGATGGCACTTAACAACAACAGGCATACGTTTATTATATTTCTATTTAATTGTGTTTTGGCTTAAAATATAACTTTTATCTTTGGTAAACATTAAAAAATATATTTATAACACATACACAAAAAACACCAAAAACCAAATCCACTGCTGTCAGGTTACTTCTGACTCATAGATTTTCTGAGTCTATGGAAGCAGACAGCCTCAGGTTCCGCCTGTGTAGCAACTGGTGGGTTTGATACACTGATCTTGATGTTTACAGTCCAATGCCTAACTCAAGGTACCACTTAATAGTCTCTAACTGGAGAATGTTTAACTCATAATGTGTTTTTTTAATGGTTGTTGTTGTTGTTAAGTGCCATTGAGTCAATTCTGACCCATAGCGATCCTGTATAGGGTTTCCAAACAGCAGTTGGTGAGCTTGAACCACTGACCTTGCAGTTCAAATGACTTGTAGTCTGACGCATTAGCCCACAGCACCACACCAGGACTCCTACTATTTAGGTCAGATGACCTAATCTATGTGCCAAAATATTTGTGATTTTTCTCATTAAAAAGTGATCAAAGGTAGAGTTTTAAAGCTATTTTCCAATAATATTAGTTATCAAATGTTCTAAGTACATAGGTTATTATGGTGGTGGTGGTGGTTATGTGCCGTAGAGTCGGAACCGACTCATAACAACTCCGTACAGGGGTTCCGAGGCTATAAATCTTTACGGGAGCAGAAAGCTATTTCTCCCGCGGAACAGCTGGTAGTTGCAAACTGCTGACCTTACGGTTATTATACTTAGATAAATTAGATAATTTAAAGGGCACAACAACTCAGTATGATAAATAATTTATCTATAGTTTATACCAAGTGAACTAAATTTCAGAGAAAATATGCACTTTGCTGTTGTTAGGTGCCATCGAGTCAGTTCCAACTCATAGCAACCCTGTATCACTGTCCAGTTCTGTACCATCCTCACAATTGTTACACTTGACCCATTGCTGCTGCCACTGTGCCAAACCATCTCATTGGGGGGGTCTTTCTCCATTTTGCTGACCCTCCACTTTACCAAGCATGATGTCTTTCTCCAGGAACTGGTTTCTCTTGATAATATGTCCAAAGTGTGAGAGACATACTTATCTGCCCATTGTAAGGAGCATTCTGGTTGTACTTCTTCCAACATAGATGTGTTTGATCTTCTGGCAGTCCATGGTACTTTCAATATTATTCTCCAGCACCATGACTCAAATGCATCAATTTCTGTATGGTCTTCCTTATTCAACTTTTACATGCATATGATACTATTGAAAATAGCATTGTTTGGGTCAGGTGCACCTTAGTCCTCAAACTGTATCTTTGCTCTTGAACACTTTAAAGAGGTCTTGAACAGCAGACTTGCCTAGTGCAATACATTGTTTAAATTTTTGGCTGCTACTTACATGAGTGTTGATAGTGGATCCAAGCAAAATGAAGTCTTTGATATCTTCAACCTTTTCTCCATTCATCATGATGTTATGTATTAGTCCAGTGGTGAATATTTTTGTATATTTTACACTGCGGGAAACCCATACTGAAGGCAGAGGTCTTTGATCTTCATCAGTCATTATTTTAAGTCCTCTGCTTTCAGCAAACAAGGTTGTATTATCGGTATATCACAAAGAATTAAAGAGTAATCCTTCAATCCTGTTGCCACGTTCTTCTTCATATAATCTTTATTCTTGGATTATTTGCTCAGCATACAGATTGAATAGTATGGTGAAAGAATACAACCCACGTGTACATGATTTGCATAAATCTGTTGGGTAGAGTTGGGACAAAAAGAATAGGTTTTGATTATTCTAGTTTAGCATTTTTTCCACTACAGAACTGTAAAGAAGAGTAAAGAAAATAATAATTAAGAAAGCAAAAACTACATCTAACCTGGTGGTGGTGGTGGTGGTGTGCCGTGGCGTCAGTTCTGACTCATAGAAACCCTGCATAGGGTTTCTGAGGCTGTAAATCTTCACTGGAACAGAAAGCCTCATCTTTCTCCTGTAGAAATTGGTAGTTTCAAACTGCTGATGTTGAGGTTAGCAGCCTGACACGTAACCACTATGCTACCAGAGCTTACATCTAATCTAGAGATTAAAAAAAAATTATGAACAGAATAATGCAAAATTAAATTCTCATGGCCAAATGCTGAGAAATCTTTGAAAATGCATCATGAATAGTAAAAAGAAAGGTAACAGTTAAATTTTCACATTTTGAATGACATTAATTTCTTTTATAATAATGGCCTATAAAGAGTCCTGGTGTGGCACTGTGGGTTAATGCATCAGACTGCAAAGCCATTTGAATTGCAAGGTCGATGGTTCAAGCTCACCGCAGAAACCTTATACAGGGTTGCTATGGGTCAGAACCAACTTGGTGGCACTTAACAACAACAACAACAATGGCCTGTAAGTCAGATATCAGAAACTTAAGGAAGCTTGAGTTTGAGGGACAAACAGAACCTTTCTTTTTGTCACTGTTCTATATTTTTATGTCCTAATAGATGGTGGTATATGGAAATGAAAATGACTGTCCCCAACTTTAGTGACATTGGCATTAACACTGTGGACTTGAAGATTATACAAAGCAACAACTCTAGACAGAGGAGAGAGGAGACACAGTGAAATTTAAATATGAGAGATTGCTGTTATTGGGCGCTGTCAAGCTGATTTTCATCTGTTGTGAACACATGTTGACAGAGTAGACTATCCCATAGACTTTTCTAAGCTGTAATCTTTACGGAAGCAGATTATCAGGTCTTTCTCCCATGGAAGCAATGGGTGAATTTGAACTACCAACCTTTGATTTAGTAACCAAGTGTATAACCATTGTGCCACCAGGGTTATTATTATGATGATAAATTGTTGTTGTTGTTTTTGTTAAGTGCTTTCAAGTCAGTTCCAACCCATAGAGACCCAGTACAGGGTTTCTGAGGAGCAGCTGATGAGCTTGACCTACCAACTTTGCAGTCCAGCGCATGAATCCACAGCACCACAGGTGTGATGTAGTAAAATAATAAATGATAAAGAGGAGCTCTAGAGTTCTTGTTAAGAAATAAAAAAAGATTTGTCCTTGTTCTCTTTATTCCCTAACTCACTTTTCATCTTTGCTTCTTCTTTCTCTTTTCACCCTATTTCTTTATGGCAACAAGAATATTGGAGAATATTATGGTTGCCAAAGACTTGATGATGTCTGGTGAATGCACACTTTTTAAATTCCTTTCCTTTTATGCACACAGTTATTAGTGTAACCGTTAGTTAGTTCCACCATTTCCCACAAGCCTCCAGAACTTGAATAAGCAGAACAAAATGGTATTAGATAGAGGGGATGACTTGCAGCAGACTTGTTAAGCATAGACAGGATAAGAGAGAAGGTGGTATACCTCCACAATAACCCAGAAGGAGACATCCATAGCTGGCTAGTTGAGATAGCTGTTATAGTGAAGCAAGCATATGTGCATACTTAGTTAGAAACTTGTCTATATATCATTTATATAGCACACACACACACACACACAAAACATGTCGTTTTGAAGTGCCATCGAGATTGTTTGAGCTCACATTAAACCTGTATGAGATTTTCGAGTAGGGCCTGGTGAGTTTGAACTGCTATCCTTGCTGTTAGCAGGCCAATGCTCATCCTAAAACGTCACACCAGGACACCATATATATGAATATTACTAAGATATGACATGGAATCCTGGTGTGGTGCTGAAGGATGAGGACTGGACTGCTAACCAAAAGGTGGATAGTTCAAATCCACCAACTACTCCTCAAAAACCCTATCTATATAGAGTCCCTATGAGTTGAAATCGATTAGATGGCACTTAACAATGAAATATGGGAGAGGATGCAAACACAAGAAATATTTTGTACTTATTGATTGATTCAGTAACCAGATTTCTTTAAAGTATAAAATATAATTCGTTTAAAAACATTTAGATACTCTCATTTGAGTTGGAACAAAACAAGGTTTTTTTTCTCTATTAAATGAGGAGATTAAGGAGCAAAGGACTGAGACACTTTTTAGGAGTCATCCAGATAGTAATAAGTTAAAATGCTTCAGATCTCACAATATGGCACTTTAATTTTATTTATATCCAAAATCAAAATTATTTTATATCTTAAACAGTCTTCCTTTTTTTTAAAAAAAAAAAATCAATTTCTATACTCATTTGTGAATTTTTAAGCTGTTCCCTGAGTAAAATTTCCAATTGCTTATAAGGTGTTGCCACTTAACTCTTGTGCCACCACATTTAATTTATCAAGTCCTAATGGCATCATATTTCTCACAGATACTATTTTTCTTCTAGTCATCCGAATGAGACTAGAAACTTTGGAGTCATCTTTTACTTCTTCTGCTCCTTCATCGTCTAATTATAACCTATTCCCAAGAGTTCTCATTCCTTCATCTTTTCCTCCCCTGCTTCATTCCCATAGCTACCTCCCTATGCTGGGCTTTCATCACCCCAGACTTAAATTACTGAAAGAGCCTTCTGGATGACTCCCCTGACTATATTCCATCATCCTCCACTCTAGCCTCAGATCACTGGCCTGTCAATATCCACAGCCACTAGCTAGTCCAAACACTTCTTCTATTTCCTAGCATGCTCCAACATTTCTTCTCTACTCTAGGAAGGCCATTATCCATCTGGTCTACTGCACAAGCTACCTTTTTTTTTTTTTTTTTTCTGAAAATCTTTGTTATGAATTATTCCTTTTTCTTCCTTTTTATCTCTCCTTCATTCATCCAAACTGTGACCATACCTAAAGCTTCAGTGGAAAAATAATTGCTCTCCATCTTCTATGATTAATCAAATTCATAATAATGTCTATGTTTTATGAATACATATGATCATTATCAATACGGTCTTCTCTTTTACTTCCTGTGTTCTAATGGATGTGATGTATTTATCTTATCAAAAAAACAATAAATAACTGATGTGAAGGAATAATATCATTTCACAGTATTCAAAACTGTTGTAGTTGCATAAAAAAAAGGATTTTTTAAAATATCAATTGAGCGACTAAATAGACATGATAACTTTTTTGTGGAAAGCTAGCAAGCTATACATTACTATCAGTATATCAAAGATGTATGTGTCTTCTTTAGATTTTAAAAGTCTAATGATTTCAGGCTTCATTCACCTGTCCTGAGCAAAATATTCTGCATATTCTGTAGATAAGAAAATAACAAAATAGGAAGCATTCTTTACTTCAATAATTGGAGATTTACATACAGAATTATATTGTATATTGAAGCTCTATACTACTACCAGGAGGTTTGATAGCGTAGTGGCTTATGTATTGGGCTGCGAATTGCAAGGTCAGCAGTTCAAATCCACCAGCCACTCCTCAGAAACCCTATGCAGGGTTGCTATGAGTTGGAATCGATGTGAGGACACTAACAACAACAGCATACTATTTCAAATGTAACTCTGAGGTCTCTGCTGTGTTCTTTCCAACTGTTGTACTTCATTGAAATATCAAAATAGATAAATATCAATGAATGCATACACATGCCTTACTTTTTGTATTTCTTTTTCATGCCTTTAGTGTAATTTCTCATCTAAGAAGCTAGATGATACATAGCCTCCTGTTAAGCATCTTTGGATTTAAGGTGGAAAACATCCAGCCCAAGTTCGTTCCATTTCTGTCACTTATTCAAAATCTTTGCAAGCAAAGAAAGAAAAGAAACAAGTTGTTTCTAGTCAAATGAAACTGTGCATAAAATTCCCAGCAGTTCAAAACTGGCATTCTGGACTTTTTCACGAATTACAACTGCAGGTTTAACAGCCAACCTTTGGGATTTCATGTGCCAGGTATGGGATATTGTTCCATAGAATAATTGCTCTCCAGGGAAAAGGTATTTCGGGGACTTTCATGTTATAAGGCAGCACGAATCTGTGGGTCATTAATCATTAGTGAGTGTCACTGAAGAGTTTAAATAAAAAGAAAAGGGTACAATGACATTAAATATCAAAGGGCAAAAAAAGGATTGTACTAACTTTCATGGTAATCTGACTTACTGACAATGAAGTTTCATGGTTATACATATATGCAAATATCAGGTCTGAAAGAAATCTGAAAAGAGAAACTTAAAGACTAATTTATTACATGGAATAAAAATGTATGTTTTCATAGTGAATTCCTTTGGGGTGGGTGCTGGAGAATAGCGGAGAATAAAAATGTAATCCTTTAACAGTCTGAAATAAAAACATGCCATCTCTATCTCTGATTTGTCTAAAATAATTTTGAGAGTTGTGGTTTTGTACTTCACTCATTTAAGTATAAAGTAAGTAAAATGATAGAAGGCAATTATGTATGTAATCAAGCATTAAAATAAAGGTAAGAAACACTAGTAGGAGGAAACAAAAATTACTACTCCCTCCTGCCAAGAGCCTATCCTAAAAGTAACTATTGAAATCATGGACTAATTTTCACCTTAAACATCCAAGCAGTAGAGGTAAAAATAAAACTACAATAAATCATCTCATAGAATGGATAAAAAGCATAATAGAATGCTATGAAAAAAACAAAACAAAACTTCTCTCCTAGTATTAAATTTCAGGAGGTGTTTATCAGCTTAGTGATACTGTGCAACACTGATTCAGTTAGTCTTCATTTTCAAACAGCAGACCCCTGAGTAACTTGGGAGATTTTTTAAAAAAAATATATAAAGCAACTCACAGAATCAAGGAGAAGATGAAAGAAGCAGGTTTGGACCGGGGAGAAACTAGGCAGTTTTAGAATATTGTTGTTGTTAAGTGCCATTGAGTCGATTTTGACCCATAGTGACCCTGTATGGGGTTTTCGAAGAGCAGCTGGTGAGCTTGAACCGCTGACTTTGAAGTCTGGTGCATTAACCCACAGCACCACACCAGGACTCCAGTTTTAGAATATCAGTAGGTAAACAGTCTGACAGACTCTTTGAAGCAATAGCACTTCAGTGAATGACTCCAATTTTTCTGCTGTCCGTGTATCTATAACAAGGTGACCGGGTGCCAGTAGTAGGAAGAGATGACACGAGGCAATAGCACTGCAATGAGTAAATCAAACTTTTCCTTTGCTCTTGCTTCACTAGCACGTTATTATTAACGGCAGTCACTGAGATATTGAACTGCTTTCTTTCTCTTTTCATCAATGCCCACCCAACTCCTCCTGCCATATCAGTGACTCAGTCCATGTAGACCTTGTTAAATCAAGATATACATGGTTAATCAAACCATGCTAAATTGAAAGGGAATACTGTTTTTACAGCAAGAGTGAAATTTAATAATCTGGTAAGACTACACAGCTTTGCACCAGTCAGAATTTTTCAGAAGAAAATGACACTCTTAATTGAGAAACTTAGTATATTCCCTCCTTTTGATCTCACCCCTAGGACAAAGTGCACAAGGCTAGAGAAAAAATGGTGGGAATGAACCCGTCTTTAAGGAAAGAGAGTAATGGTCACCTTCCAAAAGGAAGGTATCTATCAGATACATTTTTAATGGCTCCATAGCTATACAATGCTTAGTGTTTAAAGTCCCCTGAGAGAGTCAGATTGGCTGAGTTTAGGCAGTATAGTAGCCTCTTGTTGTACTGAGAAGTTGAGAGGAGAACTCAGATGGAAGGAAGCCTCAAGGAATGCTACTGGCTTCCCTAGTGAGAATTTGACCAATGCTGTACAGAATGGGTATTACCCCAAAGGAAATGAGTGTGCCGTTCAAAAAGGTCAAATTGATTGCTGGGCAATGAATCCAAACAGGATCAATGACCATTATGGAGGGAAGCAGTAACATTATCAGTAGCAACATATTTTTCTGATATATATTATATATGCATCAGAAGCCTAATAAATATAAGGCTTCTAATACAGTGCTTATTATGTACCAGGCACTGTATTAGAAGGCTCATATTTATTAATACTCATAACTATTCTATGGAAATTAAAATTAAAATAATAATTACAGTTATATTATAATATTATAATCATTATTAGTTCTGATATGTATTTTACTAATGAAAACAATCAAACTAAAATTTTTTGTCACAATTAAAAACAATTTTGGAGTCCTAGTATGATGCTGTAGGATAAGCACTGAGCCAAAAGGCCCATTTGAACTAAACGGTTGGCAGTTCAAACCCACCAATTGCTCCTTGGAAACCCCATGCAGGATCTCTATGAGTCGGCACTGACTCAACAGCAGTTAACAACAGCAATAATATGTAATTGCCTAAGGTCTCCCAGATGGTCAGTGATGGAACCAAGATTTAAATCTGGCTGCCAGGTTCTTGTTCGTAATCCCTAAGGACACCTTCAATATTTGTTTTAAAAGAGATGCAAAAACTCTTTTCATACATCTGCTTCTTATAAAAATAAATGCATAATCAGAACTCCATGAATGCACTGAGTGTATAATCATAAATACTTTGGAAATATGTGTTAAGCATATTATTTTTAAAAATCCTTATCATCAAGTTCAAAGGATTCCTGATGGCACCGTGGGTTAAGCATTGGGCTACTAATGACAACCATTGGTTTAGTAATTACAAAGTAGGCAGTTCAAACCCACAATCCACTTTGACAGAGAAAGATGAGTCTGTCTGTTTCCCAAGGAGCTATTCTACTCTGTCCTATAAAATTGCTGAGTCGAAATTGATTTGATGTCAGTGAGTTTTATCAAGTTCAGATAAACACAAACAAAATAAGGCTAAAGAAAAACAACAACTATCTTTATGCTAGAGAATATGAAATTGCCTCTCCTGGAAGTTTGATAAATATGTCAAACTGATTTAGATATGTTAATTATTTTACTCTTGTTTTTGCAATTTGCCTTATTTTTTTCTTGTTGTTAAGTGTCATTGAGTTGGATCCAACTAAAAATGATCCTGAAGGTTTCTAAGAAGTGACCAATGAGTTTGTACTCCAAGACTTTTGGGTAGCTGTCCAGTGCTTATCCTACAGTTCCACATCAGGACCCCTCTTAGTTTCTTAGCGCTGCTATAATTGTTGTTGTTAGGTGCTCTCATATCAGTTCTCACTCATATAGACTCTATGTACAACACAACAAAATACTACCCGAGCCTGTGCCATCCTCATGATTGTTGCTATGCTTGGGCACATTGCTGCATCTTAACATTCCCCCCTTTTCCCCATTCCAACCATGACTCAATCTCTGTATCCCACAGCCCTGTAGTTCTAAGGTTGTGCATACATCATTCTTTATCTCTGTCCCACTTAGCCCATTCAAACATGCCTAATTGTTCTCCCATCTGCTTTGTTCTTCCATTTCCCTCTCTCTCCTTGTATATT
>NW_006408528.1:28382885-28391330 GCF_000296735.1 Chrysochloris asiatica
TCTTTAGAATGAGCACAAATATGGATCTCTTCCAATCAATTTGTCAGGTGGCTGTCTTCCAAATTTCTTGGCATAGATGACTGACTGCCTTCAGTGCTTCCTCGGTTTGTTGAAATATTTTAAAATATACTGCTTCAATTCCTGGTGCCGTGTTCTTTGTCAAAGCCTTCAGTGTACATTGGGCTTCTTCCTTCAGTTCCATAAATTCCTGATCATATGATACCTTTTGAAATGGTTGAACATCAGTTATTTATTTTTGGTACACTCCTTCCACCTTCTTTTGGTGCTTTCTGCATCATCTAATATTTTGTCCATAGAATCCAATATTGCAAGTTGACACTTGGTTGTTTTTCTTCAGTTCTTTCAGCTTGTGAACTGTTCTTCCCTTTTGGTTTTCTAACTCCCAGTCTTTGCACATTTCTTAAGAATACTTAACTATTTTCTCGAACTGCCTTCTGTTCAGCTATTTTATCTCCTCATTCCATCTGTTTGCTTTAGTATCTCAATGCTAGAGAACAAGTTTCAGGGGTTTTCTGACATCCATTTTTGTCTTTTCCTTCTTTCTTGTCTTCTTATTTACCTTTTATTTCTTAGATGATACTCTTGATGCCATCCTGAAAGTCTTCTGATCTTTGATCGTTAGTGTCTGATGCATGAAATCTGTTCTTCAGATGATCTCTAAATTTAGGTGAGATGTGTTCATAGTCACATTTGGCTCTCATAGGCTTGTTTTAATTTTCTTCATTTTCAGTCTGAACTTACATATGAGCAATTGATGGTCTGTTCCACAGTCTGCCACTGGCCTTGTTTTGGCTGATAATTAGGAGCTTTTCATTGTCTCTTCCTACAGATATTGCCAATTTGATTCTTGTGCATTTCACCTGGTGAGGTCCATGTGTCTACTCACCTTTATGTTGCTTAAAAATGGTATTTGCAGAGAAAAAGCCATTGGCATTGCAAAATTCTATCATGTGATCTCCAGTATCATTTTTACTACTGTAGCCATATTTTCCAACTGTTGATCCTTCCCCTTTGTTTCCAACCTTAACAATTCAATCACCAGTAATTACCAATACCTCTTAGTTGCATGTTTGGTCAATTTCAGAGTAAAGAAGTTAGAATTCTTTAATTATATCATCACTGTTCTTTAGTGATTGATGTGTAAATTTGAATAACAGTGGTATTATTTGGTCTTCCTTGCAGGCATATGGATATTATCCTATCATAGACAGTACTATACTTCAAGAAAGATCTTAAATGTTCTTTTTGATAATGAATGTGATGCTAGTCCTCTTCAAATTGTCATTCCTGGCATAGTAAACCATATGATTGTCCAATTCAAAATGGCCAATGCAGTCTATACATTCACTAATGCCTAGGATATTTATCTTCATGCATTCCATTTCATATTGGATAACTTCCAGTTTGCTCAGACTTAGAATTTCTATGTTCCGTATTATGATTATTAATGGAATTTACAACTGTTTCTCCTCATTTTGAGTTTTGCCTCATCAGTAAATGGGTCCCAAAAACTTTACTCCATTTGCATCATCACAGTCAACTCTACTTTGAGAACGAACTCTTCCTCAATCAAATGTTGAGTGCCTTCCAACTTGAGGGAGTCATCTTCTGGCAGTATACCTGACAATGTTCTGGTGCTATTCATCATGTTTCAATATTCAGTATTCTGGTGCTAACAGTGTTCCATTGGTATTCATAAGGTTTTCAGTGACTAAACATTCAGAAGTGGTCTGCCTCTCCTTATTTCTTGTCTATCGTAGTATGGGAGTTCAGCTGAAACCTGTCCACCATTGTTGATCCTGCTGGTATTTAAAATACCAGTGTCATAGTTTCCAATATCACAGCATTACACAACCACCACAGTATGAAAAACCAACAGACAAGTGGTGGAAGTGATTGTTATCAGGGTTAATTGTGATTATGAAAACTTGGAAATCTAACCAGGATATTGGTAAGTTTTGTCATCTTGCTGGGAATAAAATGAGTCGTTTCAGAAGAGCCAAGAGTTGAGAGTAACATTTGGAACTCTGAGATCTCTGCTAATTGAACAGACCAGAGAAACAGCATAGGTTTGGCAGAGTGCGCAGCTTAAGAATCAATAGCTAGAGTATAAGACAAAGTATGGGCTTCCTGGCCCATGAAGCAAGCAAATCTGAGTACCTTTGGATAGGAAGCTTACTTGTGGAGTGGGGTACCTCCATACACTTAACTGGGGGAAGTAGATTTAAATGAACCATCAAGCTATGTTGAGTCTTATAGTGGAGTGTAATTCGCTCTTTAAGCTTTTATCAGCAGCCCCCAAATAAATTTGTAACATTTTCTGAGCAAGGCAGAGAGGCCAACTGTTGGCATGTCAGAGAAGCCAGGGATCAGAACGTGGTCTGCCTGCAGGCATGGCCAGGAAGTTGCTATACTGACTGAATGATTTAAAACAAACAAATAAACAAGAAATTTATTTAAACAACAAGATTCTTGACTTTAAGGGAAAACTATCTAGGATTCATTTCTTTTAGAACAATTTACCCTTACTTAAAGACAGATTACCATACATGTTACAGCTATGTACAAAAAGTTATAAAATTGTTCTTGGTTTTATAATTGATGAATGAAACACACTAAAATTCACCAAGAGAACAAGATATGCAAGGAGTTTTTATGTTGTTGTTTTTTGTTAAACATTGAGAGCAAAATAACTTACTGAAATATAAAGATAAGAGCTGAATGAGCATGTCACTAATGGAGAAAGGGGGGAATTTTCACAGAACCAGTATTTTCCTCCATCCCATCTCCACTTGATGTTGGTCAAAACATACTATTGGCCATTTTAGTAGAAAAGAAAGAAGAAGAAAAAGAAGAAAACACAAACAAGAAATGCAATTGCTTAGTTACTTTATGTACAATGAAGGAATGGGGACAGGGAAATGAAATAATAGAGAAAACTATACTGTAGAAGTCAGGATGTGGTGGAACCAAATTATGGTTTTCTAACTGAGAATGTATTCTGGGTTGGTAGGAACAGAGTTCTGGAGTAAAGTAGCAAGCTCTATTTTGAGAAGACACCTCCTGTCTGCTGCTGGAACACATCAATTGTTATCTTCATCCTCCATTTCCAACTGTGCAGGTGTATTTGTTTCAATGATTGGCTGCCCATCAAATTGGAATCTGATCTGCCTCACTGACAAACCCTGCCATTCACAATAGGCTTTCATTAGTTTGCTAAGTGGTGTATGCCTCTTAAAGAGCTCTGGTAGCGTAGTGGTTATGAGTTGGCTGTTAACCTCAAGGTCAGCAGTTCGAAACTACCGGCTGTTGCATTGGAGAAAGATGAGGCTTTCTGCTCCTGTAAAGATTTACAGCCTCGGAAACCCTGTACAAGGTTGCTATGAATCAGAACTGACTCTACGGCACTTAACCACCACCACCATCTTTAAAGGATGCCAAAGAATTTATATTGGATGCCTTCAATTTTAAAAGTTTACCAATATCTATTATTTGGATTATGCGTCAGCCTTGACCTGTGAAAGAACAAAAGGGTGAATGACTTCTTTATTGTAAATTCTGACATTCTTGAACATTATATTAAATGTAGTTTGGTTTTGAAAAAAGGCATGGAGGTGGTGTCTGACCTCCTCAGACAACACAAGGAAGGAAAATGAAACTCAAAATCAGCCCAAGGTTAGTTTCTTTGAGATAGAAGTCAGATATGTCTCCAGTCTCCACCCTTCTTTATCTTATTCTGACACCAACCATCCATCCCAGGGTACTCTATATCTCTGCTGGATTTGCTATGTTGTAATCAATGGCCACACACAACTCACAGGCAATACTCACAATTATGGTTTGTTTTTGTAGCAAATTATTTAATGTCTCTTCCAGTCATAGTCTTTATAAAGTCCTACCAAACAACTTTTACCTGATAAGTCTAAGTAAGAAGGTTGAGGAAGACACTGATGAATTAAATGATTCAATTGTGAGTGATTATTAACAGGATTGTGATTGCAAACATTTGAAAGTCTAGTGAGGGGATTGGTCAGTTTCCATTCTATTGGGTATGAAATGAGCCATCTCAGAAGCAGGAAGAGGGGTGATCTCACTATCATCAAAGAAGAAGATCCAGGAGTGTTGCATGCATTTTGGACCCTGAGATGTCTGCACAGTAAGCCTCCTGGATCCAGGAACAGAAAGCTGTGATACCAGAGGAGTAGAGCTACAGCATCAAAATGAAGAGTCAGAGCACAAGACAGAGCAAGTAAAGCTGAGTGACTTTGGGCAGGAAGCTTGCTTGTAGAGTAGGTTGTCACCAGGCACTTAACTAGGGGCACTAGGTTTATTAACCCATGGAGTTAGAGTTGAGTGCCTTCAGGCTGAGGCTTATGGTACAGTGGTGTGCCTGTGGGCATTTATCAGCAGTTCTAAAAGAGCTTTGTATCACTGCTGTGGCACAGAGAGACCTGTGTATGAGCTTAACAGAGGAGAGGCTGTCTTAAACTGTAAGAATGGTACCCTAAACATTTCTGATCCTGAATTGTAACCTGGTAGCTTCCCTAAGAAACTCTATAACTGTGAATATGGCATCTGCATCCTGTGTGGTCACTGCAAAGAATTCTCAAACTCAATAGAGAGGCAGAGAGTGTTGTGGAAGGAATGGTTTGTTGTCATATTTTTGCAGGAGTTTATTAGGGACATGAACAGAATACAATTCAGGATCAGAAACAACTCAAGATACAGCAGTTTCCCAGTCAGGAATGCCTCTTCTCAGCAGACTGCGGACACATCTCAGTTTTGTCCTCGACTTCTCAGCCATGTGATTCCTTGGCTCCTGCCCTGCTTTGTGCTATGAAGCTTCTTTAGTAGTGTCTTTTAAATCTAGCAGGATAGCAAAACTAGCCAATCCTCATGTTAGAGTCCAATGCACAGTAACATGCGGTGGAAGTTTCTAACACTGTGGTCTATGAGCTACTCATCATTGTGCTACAAGTTCCCATGAAATATAATCATTGTATCAATGCCAATAAAAGAAACCAACCATGCCATTCAGATTCATTTTCCACCTCTGAATACATATTTAATTTAGTATTAAACATTAATGTGGTTTTTGTGCTGAAGTTCTATCCATCAAGTGATGCAGTGTTATCATTGTTTTAAGTGTTCTAGAGTCCATTGTGACTCATAGCAACCCTATATAGAGTTTCTAAGGAGCAGTTGGTGGGTTTTAACTGCCAACATTGTGGGTCACAGTCTGGTGCTGATCTACAGCACCACTCCAGTGTAAATATATATTTATTATTGCAAATGTAGAATTCTGTCATAATGATGCATCTAAAAATGGTATGCTTATGAAAATGTTTTATTATAAAAGAAGTAAAGTGAAAAGTAACTCAGCACTTACTCTGAATATTAAATACAAAGCATAACACTTATTTATGGAGAAATAATAAGAAAAACCCAAATTAAGAGACATTCTTAAAAGAATTGGCTGTGTACTTATAAACTTTCAATGTCATGAAAGACAAAAACAGGCTGGGGTACTTTTTTAAATTAAAGGAGACTAAGGATATAAGACTAAGGAGTCCTGGTATGGCACTGTGGGTAAATGCGTCAGACTGCAAAGCCATTTGAACTGCAAGGTCAGTGGTTCAAGTTCACCAGCTGCTCCTCGGACACCCTATACAGCGTCGCTATGGGTCAGAATCGACTCAATGGAACTTAACAACAACAACAACAAGGATACATAGTCACCACTGATCTGTCAGTTTGTCATATTATGGTAGCTTGGGTGCTTGATGCTGGGAGCTATGTCTCTAAGACTTTAAAAACCAGCAGAGTCATCCATAGTGAACATATTTGAGAAAGGAGAGGCAGATTACTTCTACTGAGATCATTATGAATAGCAGTGGGACATTGTCAGATAGAGTGCCAGAATAGTGTCAGATATAGTGCTAGAAGATGAGTTGTTCAGGTTGGAAGGCACTCAAAATACAATCTCAAAGTAGACACAAATGGAATAAAGTTTTCAGGACCCTCATTTGCTTATAGGAGAAAGGAGAAACCACTATAAGCAACTATTAATAATCAGAATATGAAATGTACAAAGTATAAATCTGGGAAAATTAGAAATTATCAAAAACGAAATTGAACACATATCCTAGGCAGTAGTGAGTTGAAATGGACTGGTATTGGCCATTTTGAATCTGACAATCACATGGTTCACTATGCTAGAAATAACAAGTTGAAAAGAAATGGAGTTGCATTTATCCACAAAAAGAGCATTTAAAGATCTATCTGGAAGTACAACATTATCTGTGATAATGTCATATCCATATGCTTACAAGGAAGACCATTCAATGCACTTATTAAAACTTACACACCAACCACTAAAGCCAGCGATGATGACATTGAAAAATTCTACCAAATTCTTCAATCTAGAATTGATCAAACATGCAATCAAGAAGTACTGATAATTACTGTAATTGGAATGTACACGTTGAAACAAAGAGATCAGTTGTTGGAAAATATGACCTTGGGTATAAAACTAATGCTGGAGATCACATGATAGAGTTTTATAAGACCAGTGACTTCTTCATTGCAAATACCTTTTATAAACAACATAAAAGGTGACTATACACATGGAATCCTGTGTGGCACTGTAGAATAAGTACTGGATTGTTAACCACAAGGTCGGGTGTTCAAATCCACAGCCATTCCTTGGAAACACTATTCAGGGTCACTATGAGTTGGAAATGACCAGTCAGCATTTAACAACAACAATATACACATGGATCTCACCAGATGGATACGCAGAAATCAAATTGACTACATCTGTGAGAAGAGATGGTGGAAAAACTCAGTATCATAACCAAAACAAGTCAGGGGCAAACTGTGGAACAGACCATCCATTGCTCTTATTCAAGTTCAGGCTGAAGCCAAAAAAAAAAAAAAAAAAATTAAACCATGTCCACTAGAGCCAAAATTTGATCTTGAACATACTCCACCTGAATTTAGAATCACATAAGAACAGATTTGATGCATTAGATATTAATGAATAAAGGTCAGGACTGTAGGAATACATCAAAAACATAACATAGGAAGAAGGCAAAAAGTTATTAAAAATGCATGAAAGAAAAGACCAAAATAGATGTCAGAAGAGACTCTGAAACCTTCTATCCAGCATAGAGATGCTAAAATGAATGGAAGAAATGAGTAAGTAAAAGATCGGAATAGAAAATTTCAAAGGTCAGCTTAAGAAGACAAAGCCAAGTAATATAATGAAATGTGCAAAGACCTGGAGTTAGAAAACCAAAAGGAAGGAACATGGCTCAGCATCTCTCAAACTAAAAGAACTGAAGAAAAAATTCAAGCCTGGAATGGCAATATTGAGGGATTGCAGGGGCAAAATATTGAATGATGAAGAAAGTATGAAAAAAAGATGAAAAAAAATACACAGAGTCATTGTAACAAAAGGAAATGATCTATGTCCAACCATTTCAAGAACTGATGGTACTGAAGGAAGAAGTTCAAGCAGCATTGAAGGTACTATTGAGAAACAAAGCTCAGGAATTGATGGAATGCAAATCTAAATCTTTCCATTAACTGATGCAGCACTGGAGGTAGGCACCCACTCTTCTATACCAAGAAAGTTAGATACTAACTTCCAGGCTAACCAATGCATATATCCTTGAACACTATCATTAATATCACAAGCAAGTAAAATTTTACTGAAGATAATAAAAAAATCGCTGCAACCGTGCATCAACAGGGAACTGCCAGAAATTAAAGCCAGATTTAGAAAAGGAATTTGAAACTAGGAATGTTATTGCTGGCGTCAGATGGATCTTTGCTGCCAGAGAGAATACCAGCAATACATTCACTTGTGCTTTATTGATTATGCAAAGGCTTTTGACTGTGCAGATAATGATAACCTATGGATAACATTGTGAAGACTGGGTATTCCATAGCACTTAATTGTTCTCTAGAGGAACTCACTCGTACAAAGACAAAGAGGCAGTCATCCAAATAGAACAACATAATACTTAATGTATGAAGATCAGGAAAGTTGTGTGCCAGGGTTGTATTCTTTCACATACTTATTCAATTTGTATGCTGAGCAAATAATCTGAGAAGTTGGATGGTATGAAGATAATCATGGCATCAGAATTAGAGGAAGACTCATTAATAGCACAACCTTGCTTACTGAAAGCAAAAAGACTTAAATTAATTTCTGATGAAGATCAAAGATTACAACCTTTAATATGGACTGCACTTCAACATAAAGGAAAAAAAAAATCATATACAATGCATTTCATTGCATCAGCCCTGCCAATAAATAACATCATGATAAATGGAGACAAGATTGAAGTTGTCACAGACTTCATTAGGCTTGGATCCACAATCAACACTTTTGGAAGCAGTAGTCAAGAAAAAAAA
>NW_006408528.1:28391621-28392335 GCF_000296735.1 Chrysochloris asiatica
ATAACATTGTTAAGAAATTATTATTCTAGCTTTTTCATGCTGAACTGTTAAAAAGTTGAGCACTAGTTTTTAAAGGATTGTTGTTGTTGAGTGCTGTTGAGCTATATAGGAGTCTCTGAGTGCTGTAAATAGTTAATGCACTTGAAGGCTAACTGGTTGCTATAGTTAGGAAGTTTAAGTCTATCCAAAGATGCCTCAGAAAAAAATGTGTGGTGATCTACTGTTGAAAACTCAAACCACTATCAATGCTATTGAGCACAGTTCTTCTCTGACACCTACAAGGTTGCCATGATCAGAATCAACCTAAGGATGACTGGTTTTCTGATCAAAGATATATGACCAGTGAATGCAGCTTGTCAACCTAAATTTTGCTTTGTTTTGGACTAATTGCTGAGATCTGAATAAGGTCTGTAGATTTGACAGTACTATTATATCAATATTTCCTATGTATGATGATTATTCTCTGGTTATGTTAAGAAATTGTCCTTATTAGGAAATATACTCTGAATTATTTAGAGATAAAAAGAAACATATCTGCAATCTGTAAACATGTCAGGAAAAAAAAAAGGAACTGTATAAATACTAAGAAAAAGTGACTACATTATTTGAAGAAGAATACAGTAAAGCAAAGTAATAGTATTTCTACTAATAGAAACATTAATATAATCATTATCTTCATGTCAGCATTCTAACACACACACATACACTAACTTT
>NW_006408528.1:28393546-28402499 GCF_000296735.1 Chrysochloris asiatica
TGTGGGTGGAATTAAAATAGAATGTCATCTTTACTTCAAAATATTGTGAAAAGCATAAACTCCAAAACCATATTTAACTATTTAAATGAAAATATTTCTTCCATTCAGATGCAATAACCAAAATAAAGAATAAAATGAAATAAGAACATTATAGAAAATGTGGGTCCCAAAACACATTTTGTTCTCACTAGTAGAACTTCAAAATAATGATTAAAAAATAATAAAAGTCAGTTTGAACTAATTCACTTATAAGGCAATTCTTTATAGTTTTGAACTGAGGCAGCCAAACTTAATACTTTGTCAAATGTTTCTTGTAGATTATTAATAATTTCTACAGTTTCGAAATAAAGGATTTCAGATTTGACCAAATTATGAAATAAAGTACAAAACTCACTGTTGTAATTCTATTTTTGGGAAAAAAATTTTCAATTACATTAACTCTAACTATAGTATTTTTAAATATGAAATCAAAAGATTTTCTTTAGTATTTCAAATACATATTACAGAGATTGATGGAGCAAACTAGAGAATAACATTGTTAAGAAATTATTATTCTAGCTTTTTCATGCTGAACTGTTAAAAAGTTGAGCACTCGTTTTTAAAGGATTGTTGTTGTTGAGTGCTGTCAAGCTGGTCCCGACAGGTAGAGACCCTGTATAGGGTTTCCAAGGAGCAGTTGGTGAGCTTGAACCACTGACCATGCAGTTCAAAACAAGTTTGCAATCTAGCACATTAGCCCGCAGCACCACACCAGGACTCATTTAAAGGATTGCACTATAAAAGATGTAAATTACAGCTAAATTCTTTCTTGGATAACAGAACTTCATTCTATGAAAGCAACATTCACCTTTAATTCAATATTATTGAATACTGATTTTAACACATATACATTCAGCATTTAGTCAGAAAATGCTTTGGGTATACCTTCATAGTATACAGTTTTGAGAAAATGTTCTCAAAATTCAAACACTAGAAACAAAAAGATGTAAAAAAAAAAAAGTAAGAGAAACAGTTAAATGAGGTAATACTTAGTTAAACATAAGTTCTAGAACAGTAGAACAGAAAAAATGAAGAGAAGAATGTCCATTTCTGAAGGATTTGAATCCTAGATTTGTAATAGCAATGCTACATGCCAAAAGGCCAGCGAGCAATACTTTCCTCATTGTAAGGAAAATTCACACTCAATCTCAACTGAACTACCAATACGATGTGAAGTTTCAACAGAGCCATTTCCAGGTAGACAATGACTAAGAGAGCTTACTGCCTCCATTTCCTTTCTTAAGATGCTAATTGAAGATACACTCCCAAAATTGGTAAGTGATAGTGGATCTGAACCAGGAAAGCAATGAAGAAAACCTTTAAAATGACAATTTGCAGGAAACCTATAGAATAATCAATCCTAATTAGATTTTAAATAAGACAGGCCTTAAAGAGAAATCTGGGAGAAAAGGGGAGATTTGAAATATTTTGTCTACTCCTTAAGAACCGTAATAAATTAAAGAGAAAAAAATTACCAGAAATGCAAAGATGTGGAGGAGAATGAAGCAAAGAATGAAATAGCTAAGGGAATACAACGTTTATGGGCCCTTCTAGAAAGAGCTAAAGGAGCTCTGGTAGCACAGTGGTTACGAATCGGGCTGCGAACCTCAGGGTCAGCAGTTCAAAACTACCAGCTGTTCCTCGGGAGAAAGATGAGGTTTTCTGCTCCCGTAAAGATTTACAGCCTAGGAAACCCTGTACAGGGTCGCTATGAGTTGGAACTGCCTCCACTGCACATAACAACAACAACAGAAAGAGCTAATTGAGGATTAAATTTAACCACATTAAAAATTCCTCAAAGAACCCTGTGCTGAAACCAGCATTTATTCCATTTAAGAAAGGAAATAAGATGAAAAACTAGGAATTAGGGTTATAATACAGAATGATATAAATACTGTAAGCACTTGTGTATTTTTATATTTTTGGAAACTCACAGCAATCTTTTGAGGTAAGTAGAGATCACTGTGTTCATTAGATATTTGAGATATGAAGACTCAGAGGAATAAAATGACTTCAGCAAAGTCACCAGGTTATACATAGAAGCAAATGGAATCAAGCCAGATTTCCTTGCTCTAAATTCAATTACTTATTTTACTTCCTGTGATGTTTTAAGAATTGCATGGTGACAGCTGTAGAAATGGCAATTTTGTATGTAATGTTGTTCTGACTCATAGCAACCCTGTATAGGGTTTCTGAAGAGGGTGGGTTTGAACTGTCAACCTAGTGGTTCCCAGTCCAGTGTTGATCCTGTAACACCACACTAGGAGTCCTTGTATATAAGGTTGTTGTTATTATTAAGTTGTTAAACCCTTGTATATAATTTTGTTGTTATTAATTTCCGACTCATAGTTACCCTGTATAGGGATTCTGAGGAGCAGCTAATAAGCTTAAATTGTCAACCTTGAGGTTCAAACCGACCTTGCAGTCCAGTGCATCAACCCACAGCACCACACTAGGACTCTTTGTATATAATTATTGTTGTTGTTAAATGTTAAGTGTTGAGTCACTTCCTAATCATAGCCACCCTGAATACAATTTCTGAGAAGCAGCTGGTAAGTTTGAACCTATAACCCTGAGGTTCAAACTGACTTGTTGTCCAATGCATTATCCTGCATTGCCAAACCAGAATGATTTTAGTGCACCAATATTTACTGTCCTGGGCCTTAATTATGCTCTAGTTGTATTTCAATACTTAATTACTTAGAGGAAGAAATAAATGAGTGCTCCAATTTTCCAAAGAGAGTTGAATTTTCTACATTCAAAAGCCAAGAAGTAAATGAACTGGAAGAAATGCAAACAAAGGTGATCATGTGGGAGAGGGGTGATGTCTATATCAAATGTGGCAATGAGGGTAACATTGACCAAAACTAGCAATAAATTATTTATTCTCAGAATATTTGATGTTAATCTCTATGATTTTGCAAATATATCTTCTGTTGTCATCATCATACAAATGAGGACGTTAGGTCACACTCGATTTTTATTTTACTTTATTTTTCTTCTTTAGCTTGCTATGTTGTTGTTGTTGTTGTTATGTGCCGTGGAGTCGGAACCGACTCATAGCGACCCTGTACAGGGTTTCCGAGGGTGTAAATCTTTACGGGAGTAGAAAGCCTCATCTTTCTCCCGCGGAGCAGCTGGTAGTTTCGAACTGCTGACCTTGCGGTTCACAGCCCGAGTCGTAACCACTACGCTACCAGAGCTCCTTGCTTGCTATATGGTTCTGTAATATGCTGAGGTTTTGCATATCATGAAGAAAGCAGCACCAGGGATTCTGTTGGGCCTACTATGATGCATGGACAGCTCTGTAATTCTGTTGATACTGGAGTAATACGGTCTTTTTACTTTTGTTTATACACTCTGTTCCAAATTGTCCACACGAAACTAAAGTAATTCTTAAAAATATAGGTATATCTTACAGTTGCTGTCTTTAATTAGAAAATTCAATGCTTTTGAAACCCTCCTGCCACTTTTAAAAAGTATTCTAAAATGGAGCTCTTTGTTTAAAAAAAATATTTTTAAATTTGTTACCACATTTTATGTACATCTCTTTTAACATTCTAGTTAAATATTTCCACATTTTATCAGTTATGGAGATACATGCAGATTATTTTATGGGAGACAGTATGGTATTGTAAACATGTGTTCTGAAGTTTTAATCAAGAAGACAGATTTTTGGTTCATGTTTATCGATGAGTACACGGTGACAAATCATTTCAACAATATGGATTTTAGTGTCCTAGTTAATGAAGTGCAGGAGTTAAATTAGATCATTTCTAACCCTTCAAGCTTTGATATTTTAATGATTCTATCATTTTTCCCTTCTAATAAATCACAATATGGAGAGTGATAGAGAAGGACCTTGAACTATAAGTCTTGTCTACTTCTGTTAAGCATATTCAAATGAACAAAACAAACATACAAAAAAATACCATGATCAAAATGAGGAAAACACGTGTATTTGTTCTACCAGTCTATTTGTTTATCTATATCTACATTTATCTGTCTGTCTTCTATTTACTGTCTATGGAAACTCAAGGCATTAAATACTCTGTGTGTGTTCTTTGGTAGCCTGGTAACTATTAACGTAATGTGACATTTCCTTCTTATTTTTCTTTCCAGAGAAAAGAAATCAAATTTTAAATTAAACTATAACCCTTATTATTCCATTCTCTATAACTGCATAAAATGGTTTACAAATGAGATTAGTATGTATTTGAGAGAGAGATTTGCAGGTTAACCTTCTTGATATTAGTTAATTGCAACCTTCTGTTAGGCTATAGTAACCTTATTTCCAGGGTTAGAGCCAGTTTTTTGCATTAGTTCTTCCAAAGGGACCACATGTCAGGTATCCTTGGAACAGGGTACAATTTAAATTACTGGTGGTCTACTAGTTATTTTCAGTCTAGGAGAACATACACCAGATGTATAATAGACAGGCTTTTAAGGGCTTTATTAAGAAAAGAGGAGAAATGGTCTATTTCTCATATTGTGGGATCCACCTCTTGTTGCTTGGTATAATAATCTCATTCAGGAAGAATTCAATTCACAGTTTTCTCTCTATTCTTTGAAAGGAGCATAAAGCAACCTTATATAAGCAAGTTATGATTCATTCTTCATCCCCAGAAAGTGAGTTGGAATTTGCATGCCTGGTTTAAAGGAGGAACTGATGATGGCAGTATTTAAAGGTTACTTAATGATGTCCTATGGATTTGTACAAAAATAAAAATGTCTCTTAATTAAAAAACAATTCAAAACAATTATCTGTAAAAGGAATTTATTAAAATTCAGAAAAAAGGAATCGGAAAAAAGTTTTGAAGCCAAAAATCATTTATCTTATTTGTAAGGCAAAGTTTTTCTGGAGATTTTGCTGATATTTTCAACTTCTTTTCTTTACAACTCCATCTCCATTTTCCTTGCCTGCTCCCCAAACTTACACTCCAGTTTCAGGGTGACACTGACACTCAACATAGCTATTAAACATGATGTTGCTAACTGCTCATTGAGGCCTGGTGTGAATTGAGTGGCCACTGTGGCCAGCTGTGCAAAGCCTTTGATCTTTTATTTACATTTTGATTTTATGTTTTGGTGCTAGTGGAGATTTTTTAACCTGAACTGGTTAAAAGGACTGACAATTCTTTTTAGTGGAAATATATTATTTATCTTTTCAATGCAGGTCTATAACAAAAGGGAATAAATAACTACTTTTTATTTTTCCTCAACCATAAGAAGAAATCAAACTTATTTTTAAACTATGTTTATATTTTCATTGGGAAATACTTAAATAATTATTTTTATTATTTACAGAAGATTATAAACTTCACCGGACAATCTCCATTATATAATTTGGCTGAAAGAATTTTTATATTTATATACTAGAAAATGAAATTCTTTAAGGTATTACTTAGGGAACCCAAGATCAATGAAATAACTTTATAAAAAGAATATAATCTATCATCTATCTATAAACATTTTAAAGTTTTTAAAATCAGAAATAGGAGTTACAAAAATAATCTTTTAGCATTCCTAATATTTTAGCATTTAAATCTGGAAATTTAGAAGTTTTCATACATTTTGTATATGTATATGTATATATATATATATATTTGCGATTAAAGTTTAACGATTAACTTGTACATTAATCTTTACCTTAGGTCAAAGAATTATGTAAAGCCAAAAATACTTAGAAGCAAGAAATATCATTCTCTTGTTGTTGTTGTTGTTGTTATGTGCCGTGGAGTAGGTTCCGACTCACAGCGACCCTGTACAGGGTTTCCGAGGCTGTAAATCTTTACGGGAGCAGAAAGCCTCATCTTTCTCCCGCGGAACAGCTGGTAGTTTCGAACTGCTGATCTTGTGACTTGCAGTCGGATTCTAACCACTACGCTACTAGAGAAGTAAATTTCAGGACACAGAATCTATAATGTTTAATACCTATTTTAATGAAATGGCTATCCTTTTAGGAGATGAGATACTTAATCCAGAATTATTTAGAACACATTTAGAAACAATCAAATCAATAGTACAATTTGGCCACAAAATGGAATATCTTGGATATTACAAGTCTGTGTGGATTAATTATTAATCATTGAAGAGTCTTTGTCTATGAAGGTAAGTCAAAAAGTATTGCTACAGGGTTTCCACTTCATGCATATTTACTCCAAACAAAATGTGCTTAAACATGTCTCTGCGATCAGTTAATGGCTACAGACAAGTTGTCTCAGTGATATACTTGTCTTAGGGCACCTTCCAAAATAAGTTCTAATCAAAATTCTAAGGCATCTGCTGTGCCATTAATCAACTTAGAAGTTTATTGCAACTGTTTTGGGGAAATTCCTAAGGATAATTTTGACAAATTTTCTCGAAGGATAAAAGATGACTACCGGGGCTTATTAGGAAGAAATGATAAGAAATTGCTAACTACGGTCATGAAAAAAAGGTCAGGAAAATTGTGACCAGGATTTTTTTTTCATCAAGACAACACATACGCTAATTCTTAGAGGATAACAAGGGCTGTTCTATGAGACTTCTGTTGGGAAAGTTTACTCCATGTAACCTAGATCCCTGATCTTGCCCTTCAGACTTCTTTTTATAAACCAAACTTAAAGAATCTTTAAAATTATTTGAAACTCTCGAGGGTGCCCAAACTACCATTGTGATGTGGTGCAAATCTAAGCCTGCAAAATTCTTTGTGGAAAGGTTGTAGAGAGATGAAAACACTGCCTTCAGAAGTGAATAGACATAGATGGAAGGTATGTCAAGAAATAACTGCTTCATATTTTGATTATTTTTATTTAATAAGATTTCTATGATTTTGTGGCAATACTTCTGCCTTACCCACATATAACCATGTAGTCAGCAAAAAAGAGGAAGACCCTCAGTGAGATGGACTGATACACTGGCAACAATGGGCTCAGATATAACAACAGTTATGAGGATGGTACAGGATGGGACAATACTTCCTTCTGTTGTACATTGGGGCAATATGAAGTGACTTGACAGCACCTAACAACAACAAAGTCTAACTATGCCTTTTTGCCCCTTCCATTAGTATTGTTGTTGTTGTTATGTGCCGTGGAGTTAGTTCCGACACATAGTAACCCTGTACAGGGTTTCCGAGGCTGTAAATCTTTACAGGAGCCGAAAGACTCATCTTTCCCCTGAGGAACAGCTGGTAGTTTCCAACTGCTGACCTTGCGGTTCACAGCTCAATTCGTAACCACTATGCTACCAGAGCTCCTCAGTATATGTTGTTAGTATATGATATCTTCATTGAAATTTTAAACAGATGAGAACTGTTCATTGAAATGCAGACTTAGAGTTTTCTCAAAATAGAATAAATTAGTTCCAATATAATTGATTTCTTTTCTCTCCTCCTTTCAATGTACATTCTTTAAAAAGATGATTAATTCTCTTGTTACAGCTTCAATATTCGTAAAGCGTTGATTAGTCCCCTATATTGTTTTATATTTTATATTTCAGTAATCTTTACAACAACCTTCTTATCCCCATTTACAGACAAGCAAATAAAACTCAGACTACTGCATCCCAGAAGATTCTGGGTGAATCCTATTAGGAACATTGTTAAGAGCTTTCTGGAATTGGAATGGAGGCTAGACAAACATATGAATTCAGGAAAGAAGTAACGTAGTTTCATAAATCTAGGCTTCAGAATTAGTAGAAAACTTTTTACAAATAATAAGTTGTTAAGGTGCTGTCAAGTCAGTCCAACTCATTGCGACGCTACACACAACAGAATGAAACCGTGCCAGCCCTGTGCCATCCTCCTAATTGTTGCTAAACTTGCACCTATTGGTGCACCCACTGTGTCAATCCATCTAGTTGAGGTATTTACTCCTTTTAGGCGATTCTTGACTTTACCATGCATGAAGTTCTCCTTCGGGGATTGGTCCTTCCAGATAACATGTCTAAAGTATGAGAGGCAAAATCTAGCCATTGCCATCCTGACTTCTAAGGAACATTCTGACTGTACTTCTTCCAACACAGATTTATTTGTTCTTATGGCAGTATTTGATACTTTCAATTTTCTTTGTCAATACCACAATCAAATCCAATGATTATTCTACAGTCTTCCTTATTTGTTGCCCAACTTTTACATGCATATGAGGCTGTTGAAAATACCGTAGTTTCATCAGGTGCACCTTAATCCTCAAACTGACACCTTTACTCTTTAACACTTTGTTGTTGTTAAGTGCCATCTAATCAATTCCTACTCATAGTGACCCTGTATAGGATTTCTGGTGAATCCTATACAGGAGTGAAAAACTACTCACTTTTTTCATGGGGAAGTCTTAGAAGATAATTTAGGTGAGTTCTTGGATTGTAAAATAAGCACTGAGCTGTTAACTACAGGTTGGCGGTTCGAATCCATCAGTTGCTCCTTGAAAACCCTGAACAGAGCTGCTATGAGTTGGAACTGACTCAGCAGTACTTAACAACAGTAACATTGGTTATAAAGCATGGTTACAAAAAAATGAGACTGTATGCTGTGAGAAGGACATTCCAGCCAGAGGGAACACTGAATTGTAAAGTGCGAAATAAATTTATTAAGCTGCTAGCAGTTCTGAGCAGCTTGGAGATTATGCTGAGTAGAAGAATTTGACTCTTTCAGAGGTTTCTTTCTTTCTAGGAGTACTGGATTATTAAAAAGTAGTCATCATTAATAAACTATAGAAATGTCAAGTGTTTTGACTTAGCCTTCTCCCTAATATACTACTAATGCAAGAAGTGACTTAAAGACAGGAAAGTAAACAGCTTTATCACTAATGATTCTTTTTTTTTTTTTTTTTTTTTCATTTGAACATGAACACTCAGAAGAAAATTTTTTCTGCATTAAAGAGTTAAGAACCTTGCTAAGAGCATTGTGATCTTCTGTTTTTCTTTGTATGATTAA
>NW_006408528.1:28407053-28407765 GCF_000296735.1 Chrysochloris asiatica
GAGTCTTTCCATACTGCTGGCCATCCAGGTCCCCACCTGGGTTCACAGGGGTCTCTTGAATGTGGTTGGGCTTAGCTCGCAACTTAAGTGCTGTTTTTTTCCCCCTCTCCCCCTTATCGGTGACCAACGTGGACACCAGCCAGACCACATGCCTGCTCATGTAGTCCCCTTGAGTCTCAGTCTTGGAAGGGGGGTTGCTTGCTCTATGGGGTCCCGACCACTTGCATTGATGGCTCCAGGGCAAACAGCTTACTTGTTCTTGCAGTAATCAATCAGACTGCCCTTATTGTTTCAGATTTTTCATGCCGGTCTTTCTTTCACAAAGTATCTTCTCTTCTTCTAGCTGCTCCAGGCTGGTCTACTCGTCCTTTCAGTGGAAATTTCCTACCTCATTTGGTTCTTGATGGGGTTCTGGATTCCACCTATGGTCTTGTGTAATGTAAAGGCTTCACAGGAAGCCTCTTTCACTGGGCAATTTCTAGCCCCCTTTAAGATATTCTAATCAGTTATAGGCTGAAGACAGACTTACAAGCTTTCTGTAGTGATGTTTCTGGCTATTCCTTCCCCGCACTCCCAAGTGTCTATTTTACAATGGTAGGCAAGGGAAACCAAAATTTAAAAGACAGCCAAGCATCTTAACATTATTCCCCTCTTTTACCCCTTCAAACACTGCCTTAATCCCTGTATCCCGTAGCCCTGTTATTCCAAGGTT
>NW_006408528.1:28407865-28416169 GCF_000296735.1 Chrysochloris asiatica
TTGAATACCAGCACTTGTTGTGGTTGTTGTTAAGTGTGTTGTAGGATAAGCACTCGACCTCAAAGTTGACTTGAGCTGCAAGGTTGATGGTTCAAACTCACCGCCACTCCTTGTAAATCCTATACAGGGTCACTATGAGTTAGAATTGACTGGAAGATACGTACAATAGCAACAACAACAATAACCTTTCATGGCCAGACCCCAATAATGTCTCCTATGGACTGAGCCTAGAGAAATATACTTACTCTTGCAATCCCAAGTGACTCTAGTGAGTTGTACAATTTATACAGCCTCTTTTAAAAAGAGAATGCAGTAGTTTTAGTTTTATCTTATATATCATATATGTCATGGAATAATTAAAAATATTTTGTTATTTTAAATTGCTGTTTTAAATACACACAATGGAGTCAGAGCAATAGACCATATTTTCAAGTAACAAAATTGCTGAAAGAATGTCACAATTAAAAAATACAAGATTAAAAAATCACTAAGCATGATTAAAAAAAGGAATTGTTTCTAAGGTGCTTCAGTGTGTGTATAATCTATAAAATAATTCACTGTTAAAATACCACTATGTGCTGGTGTGGCTCTGTATGATAAGCAGTGGACTGCTAACCACAAAGTTGGTGGTTCAAACCCACCAGCTATTACTCAGAACCTTAGACAGAGTTGCTATGAGTTGGTACCAATTCGATATCACTTAAAAACAACAACAACAGTGTATTCTATTGGCAGCAATCTAAACTTTTGCTCAGTACTGCATGGTTATTACTTGGTTACCATAATAAAGCATCAGTAGCACTGATTCCAATAGTGTTGGACATCTGTGTCTCTAAACACTTTCAAATTGTACATTTATTTCTATACCAATTAAATTCTGCCACCTATAATTAACTCACAAAACACACTCAAGACCATAGGGAATGATTTATTAGTGAAATGAAATGGAATAGCTAAAGGTAAGATTAAATACAGTTGATATTGAGCCAATCATTAAAAAAAAAAATCCTTGCAACATGGAAAAAAACAGTGCAAGAAGGCAGCTGGGCCACTTCACTTTCTGCTCATCCAACTTGACCATGGGTGATCTGGGATTTCAAAGCCAGTGCTTTCATATGAATGCTTATTCCCCTACATCAACTCACTTGTTGTTTAGTCTAATATACTTTCTGCTTAGCCAGTTCCATTCAGGATTTTCTAGTTCCTTCCCATTTGGCTTTGGCAATGCATTCTTGTGAATGGGTGACATTCTGAACAGTTTCCATTTTTCTCCTTGTGAAAGAATGTGAAACATAGACCTATTCTAATTTTTATTCAACAGAATTCCATTCAGTAACACTTTGCTAAGTAAATAATTGTAATACTGACAAAAAATTAATAATAAGAGCTGAAATTTAATATGTACAAGGCACAGTTCTAAATACTTTACATTCATATTTTATTATTTCATTTAACTCTTAAAACAAGGCTATAATACTAATATTATCCTCACTTTATGAATTAAGAAAAGAGGCTTAGAGATGGTAAGCAGCTTATCCAAAGGTCATGACTATTAAGTGGTAGAGCCAGAATTTAAGTTCTGAAAGACTAGACACTTATAATAAGACTTTTAAATATACAGATAATTACTCATGCACTCCTTGGTACCTACAAGAAATTCATACACTAAGCATGTAAGAAAAATTAGTATGTGATCAAATTCTGTATTTTTAATAGCGGCTTCAGCATTTGGAGAAAATCCAAAATACATTTGAATATATGAATCTTCATGGGAAGTGGACAGCCTTTAAAAAAAAAATTGTTGTTAAGAAACAAAGCAAAATCCACATCAATCCAACAGTTTCTACATGGCAATTCAGTGACATTGATTACATTCTTCAAGTTGTGGTATCATTCTCCGCTTCCTTTTCTGATTTATTCCTCCCATATTTACACCATGTCAGCTGCCCTCTAAGGTTCTGTTCTAATTTTTCCAGATTCTGTTGTCAATTTGGTCCTATGTAAATTGTTCTCAAATGACAATAATGGCAGACAGTTTTACTGGTTATGTTAAACTATTGTTTAGTTTTGAGAAGACTTTAGGAGATTGTTTGGGTTTCAAGTTTAAAGATGATTTCAGGCTTATAGTGTTAGGGGTTTATCCACCCTCCCCAGCTCCAGGAATTCTAGAGTCCATGAGAATTTGAAGCTCTGTTCTGTATTTTCTCCCTTTTGAATACGACCCTTCTAAAGATTCTTTGATTAAAATGTTCAGTAATGTAACTGGTGCCATCTAGCTCTGGTCTAATGGCAAAGGAGGCAACTAACCACACAAGTCATTTCCTCCTTTAATTACTGATTCAGTTTCATTCTTTGTAGAAATGGATATGCTTTTGCTTTGGGAGGAGAAAAAAAAATAACAAAGATTCAACATAGGATCATTGGAGTGGATGAATGAGATGGAGGAGAAAAGCATATTAAAGACAGCAAAAAGTCGGATAGCTCCTTCTGATCTGTGAAAGACCAAAGCACAAAATCAAGACAGGAACACATAAACATTTTCTTCTTTCAAATACTTTCCTGGAACTTTAAGTTCTTGGAGTTGAGGGACCCAATGCTTATTCCCATCGAAACACTTCTGGTTCCATATGTAACATATGTATATGTAGATGTGCATTTCAGCAGATGGTCAGCAAACTTAATCTTGTGTTATAACTTGTCATGTTGTTGTTGTTGTTAAGTGACGTCGAGTCAGTTCCGACTTATAGCGACCCTGTCCAGGGTTTCCGAGGCTGTAAATCTTTACGGGAGCAGAATGCCTCATCTTTCTCTCACGAAGCGGCTGGTAGTTTCGAACTGCTGGCCTTAAGGTTCGCAGCCCGATTCGTAACCACTACGCTACCAGAGCTCCTTTCATGGTGCTCTAATATTTATCTTGAAAAGTCAATATGTTCAATAACAACTTTTATCGGTTTATGGGTTTAGAGTTCACATGAATGACTTTCATGATATCATATCTTTGATCTTTCCCACAACTAGAACATAGTAGGTGCTCAGTAAATGAGTAAAAGGAAAACTAAGTAAAGTTTCTTGTGGTCATTATAACAAAGCTTCCTGCTTTCTTGTTCCCCAAGAACAAGATTTTGAAACATTTTTTGTGTACTATAGTCTTTCTTTCCCATATTAGAACAGTGTTGAGTACTGGGTCTCTTTCTCTTGTTTATAATTATTTCCTCCAATCAGGATGTAGTTTCGAGGGTGGCCAATACTGTCAATCACCCTCCACCCTCCTTTGAAACTCACTGATTATGGGAAAGTGCTTTGCATGTAATCACCTCAATTACTCAGTAAAACTTCCTGTGTTCCTCTGCTTTGCTTTGAATTTGGGTTTTTAAAGAGACTTTGTTACTCTAGCCGTACATACATCCTTTATAAAAACATATTTAGAATGAATAGAAAAAAAAATAGCTTTTAAAATGACCACACATTGAACTGTCCAAATTAGCTTACCCAGTCTGAGGGTTCATAGGATTGGAGCAGACAATGGTAGAGGCATCTAGCCGAGGGGGCTTTTCTTCTTTTTTCTTTTTCTTTGCTGAGGTTTAATCCAAGACTGCAGATTCCAGGGAGACTACAAGCCAGGAACTTGGTTAGCTGGCTGTTGCATTTGAAACCATTCATTTTGTTAGAAATTCCTCTGGCATGGAGTGTTGGGGTTAATTTATGGGCAAGTTGCACTTCTCTTGCCTTGAACTTGTTTTTTGTTTTGCTTTGTTTTTTTTTAAAAAAAGCAAAAACAAATAAAGCAACTACAGCAAAAGCCCATCTTTGCTGAAACTCCTAGAGCAGAGAATGTTAGTTTCAAAATGAGATCTTCTCTTATCTTTGAGGGGCATGACCTGATATTCAAAATTTTATAGTTCTTCTGTTGGCAGTCTGCAGGGTATGACTGCATTCCTCTCAGAACAACTGAAACAAAATTTTGGAAATTTCCTAGTCAATGTTGTTAGTTGCATGGAGTTGATTCTGACACATGCTGACCCCATCTGTGTAGAATAGAACTGTTCTATAGGATTTCCTGGTGTAACACTGTAGATTCAGCACACTGCGAATCACAAGGTTGGCAGTTCAAGCCCAACAACTGCTCCTTGGAAATCCTATACAAGGTCACTATGAGTTGGAACTGACTTGATGGCACTTAAGAAAAACAATAGGATTTTCAAGGTTGTGATTTTTGAAAGCATATTTCCAAACCTGTCTTCCCAGATACCTCTGAATGGGTTCTCTTCAACAAATTCCTGCTAGCAATTGAATACTTAACCCTTTACTCCACCCAGCTACTTTTAACCAATGATGTTTTTGTTGTTGATAGGTACCCTTGTGTCAATTCTAACTCAAAGTGAACCTGTATAAAACTGAACAAAATGCTGCCAGGTCCTATGCGATATCTTGCCTACATTTACAAAAACCTTGTGAAGTAAGTTTTGCCACAAATTTTTTTTTTTTTTAAATTGAGCCTCTTATTATTGACTAGGAAATTGAGATTTAAATTGGTTGCATTACTTTCCTGAGGCTTCAGGTAGTTAGTGAGGAAACAAATTTCAAATCTATTTAGTATCTTATTAAAGCCTGTGTTATTTCCTGTAGAGGTGAATAGATTATCATTTCTCTTTTATTGGTGAGCAGCTATAGTGACATGAAGCCATATAGTTGAGCAGGTTAACATGTCTAGGGAAGTAAGATTAAAGATAAGTCAGATCATCTTAAAAGAATATTGACTGAGTGAAAAGAGAAAAGGGGGAACGTGAGCCTCAGGTAGTTAAAAAATGTGAACCTGGTATGGCTAGTTCATGACTTAAGATAGAATTCTGCTGTAAGTCAGCTCTGATGTAAGTCAAATACTTGATTTTTAAAGTTGTTGTAATTATTGCTTTTAATTATCAGTATCTTCATAAAATCATTACATCGAGAATCTTTAAATGAATATCTGAGAATGATAACATCAGCAAATTACCTCGGAAACCCTGTACAGGGTCTCTATGGGTCGGAATCGACTCGATGGCACTTAACAACGATATTGTATGTGGTACATACTAATAACAGTAAGATATACAAGAAGAACCACAAGAAACAGACAGTTGTAGGCGTGGTTTGTTGTAATTCACATACATCGTAAGTTAGGAACTACCTGTAGTTTGAAATTAGGTGGTGTTACCGAAAGCATTTTAAAGTTAAAAGCTTAAAGAGGAAGTTAGTGTGGTGGATGGCTATATAGACTTTCAGTTGACATTCAGATATTTATTGAGACAACCAGAAGACAACTGCAAGTAATTGAAAAGGTGTATCAGGTGACAGTTTATTTGAAAATGTTGTTGTTGTTGTTAAGTGCCATCGAGTAGGTTCTGACCCATGTAGACCTGTATAGGATTTCCAAGGAGCAACTGGTAAGCTTAAACCATCGACCTTGTGGCTCAAACCAACTTTGCAGTCCAGCACATTAACCCACAGCGCCACACCAGTACTCCTTATTTGGAAATGCAGCATTAAAATTATACTTGCTGTGGCTTCTGTCTCAAATTCTCTCTCAGATTTTACAGGGCCAGGACTGTTTCCTTTATAACATTCTGGTTTTAACTCACTTATTACCTTCTCCACTTAATCTTCCCTATTTGTTGAAGACCTGGTGTGATGCTATGGGATAATGCACCGGACTGCAAGGTCAGTGCTTAAAATTCACCAACCACTCCTTGGAAACCCTATACCAGGCTGCTATGATTCGGAACCGACTTGACAGCTCTTAACAACAATAACATCATCAGCATTACTGTTGCTACTACTTGCTGGGAATTCAACTATGACTCATAGAGACCGTGTGTAGAGCAGGATAAAACATTGCCTAGTCCTGTGCCATCCTCACAATCATCCCTAGGTTTGAGCCCATTGTGGCAGCTACTGTGCCAATCCATGTCATTTAAGATTTTCGTTTTTGCTTTCTGTTTTTTTTTTTTTTTTTTTATCTGAGCCTCTACCAAGAATGATGTCCTTCTTCAGGGTCTCCAGTTCCGTTTAAAATCTTACTTGCATCATCACCCCAGCACATAATGCCATTTTATGCTTTTCATGAGACTTAACATTATTTTAAATGATGCTGTTGTTGTGTGCCATCAAGTTGATTCCAATTCACAGATGCCCTGTATAGGGTTTCGGAGAGCAGCTGATGGGTTTGAATTGCCCAGCCGTGGTTATAGTGCTTATACTGCAGTGCTACGTTGTTGCTGTTGTTAAGTGCCATCTAGTCGGTTTTGACTCTTAGTGACCTTGTATAGAGTTTTCTAGGAGTGGCTGGTGAGCTTGAACTGTCAGTCAGCCTTTCAGTTCAAACCAACTTTGCAGTCCAGAGCATTAACCCTGCTAAAATACAGGGCTAAAATTTGTGTTAGTCATTATCTATTTATTTGTTTACTGACTCAGCCACAGACCTTTGTTTATCTTGTTCACCAGTATATTTTTAGAGGCTAGAATTGTGGTTGGCAGAGGTTAGGAACACAATAAATATTTATGGACAGAGAGGTAAAAGAAAGAAGGAATAAATATAAGTAATTCAGCTGATAAACATGAAAGGACTTCAAAAAATTCATGGAAAAATTTCTTTATCTTTTAATTCTGTTTTTCCATGAACTTTTTGAAGCTCTATTGTATGTGGGTGTCTGAATTAACCTATAAAAAATGGTATTTTTGTGAGGCGTATTACATAGCATTAAGGCATGATATGCAATGACAGAAAACATTTTGCTGAGGTTAGGTGTTTAGGTTTCAGAACAAAATGAAGGACTAAACTCTGGACCCCAGGTACAAAGATGGGGCAAAAACTGATCCAAACTGAAACAGAATGGCAAAGGCTCACAGTGAAAAGTATGATAGGGTATTATCATGGGACTGACGTATGACAAAGTATACATAGAGAGAGGCCTCTTGGTGAATATTGGAGGCAATGGATTTAAAAAACTTAAATTGCTACTTACCCATTAATTTCAGAGACAATAAGAAATATATAGGTCCTGCATAGTTGCTAACTTATTAAATATACTTTTGTTCTTATTTAAATATAAGTAACATGGTAGTATGGTAAAAATTTAAGAGAAGTATTTGTATTTTGGCCTCAAAGTTTCTTAAAATGTCTTTATGGTGATATCTTAAATACAAATTTGTTTGTGACTTTTTATATCATACCTATATAATAAAATCAACTTACTAATTTAAAGAGTTCCATCTTAGCAGTTAAATAGAATTATCATCTTCTACCTTAGACAACTCTGCTATTCATAAGGTTTCCTGCACAAGACCTTATTAAAGTTTTGAAGAGCAAAGACGTCAGCTTGAGGACTAAGGTGCGCCTGACCCAAGCCATGGTATTTTCAGTAACCTTATATGCATGCGAAAGCTGGACAGTGAATAAGGAAGACTGCAGATGAATTGATGCTTTCAAGTTATGGTGCTGGAGGAGAATACTGAAAGTGCCAAGGGCTGTCAAAAGAACCAACAGATCTGTCTTGGAAGAAATGCAGCCAGCGTTATTCTTGGAGGCCAGAATGGCCAAACTTCACCTCTTATACTTTGGACATATTGTCAGGAGGGACCAGTCACTGGGGAAGGATATCAAGGTGGTGAGTCAGAGAAAAAGAGGAAGACCCCCCAACAAGATGGATTGGTCAGGTGGCAGCATTAATGGACTCAAGCGTGGCAACAGTAGTGAGGTTGGCCTAGGAGTAGGCAGTGTTTCATTCTGCTGTGCATAAGGTTGCTATGGGTCGGTACTGACTCAATGGCACCTAACAACAACATTAGACCACAATATTGACCTATTACATTTAAATTTTTTCCTCTTAATCAGTAGACCTTCTTATAGATGAATGTAATATTAGCTGTAGTCCAAAAGATGAAAAAGAATGGAAACAATGGTCTTCTTTGTAGAAAATGTAAATTGCATTTTAATTGTTTCTATTTAAATAATTGTATTGAAATTTATGTTCAAGCTTTAGTTTATGGAACTAATTGGGTATTTTAAAAAGTTAGTTTAGTATCCAAATTGCTTGAGTTTTGACTATTTTATCTTGAATGTTATGATATATTTAAAGGAAAGCAAATTTTTTGACAATTCTTTGTTTTAATGGCAAGAGTTAGAGTAAAATAAAGAGATTCTAAAACAACTGAAACTTGCTCTCCAGCATAGAGAAGCTAAAGCAAATGGAAGAATTGAAGAGGTCCAAGAGCTGAACAGAAAATTTCAAAGATCAGCTCGAGAACATAAAACCATATACTATAATA
>NW_006408528.1:28423454-28430413 GCF_000296735.1 Chrysochloris asiatica
CAATAATGTTCCTATGCAGTGTTTCTCCTTTTGTTATTGACTAATTTCACTCAGCATAATGTCCTTAAGGTTCGTCCATGTTATGTGGTGGCTTGCAGCTTCCTTGGTGTTCTTCAAGGTAGTATAATATTCCACTGTGTGTATGTACCATAGTTTGTTTATCCATTCTTCAGTTGATGGGCACTTAGGCTGCCTCCATCTTTTTGCTATTGTAAATAATGTTATTATGAACATTGGTGTGCATATATCTTCTCATGTTATGGCTCGTATTTCTTATGGGTAAATACCAAGTAGAGGAATTGCTGGATCATAAGGTATTTCTATTTCCAACCTTTTAAGGAAGAGTCATATTGCTTTCCAGAGTGGTTGGACCATTTTGCAATCCCACCAACAATATAGGAGGGTCCCAATCTCTCCACATCCTCACCAGCATTTATTGTCCTCTACTTTTTTGAAATTTACTGTTATTGGTGGTGTGAGATGATATCTCATTGTTATTTTGATTTGCAGCTCTCTAATGGCTAGTGAACATGAACATTTCTTCATATGTTTGTTGGCTGCCTGATCTCTTCCTTGGTGAAGTATTTGTTCATGTCCTGTGCCCATGTTTTGCTTGGGTTATTTGTCTTTTTCTTGTAGGGGAGTTGTAGTTTCCTATATATTTTAGAAATGAGTCCTTTGTCTGATATGTTGTTGCAAAAGATTTTTTCCCATTCTGTGGATTTCCGTTTTACTCTTTTGGTGAAGTCTTTTGATGCACACAAGTTTTTAATTTTTGGTATGCCCCAATCATCTATTTTGTCAACTTTTGTTTGTGTAGTTTTAAAAATGTTTGGTAGTCTGTGTATTCCCTGTATTAGAGCCCTCATATTTGTTCCTATTTTTTCATTGATGACTTTCATAATTTTGGGATTCACATTTAGGTCTTTAATCCATGCTGAGTTGGTTTTTGTATAGGGTGTGAGGTAAAGGTCTTGTTTCAGCCTTTTGCATATCACTTGCCAGTTCTGCCAGCACCATCTGTTAAAGAGACTATCTCCTCCCCATGTAACATACCTAGGCACTTTGTCGAAAATCAGTTGGCTGTATGTGGATGGGTTAATGTCTGGATTCTCAATTCTGTTCCATTGATCACTGTATCTTTCATTGTACCAGTACCAGGCTGTTTTGACCACTGTAGCTGTGTAGTAGATTTTGAAATCAGGGAGTGAGAGGTGTCCAACCTGTTCTTCTTCTTGAGCAGTGCTTTGCTTATCCTGGGTCTCCTTCCTTTTCATATAAAGTTTGTAAATGTCTTTTCCATCTCTTTGAAGAATGTTGCTGGAATTTGGATTGGGATTTTATTATACGTGTGAATTGCTTTGGGTAGTATTGACATTTTAACAATGTTGAGCTCAGCGCTGGACTTTTTTGGGGTGGGTGTGCACCCACCCACCTGAAGACATCTGGGTTGGGCAAAGAAGGAGCGACAGGGAGGAGGAGTAAAAAATGTGTAGAATCCTTTTGCAAATGTCACTGCACCACTTTAGCAGTGATTCCTGTTCCCCTCTGGCTGTAGCCCCACCCTCTAAACTCTGCCCTAGCTGGGTGGCCGCATAGGAAGTCCCAGTTCCAGTGATTCCTAATCATAGTATTTCCCTTTATGTCGTGATTTTTCTACTTGCGCATGCAGGAAACTGACGTCCTGCACCTTATGCTAGATCCAGAGCTCTTGTGTTGTTTGGTGAATGCAGCTTCTCTGGGTTTTCAATACCTACCCCCACACAGTCTTTTCTACCTGGCTGTCTCTGCTGCTGCCAAGACCGGAAGTCCCAGTCACTAAATTTTTAATGGGCTTTTCTAGGTAAAGTGTTACATTTACAGAAATTTTAAATAGTTGTCAAAATCTTTAAATAAAGGCAAACAGATTTTGGAGGAATGCTTTGATTCTATAAATATGATATTAAAGCACCATAACTGTCTTAAGGAGTATTTGCAAATTTACTGTTTCTAATTTCTTAGGATGCATGTTTAATAGGTGACTATATGTTTATATGTTTAGAATTAGGATTGTAGCACCGTAGGATAAGCACTAGACTGCAAGGTTCGTTTGAACCAAAAGGCTGGCTGTTTAAACTCACCAGACTCTCCTCAGAAACCCTATACAGGGTGCTATGAGTCGGAATTGATTTGACAACACTTAACAATAACAACAATATATTTATATGTTTACATTTATTTTTCAGTAATATTTTCTGAATTCCTTAAGTGTAAGTAAAATGCAAATCACAACATATCAAGCAAAGAAATTAAAGAATCATGATTTAAATTAATTTATATCTATAATCTTCATATGGTGCTGTAGAATAAGCACTGGACTACTAACCATAAGTTTGGCAGTTCAAATCCACCAGCCACTCCTCAAAAACCCTATGGAGGGTCACTGTGAGTCAGAACCAACTCTACTTAACAACAACAACAATACCAACACAAACATGAAATACTTGTATAATATCTATTATTTTATTTAATTCAATGTCTGTTATTTAATTGGAAGTAACCACAGTCTAATGTTTCATGCCTAAGGTTGGCTAAGTCAATGTACTACAGACGGGACTTACCAAATACTATATAAAAATCTGAGTGAAAACAAATACAAGACATCAGCCTTTGTGATAGCATTATCTAGCTAATACGCTTATCTTCATCTTTCTCCCATGCTCCCAGGACATAGATTTACCTCACTGAGATTTTTATTATACCTGTCAGAATGAGCACAACTCAGACTATAGTAAGTCTGCTTTAAAATTTCATTTAAAAAATTGGAACGATAAGTATATTACCAATAAATAGTAAATAAACTCATTATTTCACCAGTTAACTGCAAATTGCTTTGTTTTGCTGGTTGACTTCAAGAAGTATTTGTCTTTCTCATTTTAAACTTCATTCTGAAACATGGTTTTGTGTGTGTGTGCAGGCATTCTGCCAAATCTTAATAAATTTAGTAAGGTCTGACAAGCCTGTTTATATTTTTGTGAACTATGAATATCAGGGGTTCCTGGAGTAGATGTAAAAAGAGTATAAGGTGTCATCTAGTTAATTTAAAACACATTATTGGGGAGTGATTCTTGATCCTGATGTTATCATAATCAAATTTTATTCCAGCTAAAAAACAAGGATCTCTGGTATTAAATGTGAGTAGCTGTTTCAAAGACTTTCTTTGTGATTTATGGATACTCTTTTTGTAGTTGTTTTTATTTTCACATTCCTAATAGATTTCTTAATGATAAGATATATGGATTTTTTCCTAATTACAGTAGATTTTAATTTTGAAAAACAAGTTAAAATCTTACATGGGAAAATAACACTTTAAAATCACTGCATTTATGAGAATTTATTATGTGGGAATGGTTTTACTATATTATTTTAATACTGCTATAAAATATATTTATATACAGTTTATATTTTATTATTCCTAAAACTCCACAAAGCATGTAAGAAAAGTTCCACAAGACTGTCTGAAGAAGGGATATAGAGTGGGCACTGAAGGAGCAAAATGTAAAGAAAGAAAATCTTCATGTAGGTAGAGGTCGAAAGCTCTGCTCCCCACAAAGCCCAGCTCAGGGGGTTGTTACCAGGATTAAATGGCATGCTGTTAGATACAATACTTTCCCAATTTGGGGCATATAATATTCTGTCAAGAGATGGCAGGTTCTGCATTGTAAGAATCAAGTCCAATTAACATCTCTTTGGGTTTTAATACATTAATAGATATAGAGTTCCACTCTTTGTGCAATAGATCATGTGTATGGTGATCTAGTCCCTTCTGCACCTGGTGGTATAAGAGGACTTTTGGACATAAGTAAAACCTAAGAATGAGGACTTGAAAGGACTGCAGTGGGAATATATCACATGAAGAACCAATCTTTATGTTTTTGAATGAGAGTAGTCTTGGTTTCTTTGACTCTGGGTGACCAAATTAGGATAAAATGCATGCAAGCTGAAAGGTGATAAATTTCAGATCAATATGAAAAACGATTTTCTAACATTACAAAAATTCAACAGGGCTGACTAAATTTCTAAGAAATAGCAGAGGATGAATGACTACTGAGGAAGATGTTATTAGCAGCAACAGTAAATTAAAATTTCTAACAGTATTTCATTTTAATATTTAATAGCATTTTATTCAATAAAATGGTTCAGAAAAATATAGAGATATGATGATCTAGTTGTATGTGGGGGGTGGAGCATTCCTGAGTACTGATTAAAAGAAAGGATTAGTCTGTGTTGCCACATTTTAGATGGAGAAAAAACTGTTTTATTTTTAATGGGTAGATTTCTTCCCATTTCTGTTTTAACTCAAGCTCAAATTAGAGAAAGCCCTCATGCTCTTTCCCTAAACTGTTGTTCAGGATCTTGTTCCTATAGAAGTTGACAGCAGATACTCCAGAAGTAGGATGCTTGGCTTACAATTGTAGGTTCATCATATACAAACTATACTGTTCCTTGGTTCCTCATCTGTAGATTGGAAATAAATCATAGTGTCTATCCCACATGTTTGTTGTGAGAATTTTTAAAAAACATTTTAAAAAATAACATAAAATATGGAATATGCTTAGAAGTGTGCTCGAATAAATGTTTATAATTATTTAAGGTCCAAAGTTACATTTTTGTAGTATATGATTTCATTAAAAATATTTACAGCAAAATCAATATGGGAGATAGCCTCATCAACTATTTCATGAACCCTTCTTAAATGAATAAATACTTCTAGTTATTTTTAAATTAGAATATATATTGTTGTTAGGTGCTGATGAGGCAATTTGGACTCATAGCAACCCTAGGAACAACAAAACAAAATACTTCCTGGTCCCACTCCATATTCACAATTGTTATGTTTAAGCCCATTGTTCCTGCCACTGTGTCAATCCATTCCATTGAGGGTCTTCCTCTTTTTTGCTGATCCGATCCTCTACTTTACCAAGCATGATGTCCTTCTCCAGGGACTGGTCCCTCCTGATAACATGTCTGGAGTATAAGAGATGAAGTCTTGCCATCTTGGTTTCTAAGAATCATCCTGACTGTATTTGTTTCAACACAGATTTATTTGCTCTTCTGGTAGGCCACGGCACTTTCAATATTATTCTCAAATACCATAATATAGAGATAAAAATTTGCAGGTACCAGATATGGATGAATATTACTGACTATCAATGGCGATGGCCAATACTGGGATAACTAAGACAGGAAGGTAGACAAATAAACTCAGTTATTTTTACACTTACTAATTTTATTAGTTTAAATAAATCACAAGAAATGTGATACAAAGAATGGAATAAAATATTAAGTATGAATACATGAAAATAAAAGTTTAGAAATAGATACAATCTCTAGTGACTCTATTCAGGCTATTATTGTTATACTCATTGATAGAAGATTAAATTCCTCCTTTAGATGAGAAACATAGCTTCTATTTCTTTATATGACCTCATATCTATTAGTACAGTGGGCACTCAAAGATAATTAATGTCATTTCCCAGCAGGTGCAAGGTTTGGAGTAGGTTTTTAACATGTGATTTATGTTTGCAATAAGAAGTGCAAATACAACAGCCATCCAAGGCATAGTAAATGGGCCAATAAGGTAAGGCGAGAAATAAAAATACTTTCAATTACCCACTTTACACCTGCAGGTCCTAGAGGATGTAACCAGGATTTTTAGCAAAACTCATCTATATCTAAAAGACTTTGTGAAATTCTTCCAACTATTTTTCTGTTTCTTTATAATAAGTTTCTTGACAATTATTTTGCCCTGCTATATCAAATTTTCAGTTACATTTTACACAAGAACACTGGAGCTACATTCCAGAGGGGGCTTTGGGAAGCCTTAGGGTATCAGATCAACTTGGGCTAGAGGAAAGCCAGACCATATAAGAGTCTCCAACAAGGATAAAACTAGTTGTAAAATCTTCTAAGGAATCTGAATAGATAAAGAAAAGACAGTTTTGCAACTTCCTCTTTAAAGATACAGATCTCTGTCTTTCAAAACAGCACTATTGTTTGTTAATCTTCCTGCAATGTCAAGCGTAATTTTTGTGCTTTCGTCTGATTACTTGAATAAACAGCACATTGCAAAATATTTTCTCAGAGAGCAGTTAAACCATCATTGCACAGAGCAAGGCAGAAACCACTTTGAAGGTAAGACTGCTATCACAACCTAACCAGTACAGATAGCTTTTTAAAATATCTTTATATACATTATTTTATCAAGATTCCTGAATAACTACTCAGTGCAAAATGTAGAACTATATAGCAAGGAAAAATACAGTGAAATAAAGAAACTTTTTGAAGAGTTTATTAAACTCAAATACTCAAATTTATTATCTTCCTATAAAGTGTAGGTAGGAATTGTATATGAGTACAATTGGACTTATTTCACCCTGTCAGCCAGATTGCGCTCCATTCTGTAGGCTCTAGGAAAGAGTTTCTGAACTTTCCCACCTTCAGGGGTGCTGGTGGTGCAGTGGGTGAAGCCTTGGGCTGCTAACCAAGAGTTCAGAGATTGGAGCATACCAGCTACTCTGTGAAAGAGTAGGCAGTGTGTTTCCAGAAAGATTTAAAGCCTCAGAGACTCTAGGGAGTATTACCACTTTGTCTTAGAGGGTTTAGAAGGCTGTGGGTTTTAGGTTAGATAGGTTACTCATTTTCCCTAGCCCCTGGTTTCCTTTCTCGATCTTCAAAACCAGAAATATTACATTCCTCTAACTTTTGTTCAGTTGTTCTTTCTCTAACACTGCTGGGAAAGTTTCTTTGATTTCAAGGACTCATCTGATTAGACAGGACATAGGATATTCCAAGATAGTGTCCCCATCTCAGGATCCTTACAACTTAATTGCATCTGCAAAGCTCCTGTTGGCATGCATTAACATATTCAGTGGTTCTCAGGACTGTTGTTGTTGTTAAACACCATGGAGTCAATTCTG
>NW_006408528.1:28430513-28431919 GCF_000296735.1 Chrysochloris asiatica
GGCATCATTGATGGTGTCAAGTGTGGCAGCGGTAGTGAGGTTGGCCCAGGATCGGACATTGTTTCATTCTGCTGTGCATGGGGTCATTATGAGTCGGTTCCGACTTGATGGCACCTGACAACAACAACAAAACAACTTTAATTTTTTTCTGAGGATATTGTCCTTTCTTTCATTAATAACAGCCAGTTTACATTATAAACGCATCTGGGAAATTCATATCCTTTGGTCTCTGGACTAGACTCTGTAAAGATTTTAAACCATGAAAACAGATTCTTTTTGTCATGAACACAATTATTAACCACATTAGTAAGCACTCAGGGTGATTTGTGATATTTTATTTTAAAAAATTCTGAAACCAAATATGTTAATTTTTTTTTTTCAATTTCTATTATGAAGTTTACATGGGAGCACATCAGCTTTACACTCATCCTATCGTATTTCATTTCATTGCAATGATTACAGTCCCTCCATGCATCATCAAATAACCAAAGGGTACACCACACAGGCCTGCCCCCCAGCCACCAGTACACAGTACTTCTCCCTCCCTGAGTCCAGTGTCCCCAGCCACTCCATCTGCCCATGTCATGTTCTCTGTCTCCATCCCTGGTGTCACTGCCTATCAGGGTAGGGTCCCGCTCTTTTTTCTTCTCAATTGATGGTCCTAGGGACCTCCACTCCTGGGCTGCAAAACAATCACTCTCTTCCTTATGTCAAAAACATCTACCTCAGGAGAACAAACAAGATGGCGAATTGGGTGGAAGAGCAGTAAGGAGCTCTGTTAGCAACAACACAGAATACAGGACCAAGCAGGCTCAAGGAATGGTCCCAGAACTATGAACCACATATAAAGGAATATTTAAAAGTTTGGAAGGCTTACAGCTATGGGAATTTATAGTAGAAGCAAGAAATCCATTGCTTTCTAGTTTGGAACACTCAGCTGCTCCAGGAGCTGCCATCTTGGGTGAGACCAAGCAGGGGAAGGATTGGAGCGGCCACAGACACCTGACAGAACTGTGGGGATAAAAGTGTGGACATTCTTTTCTTTTGGTATCTGTTCATTGGTCCCTGGCTGTCTGCACACCTTCATTCTGGTGACTATAGGGGTGCCTGAGCTAGTGGATATCCCAGCCCTACCCTCGGAGGGTTCTACTACGCATGCACACAGATCTCCTCGAAATTAAAAGAGGCATTTTCCACTTAAAACGAAACAGCCACAGCCTGCCCTGAACTGTTTATAACTAGAAAAAAGCCCTGAACGGGGATTGTGGAGGGGGATAAGCAGACAAAAAAGGAAATAGTTCAAAAATTAAATCCTAAGTTACATCAAAATGACCAACAGTGGCATCTTGAAATTTCTCAAGAAGAAGAGTGAAAAGGGAAGCCCATTTCCTGATCACATCTACCTG
>NW_006408528.1:28432019-28433268 GCF_000296735.1 Chrysochloris asiatica
ATGGTGAGACTTTGTCTCTTGCACTTTGGGCAAATAACATCATGCTTAGAAAAGTGGAGGGTCAGTGAAAGAGAGGAAGACCCTACCAAGATGGGTTGACACAGAGATAACAATAATAGACTGAAATATAACAATTGTGAGGATGATGCCAGATTGGATAGTGTTTCTTTCTGTTTTGAATAATTTGCTATGCACAACAACACTGAGTCGAGTTAGCTTTTTGAAGTCACTATTACAAGTGCTGGAGTCCTGTGTGGCACTATGGGTTAATGTGTCAGCTGTTCAAGCTTACCAACCGTTCCTGGAAACCCTATATAGGGTTGTTACCCTATATTGAGGTTGGAACCGACTCGACGGCACTTAACAACAACAACAATTATAAGTGCTGGACTGGTAGCCACAAGGTTAGCAGTTAAAACCAACCAGCTTCTCCTCGAAAACCCTTAACAGGGTCGCTATGAGTCAGAATCACCTCGTCAGTGCTTAACAACAACAATGATAATCTCTAATCTACAAAATGAACAGTGTCTAGTCTACCATGTACTCTGAAGAATTGAATATAATGAGTGATGACATTTAACAACATTTCAGTATTTTAGTACCAAGAATTTACATCTATAAGTCTGCTTTAGACAAAGCATATTAGTATTTGATCTCTTTTTTACTGGTTTAATAAAGCAAGACATACAACTGTAAGTTTCTAGATGCTATATTTTCCGCAAGTAGATTCAAGAAGATTATTTTAGTAACTGCTATCTAGGCAAAATGCCAAGGCAAAGTTGGAAACGTCCAAAACTTTTTTACTTTATTAAACATCAAATAATTTTACTGAAATATAATGTTTCACTAGTAATGTTTTATAACATGAAAATTATTTTCTGCCTCCCTATATTAATGGGGAAGTCCTGGTGTGGCACTGTGGGTTAATGCGCCAGACTGCAAAGTAGCTTTGAAACGCAAGGTCCGTGGTTCATACTCACCAGCTGCTCCTCGGAAACCCTATACAGGGTTGCTATGGGTCGGAACCAACTTGATGGTACTTAACAACAACAACGTTAACGGGAGTGTGAAGTCTTCATACAGTAAGCACTTGACTGTGAACAAAAAGATAGTGGTTTGAGACCACCAGCAGGTCAATGGGAAAAAGATGAGACTTTCTGCTCCTGCAAAGATTTAAAAGCCTCTAGAGCCAGAGCTCTGGTAGCATCGTGGTTACGAATCGGGCTGCTAATCTCATGGCTAGCAGTTC
>NW_006408528.1:28433718-28437654 GCF_000296735.1 Chrysochloris asiatica
TTAGGGATTTCTAAATATCATGAAACCAAGAATATGTCTTCACCATGCATATTTAATATGTTAAATACTTAAGTATTTTCTTTTTCTGGGGAAGGGGCAAGTAGAACTAAGGAGTGAGGGTTAGTGTTAGGACAATGGCTAGGTTTAGGCTAGGCCTAGATTCAGTGTTAGGCTATTGCTGTTCTTAAGTGCCTCGTGGGTTTGAACCGCTGACCTTTCAGTTAGCAGTCGAGTGCTTATCCTACAGTGCCACACCAGGACTCTGATTGTTCCTTTAGCAGATGAGTATTGAGAGATTTTTCTTCAAGTTTAGTAATTTGACCTTCCATTGCTTCTGTTCTACTTCTTTGTCCTTTCAGTATATATAATCTGTTTCTGAAATCCTAGTGTTTTCTGGCTTTCTGATTGCTGTTTTTGTATGGTTCCTAATTTTTCATTTATTTTGTCAGTTTGTTTTCTAAATTCTTTTAAAGTTTTGTCCATGCTTTTTTTTCATCTGCAGTTTTCTTGACCATTCATTCTTTCAATCTGTTGCCTTATTATCATGATTTTAAGTTGCTTATCAGGTAGTTCTGATACCTTTACCTTTTTTGGTGTTACATTTTCTGACTTTATATTTTAGTCACTTACTTGTGGCTCTGTCTTGTTTCTTTGTGTACACTGAAATTCTCTGTTACCTCTGAGCCATTGTGGTATCATATTTATATTTGTTTGATGATTGTATATTGGTGTGTTCTTAGGCACTCACCACTTGTTTCCCAATGGATGTGATTGAGACAGAAAGTGTGACTGCAGTTAGTTTTTTGTTCACTGGTTTATTTTTGTTGTTGTTCACTGTTTTTGCAGTGTAGTTCAAAGCAGGTTCATGAGCCTCCAGTAGCAGGGATGACATTCCAGATGCAGGACTGACCGCAGGTAAAGCAGAAGGGGGTGCCACTGGCCTTTAGGTTGGTGAAGGCAGGATCTGGCCCCCAGCTACCAGGAGGGCACAGGAATTAGTGAGAACTGTATCCCCTTGCTGCCAACTTCCAGCCATGTGTCCTGTGTCACTAGGCTGCTGTATCAACAGCTGCTCATAAAAGCCCAAGTGGCCACACTGCTCCATGCTGCTCCTATTCAGCTTCGTCTTCCCATCAACACTCAATCCACCTCTCTGTTCTATGGCCCGATGCTCGGGGTTCCAGGATCACCATCTATATTTGCTTCACTTGGTCTCCATGTCTTTTCTGCAGAGGGTCTGCTCAGTGTGTCTGCCTACTTTGCCATCTTGCCACATCTTATTTCAAATATTTGTTGTTTGAAATATTAAATAAGCAAGAGTACCCTAATCTTAACAACAGAAGTAGTAATGTGTAAAATTGTACTGTGCTCCTAAATATGCCCCATGTGCATCGTATGCCTGAGGAGCTCTGGTAGTGTAGTGGTTACGAATCAGGCTGCTAACCTTAAGATCGGTAGTTCGAAACTACTTTAGAAACTACCAGCCGTTAGCAGGAGAAAGATGAGGCTTTCTGCTCCGGTAAAGATTCACAGCCTCGGAAACCCTGTGCAGGGTCACTATGTAGTCGGAACCTACTCCATGATACTTAACAACACATCGTATGACTTTTCTAATCATTAATATAATTAATTATTATAATGTATACATGCAATTATTGTTATTAAGTGTCATCAAGTTGGTTTTGACTCATAGCGATCCTGTATACCACATTCGAGGAGCTGCTGGTGGATTTAAACTTCCAACCTTGCAGTTCAAAAGAATCTTGAGGTCCAGTGCTTACCTTACAGTGCTGCACTGAGACTCCATACATATATAATTATAAGGAACCATAAATAACAATTTTGCAAATGGATAAAGTGAAATAAACTGTTACTTGTATTTCTCATTTACTAAGTGTGTCGATTTGAACTTACTCAGAACTTTGCTGCGTTATCTTTCAGTAAATTAGGAAAGAATGAAATAAATTCATAACACAAGAAGTCAAATAACAAGGCAGTAATATTTTTACAGGATTTTAGAATTTATAATTAAGTGAGATACAAAGTTTTATTCTGGCAAATAATCAGAATAGCCATGAGGTATGAATGCCATTTGGAGAGTTAAGGCATAATTTCTGGGGGGAAAAGACAAAACAAAAAAACCAAATCAGTTGCCATCGCGTTCATTCTAACTAAGTGAAAAGGGTTTAAGCTTAACTGTAAACTGGTTTTCTCCACAGTGGATATCCTGCTAAATGCCATTACCTATTCAATATCTGAGGCATAAGCCTGTTTTACAGTTGTACAGTGAAAATATTTGACATGCTCGAAACATTGAACAAAGATGCTTCGTCTAAAATTTTTCTTTCTTTCCTAGAGTTACTCTGAATCTTTAAAAGTTTATACATATGGCAAAATGAAATAATTAAGAAATATTTTAGATAGTTTCAGGAATCATGAATTTCCTTCCTCATTTCCATAGTTACAGGGCCGGATAAAAGCGATGGTTTGGGTGATTTTTGTAGTGTCTTTGTTTTACAAGGTTTTCAATTGTGCAAATAATCCTGAACTTGAAAGAGTTTAGAAGTCTGCCAAGAACCCTACTGTTTAGAATGAAAAGTCAAGGCTCATAAATTAGGAACTAAAGTGTAAACTTCTTTAAAAATCAAAACTATACTGTCTCATAAATCAGAAACTAGATAAAAATTTAGGCAATTTTTATTTGACTAAGATTAATATATTATTATATGGGACCAAACTATCGTAGCGTTAGGCGAATAGCTCTTTAAATGATGCAAATTGTAGCCAATACACCAAAGGAACTGTGTATATTACAAACAAACAAAATACATACACACACAGACAAAAGCAATGCTCCACCAGGTGAAACCTTTTTAAACCAAATTTGAAATGCAAGGCCTGGCATTGAGTGCCATATGGTAAACGGAGTTGCCCTCTGATATCCCCAAGACCATAATAAACACTCAACATGTACATATAGTAAAAGGGAACCCTCAATTTTATTACATGACTTTTTTAATGCAAAATAAATGGATTAAGCAGTTGCTTTCAACGTACCCTACAGTGTGTACTTCAGTCTTCTTATGCTAGTGATTTCATCAGAGTTGGGTTATATTTTCAGCAAAAAAGAAAGATACCTCAAATTCATGTATTTTGCTAATATGCCAGTGTCTAACATACCAGGTGGAGAATGCTTAAGTTTTATAAGTTTGGGGCACTCTAGATTTAACAAAGCACTAACACCTGGGAATACATAAAAGCTGGCCTTTAAGCACAAGGTGATGAGTGTTAGTTAACTAGGCCCCCTGGATTCAGAGAATGGCCCCTCATGACTTGGAAAAGAAAACTGAAAATGCAGCATCATAGAGCTCAGTTTTAGTTCAGATTTCCTTGTCTTCTCAACACCTATCTTCTCTTTACTCCCAAAAGGCAAGGCAGAGCTCAAGCCATGACAGTCCTCTCAGCTTGAGAAGAAATAATTTTATTATGCAGTAGCTCTTGCATGTGGGCCTTAGTGAACTGTATTAAAAAAAAAAAGTGATGATTTCTGCTTAAGTAGATATGACATATTTCTAGAGAAAAATAACCCTGCTATTTTTATACACTTGATAATCTCTACCCTGTGATGATGTACTTTAACTGTTGCTGTCATTTTTCTGGGTGTCGCCATGTGATCTCACCACAAATTCTGCAACAGATTTCCTGAGAGTGTGGCAAAATGCATGGGCAAGTGTCTGAGTCTCTGATTTGATTGAGCAACTATTAAAGTCCTTTTAGTGGTTAGTCAATGTTGCATGAATTAAAAATGTTGCATGAATTTAAAACAGAAATTAAAGTTTATATGGACAACATTGAGAAGTATGAGTATTCCAGAACACTTAATTGTACTTCTAAGAAATCTGTACCTAGACCAAGAAGCAGTTGTTCGAACAGAAC
>NW_006408528.1:28438662-28439184 GCF_000296735.1 Chrysochloris asiatica
TAAGTCATTTTTATTATGTTTTATAGACAATTCTAAATACCTTGTACTTGGCTGTATGGATTGTGTCACATTCCTGAAGTAGGTGGCTTGTTAGCGACACCTGTTTAAAAATAGTCTTCATGACTAGTTTCTCTGGATTTGTGACTGTGGTGTGTGCTTGACATATCCTCTAAACAATGAACTGTCTTCTGTCATAGTTACTTAGGTTCAAAGAACAAAGTAATCAAAGTTGTGTTACCCTTGTTCAAACTAGTTAAAAATATTGAAAAGTGGACGGTTTCAAACTAAAATGTCAGCAACGTGTAAGGTTTTTTTTTGAAAAATATTCTCTTTTTTCATTATCTTGCTTTGCCTTTCTGGTTGAGCCCATTATCACATTAAAATGACATTTATACTAATCATCTTGAATTAGATCATTACTTTTTTTATGTTTTATTGTGAATTATATGATAGTTTACATGGGAGAACATTAGTTTTACATTCATTCTATCGTATATCGTTTCATTGCCATGGTTACAATCC
>NW_006408528.1:28439644-28444316 GCF_000296735.1 Chrysochloris asiatica
GCTTGTAAGCCAGTCACTTCTTGCCTTTGTAGCCCTCCCCCCAACCCATTTTGGGTAGCCAATGTCCAAGTTACCCATCCCTGTCTACTCTGTGTGTGGAGGGGGTGGGAATGATTCTTGCTGAGATCATTACTTTTTAATAGACATTTCTTCGATGATAAAAATATTCTACATCTATATTTTCTGCTCTACTGGCCAACAACCATACACATGTACACACTCAAAACATGACTAGTGTTATTGATGAAGTAAAATACTAATTTTAATTAGTGTAAATTTATATACAGTATATGTGGTTTGTGGGAGTCCTAGTGTGGTGCTGAGGGTTAATGTGCTGGACTGCAAAGTCGGTTTGAACAGCAATATCAGAAGTTGAAGCTCACCAGCCACTCCTCAGAAACCCTATACAGGGTTGCTATGAGTCGGAACCAACTCAACAGCACTTAACAACAACAATCTCTGATGTTTAGTTGATCCAGTACTCAGATTTCTGTATTAGGCATACTTTTAATTATTTTTAAGCCTTATTTCTTTTTTACTATCTTTCAGACCTCCAATACCTGCTCTTTCCCAAACTGCCCTATGAGACTCTCACTCCTTAATAGCTTTACACATATTGTTTCCTCTATATGGAATGATGTTTCTTCTTGCTCCACCTGCAAAACTCCTAGTCATTTCTAAAGGCCTAATTCAAATTTCCCGTTCCTCACTTTTTTTTTGATACATTTTTACTGTGAATTGAATGATCATTTACATGGGAGAGCATCAGCTTTACATTCATTCTATCATATTTTGTTTCATTGCAATGATTACAATCCCCTCCATGAATCATCATTCAACAGCATTTGCTTCCAATCCCTCTGTTGTTGTTTTTTTTTTCTTTTTTCCATCCCTCACTTTTAAAATGATTTGTTTTTCCTCTTCTTGTTGTTAAGTAATGTCAAGTTGGTTCCAATTCATAGCCACCCTGAATAGGCTTTCCAGTGGGTTTGAACTGCTGACCATTCAGTTAGCAGTCCAGCAATAATCCTACAGAGGCACATCAGACCCCATGTTTTCCTTTTGGCTCTTCCAAAATGTCAGAAATACTTGTTTCAAGATGACCTAAACTTTGATTGGGGGGGAGGGCAGCATTGAAGCTGTGTTTTTCTCTTTCACCAAGTTAACATGGGTATACTTTCCAGCTAGTAACCCACCCTCTCTTACCTTCCCACACCTATAAAAATGTCTCTTTCTCTTTCAATGTGAAACACTTTCTTATTTTAAAATTTTATAATAGTGGCTTTATACAATATTTGCCTTTTTGTTACTGACTTATTTCATTCAGCATATCGATCTCCAGGTTGTTCTGTTATATTGTGATTTGTAGAGTCATTGTTTTTCTTTAACGTTGTATGATATTCCATTGAGTGTATGCACTATTGTTTTTTTTAAATCTACTATTCTATTGATGAGCATTTAGGCTATTTCCATTGTTTTGCTATTATTACCAGTTATGCAGTGAACCTGAGTGTGCATATATACATTTGTAGTATGTCTTTATTTCGGTAGGATATATTCCAAGTAGAAGGATTGCTGGGTTAAAAGACATTTCTATTTCCACCATTTTGAGGAAGGGCGATACCATTTCCACAGTGGTTGTACTCCATACTAAAGACTGTAGTCTTTCATCTTCATCAGCCAGTGCTTCAAGTCCACTTCACGTCCAGCAAGCTTGTGTCATCTTCATATCGCAGGTTGTTAATGAGCCTTCCTCTAAACCTGATTCTGCATTCTTCTTCACATAGTCCAGCTTCTTGGATTTTTGCTCAGCCTACAAATTGAGTAAGTATGGTGAATGGATACAACAATGATACACACCTCTTCTGATTTTAAACTATGCAGTACACCCTGTTCTGTCTGAATGACTGCTTCTTGGCCTATGTACAGGTTTTTCATGAGCACAAGTGAGCATTCTATAATATCTGTTCCACACAATGTTTCCCACAAATAGTTATGATCCACAGAGTAGAATGCCTTTGCAAAGTGGATAAAACCCAAGTAAACATTTTTCTGATATTATCTGCTTTCAGTGAAGATCTATCTGATAGCAACAATGATATCCCTTGTTTTACATTCATTGTTGAATCCAGACTGAATTTCTACAAGTTCCCTGTTGATGAACTAATGCAACTTTTAAAAAATTATCTTAAGCAGAATTGCACTTGGATATAAATATTAATGCTATTGTTCGTTGATTTCCACATTCCATCGTAATGTGCGAAAATATGGATCTCTTCCAGTTGCTTGGCAAGGTAGCTGTCTTCCAAAATTCTTGTCTTAGACAAATAAGTGCTTCTAGAGCATCAGCAGTTTGTTGGAACATTTCAATGGATATTTCGTCAGTTGCTGGAGAAGGATCTCTTGTTTGGTAAGGTGGAGGGTTAGAGAAAAAGAGGAAGACCTCCAGCAAGATGGATTGGCAAAGTGGCAGCATCAATGGGCTGAAGCGTGGCAACAATAGTGAGGTTGGTCCAGGGTTGGCAGTGTTTTGTTTTTCTGTGCATAAGGTTGCTATGGGTCGGTACTGACTCAATGGCACCTAACAACAATAACAACAAATTTTCTTATCCATTCTGATATTCTCTGTCCTTGACTGTTGTTGTTGTTGTTATGTGTCATGGAGTTGGTTCCGAGTCATAGCGACCCTTGTACAGGGTTTCCGAGGCTGTAAATCTTTACAGGAGCAGAACGCCTCATCTTTCTCCCATGGAACAACTGATAGTTGGGAACTGCTGACCTTGTGGTTCACAGCCCGATTCGTAACTACTACGCTACCAGAGCTCCTTACTAGTTCATTTACTTCAATTATATTCAGTGCAATTATCAATAGGTATGAACTGATTGCTGTCATTTTGCTGTGTTTTTTGTGGTGCTGGTAGTTTCTTTGTTCCACATAATTTTCTGTACTATGTTCATTTTGTTTTGGGTTTTCTTGTTGTTGTTTTTCAGTGCCATTGTTTTAAGGTTTTCTAAAGCTTTGTGATTTTCCTCCTTATTTTTTGAAGAGACAATTTATTGATGTTCTTAGAGGTTATTCTATAATATATTAATTTCTTCTCAAGTTTAAAACCATCTGTTCTATCTTGAAATCTATTTGACTTCCTTTTACTTAGAAGTTCAGTAAATATACTATTTCTTCTTTTTATGTTGTGATTTGCTGTTGTCGTTGTTATAAACTAACATCTCTAGCTCCCTATTTACAGTCTTGTAGATTTTCTTTCCACTACTCATCTGTCAGTTTGTCATACCGTGGTGACTTATGTGTTACTGTGATGCTGGAAGGTATACCACTAGTATTTTAAATACCAGAAAAGCCACCCATGGTTCAACTGCTCTTCCACACTAAGACAGACTAGGAAGAAGGAGAGTGGACTACTCCAGAATATTTAGTCACAAAAATCTTGGTGTAGCACCAAGTGGTATAAATCACTGGACCAAAAGGTTGATTTGAATCACAAGGTCAGCATTTCAAACTCACCTGCCATTCCCAGGAAACCCTATACAGGATTGCTATGAGTTGGAACTGACTCGACAGCACTTAACAATAAAAACCTTATGAATAGCAATGAACACGGTCAGGTAGCACTAGAGTATTAAATACTGAAACATGATGAATAACACCAGAATATTGTCACATAAAGTGCCAGAAGATGAACCCCTCAAAGGCACTCAAAATACCACTGGGGAAGAACTGCCTCTTCAAAGCAGAGAAGACTGTGATGATGCTAAAAGAATAAAGCTTTTAATACCTTCCTTTGCTGATGGGGCACAACTCAAAATGAAGAGAAACAGCTGTAACCAACCATTAATAATTGGAACATGGAATGTATGAAGTATGAATGTAGGAATATTGGAAGTTGTCAAAAATGAAATGGAATGCATTAACGTTGATAATCCTAGGCATTAATGAGCTGAAATGAACTAATATTGTCTATTTCAAACCTGACAATCACATATTTTACTATGCTGGGAATGAAAAATTGAAGACGAATGGTGTTACATTCATCATCAAAAAGTTGAAAGAACTGAAGGAAAAATTCAAGCCTCGACTTACAATATTAAAGATTCTATCAGTCCTGGTGTGGTGCTGTGGGGTAATGCTTTGCAATGGACTGCAAAGTTGGTTTGAATCTCAAGGTTGGTGGTTCAAGCTCACCAGCTGATCCTTGGAAATCCTATGCAGGGTTGCTATGGGTTGGAACTGACTCAACAGTACTTAGCAGCAACAACATCATAGTGATGACAAGTTGGACTGCTAATCTCAAGGTCAGCAGTTCAAAACTACCAGCTCTTCCATGAGTGAAAGATGAGGCTTTTGGCTCCATAAAGATTTACAGTCTCAAAAACCCCATACAGGGTCACTATGAGTTGGAACCGACTCCACAGCAAATAACCACCATATTTTGCCCTTGGTGGTGATGGTGGTTATTTGCTGTTGCTAAGTACTGTTGAGTTGGTTCCAACCCATAGCAAACCGGCATAGGGTTTCTAAAGAGCAGTTGGTGAGCTTGATGCAGAAAGCATTAAATAAGAAGGAAGGAATCCAGATTCATTGTGCCAAAAACAAATGGTTGATGTTCACCCATTTCAAGAGGTAGCATATGATCAAGAACTAAGGATACTGAAGGAA
>NW_006408528.1:28445029-28446113 GCF_000296735.1 Chrysochloris asiatica
CTCAAAGTAAAGAAAACAAAAATCTTCACCACTGAACCAATAAAAAAGAGAAATGGAGAAAAGATTAAAGTTGTCAAAGACTTCATTTTGCTCAGATCAACTGCCATTATTCATGGAAGCAAAAGTCAAGAAATCACACAACATATTGCATTAGGCAAATCTGCTGCAAAAGACCTCTCAAAAGTTCAAGAGCAAAGATGTCCATTTGACAACTAAGGTGTGCCTGACCCAAGCCATGGTATTTTTACTAGCCTTATATGAATGTGAAAGTTGGACAATGAATAAGGAAGACCATATAAGAATTGATGCATTTGAGTTATGGTATTGGAGGAGAATGTTAAAAGTATCATGGACTGTCAAAAGAGCAAACAAATCTGATACTTTGGACATATTATTAGGATGTCCTGGAGAAGAACATCATGCTTGGTAAAGTGGATGTTCAGTGAAAAAGAGGAAGAGACCCATGAGACGGATTGGCACAGTGGCAACATCAATGGCCTTAAGAGTAGAAAAATTGTGAGATTGACACAAGGCTGGGCAGTGTTTTCACTCTTGTTTTACAACAACAACATCATATTTCTTTTGGAGTCCTAGAGTGGTGGTGTGTGAGAAGCACTGGATTGCTAACCATACAGTTGGTTCAAACCCACTAACCGCTCCTTGGAAACCCTAAACAGGGTTGCTGAGTTGTAACTGACTGGATGGCATTTAACAACAACCAAGGGGTTGTATTACTTTGCACACTTCTATATTTGATTTCTATATTGTCATGTGTGATAATCTCAAGTTGTTATCTGTTGCCGCATGTCCAAGAAAATCTCCTAAGTATGTTTTGTTACATTTCTCTGTTTTTTATCAATTCTTTTACTTTCTGAAAATCTGAATATGTCACTAATGTAATTTCAGATAATCACATGATCTGAAAATGTAAATTATGACTCTTGATTTGGTTGTTGTTAGGTGCCACTGAGTCAGTATCAACTCATAGCGACCTTATACACAGAAGAACGAAACACTGTCTGATCCTGGGCCAACCTCACTATTGTGGCCATGCTTGAGCCCATTGATGCTGCCATTTTGCCAA
>NW_006408528.1:28448304-28495948 GCF_000296735.1 Chrysochloris asiatica
AAAAAAAAAAAAAAAAAAGTTAATAGTAGAGAAAGATAGAAAAAGTTAGCAAGCAGCAGTAAGAAAAAGGAATTTAATAACTGATCTGGAAGCAGTTTATGCCAGATCAGATGGTTCTCAGAAAAAAGAAAAACAAAAGCAAAAAACTCTTTTGAGGCCAGAGTACAGCTGGGGTCAGGGTGGTTGGTTTTGGAGAGAGCTCTTGCTACTAGGGGTGGTTGGGGACTTAGCACTGTGCATTTTGTTAGTCTCAGGACGGGGAGCTCACGCATCTTTAGATGTGGGTGTGGAGAACCTAGCATTGACCCACAATGGTGTGGTCTAAGACCGCATGCAGAGCTAAACCTGTGGAGGGGGGAGAGTCACTGACTGCTTTGTAGGTGAGGGTGGAGATTGACCACAGTTCTGGTCAGCAAGGGAGAAACCTCACCTTTCTGGTTGCCAGACATTGGCATTTGTGCCCTCAGGCCACCATCTCAATTGAATGCTGCTTTCAACTGTTAAAGACAGCTGTGCTGTGTAAGATCTGTCAACAGTGCATCTACTGGTCTCCTTTCTCACTGTACCCGCTCAGCTTCTTCTCCTAGTTGGCATTCAATCCATCTCTTTGTCTCTTCTGAAGCTCAGGCCTCCAGGATTATCATCTATCTGTTTCTTTTGGTCTCTTATACTTTTTGTGGAGGGTCTGTATAGTGTCTGCCATCTTGCTACTCCTCTAGACACATTGAGAAATACTTGCAGCAATTACACAATAACCATTTTCTATCTGTGGTATATACACTCTTTCTTCATTAGGAGAGGTTCTGTTAACCTTGGATGTAAAGTAAGAGTAGGAATCCTAGGGGCACAGTGGATTAAACATTGGGCTACTAACCTGAAAGTTCAGTTGTTCGATGCTTTCAATTAAGATTTATAGCCTTGGAAATCCTAAGGAATGGTTTCTCTCTGCCCTGTAGAATTGCTATGAACCAGAATCTACTCTATGGCTATGGGAAGGTAAAACAAATTCATATGCTTGATATACTATAAGACAATTGTACAACGGGGGAGTAGAAACAGAGAACCCTAGGACCACCAAGGGAGAAGAGCACAAGCGGAATGTGGGACCTTATCTAGGGAAGTAGTGGCACCAGAGATGGAGGCAGACATGGGGATGTGGAGAGAGGGAGAAGCTGAGGAATCTAGATTCATGGAAAGAAAAGGATTGAGAGTTGGCAGCTGGGAGGCAGATTTGTAGAATGCAGCCTTTGGTGGTTTAAATTATTATATATGCCTGAGTGTTTGAAAAAAAAAAAAAGAACTGAAATGAATAGAGAGAAATACTGTTAACTGATGGTACACGGAGGCGATTGTAACCATTGTAATGAAACAAAGTATATGATTTGCTGAATGTAGAACTTATGATCTGCTCTGTAAACTTTCACTCAATTCACAATAAAAACTTAAGGGGGGAAAAAAGGCAATTATACAGCTAATAGCTTTATGCACAGGGTCTATTAGCTGTATTATTAGAAGAAATTCATACAAATTGTTGTAATTTTTGCAATGATCCCTACATTAGAGATTGTTGTTTTTAATTATGGAGTCGGTTTTGACTCACAGTGAACCTGTGTAAGGTTTCCAAGGAGCGACTGGCGAGTTTGATCTGCCGACTTTGTAGTTCAAACTGACATTGCAGTCCAGTGCTTATCCTACAGTGTTACACCAGGATGTCAGGTTATTGTTTTTAAATGCCAGCGAGTCAGTTCCATGGAGCAGCTGGTGAGCTTGAACCACTGACATTGAAGTTCAAACGGCATTGCAGTCTGCCGCATTAACCCACAGCACCACACTAGGACTCCTTAAATGTTGAAGTCAGTAGTCTAGATCGTTGATGACCACTAAAGAACTAACATAAGTAGAATAATCAGATTTTAAAACTGGAAGGAATGTTGGAAATCTGAATCTCTTTCAATATTTGAGAGCAGTGACTTGAGATCTGAACAAGGTGGTTTAAACTCTTGTAACTTAAACTTTAGTTTGCTTTTCTATAAATTGTTGTTATTATTAAGTACCGTTGAGTGTATTCCAACTCATAGCAACTCTGTATAGGGTTTCTGAGGAGCGGTCAGTGGGTTCAAAGCCGACCTGTGGTTCAGTGCATATTCTACAAGGCCACACCAGAACTCTATAAATTAGTGAGAGTGATATCTGACTAATTGGAGTATACAGAAATAATAGCAGCAAACAGAATGGCACTTAGCATGTTGTGTTTTTGTTGTTAACTGCCGTAGAGTTGGTTCCAACCCATAGCGACCCTGTATAGAGTTTCTGAGGAGCAGCTGGTAAGCTTGAACCGCCGACCTTGCATTCCAACAGGCTTTGTAGTCCAGCTCATTAACACAGAGAGCCACACCAGGACTCTATGCTATGGCGTGTTGATCATGTTAAGTGCCATCGAGTAAGTTCCGACCCATAGTGACCCTGTATAGGGGTTACCAAGGAGCAGCTGGTGAGCTTGAACTGCCAACCTTGCAGTTCAAACAGCTTTGCAGTCAGGTGCATTAACCCACAGCGCCACACCAGGACTCCACCATACGAGGTGCTTAATAAATGAAATAACTGCTTCAAGAGCATAAAATTCATCAGTGTTTTGCAGAGTACAAGGTTGGATGAGTTGCTTCCTGAGGTACACTGAAAACATTCACGCTTGAGAAACAGACTTTTGAAGGTAAATACTTTTTTCTTTTTTTCCCCCAATTAAATGCAGCTGTTAAAAAAAAAATCAATAATGCACATTTTTCCATTCAATCTTTCTAGTTTGATACTAGAGACATATTTAGTTTAAGAAGGATTTAAACTATTATATTAGGGAATGGCTATCCATCTGTATTTAACTAATTACTAAAATTATAAGACTCAAAGCATTCTCTTTATAGAATCTTTTATTTTATGTGAAAAAATCTTCAGACACATTTCTGGGGATTTATTCAGCATAACTAACACATAAAAAAGATAAAGGTAATGAACAAAGGAAAACTTTGTGACTATGATTTAGAAAGAACAAAGAGAATGCATTATCAGGACAAGATATATTAATAGCATAACAGATAATGTACTTATTTATCTATTATATCAAAATTTAAAGGTGTCCTGGTAGTTGTATCTGTTAAGCATTGGACTGCTAGCTATAATGTTGGTGATTCAAATCCACCAGCTGCTCCTCAGAAGAAACGTGAGGCTGTCTGCTCCCGTAAAGATGAAACATCATTTGGAAACCCCAGGAAACCGTTATAGCCCTCCTAAAGGGTCACTGTGAGTCAGAAAAACTTAATGACCGTAGGCTTGTATTTTTTAAAATTTTTTATTTATTTATTGTAATTTGAGGTGACTCTATCACTTTATTTAGGAGTCCTGGTGTGGCACTGTGGGTTAATGTGTCAGACTTCAAAGGCATTTGAACTGCAAGGTCAGCAGTTCAAGTTCACCATCTGCTCCTGGAAACCCTATACAGGGTCATTATGGGTCGAAACCTACTCAATGGCACTTAACAACAACAAAATGACATTTATTTTCTGGATTATTTGGTAAATAATTACTGAGCATCTCCCATATGTTTACCTGGAGGCTTATTCTAGCAGTTATAATTTTATATAAAGAAAAAAGGTTTTCCTCATGGGATTTACAAAGTTACTCTACATTATGTGCTGTGACCACGACAATTAACAATAAAGTTTATTGTTGTTCAGTGTTGTCAGTCAGTTCTGACTCATTGGGACTCTGGATAGGATTTTCAAGGAGTGCTGGTAGGTTTCAACAGCCAACCTTGTGGTTAGCAGTCCAGTTCTGATCCCACCGTACCAGACCTGGACTCATTTTACAAATTTGTTGGAAGAATTAAATAAGTCACTCTTTTTAAGAGGATTTAAACATGATCTGTGGGACTTAACAACAACAACCATGATACTTTGTTGCTGCTGTTAAGTGCCATTGAGTTCATTCTGACCCAATATAGGGTTTTCAACGGAGTCCTGGTGTGGCGTTGTGGGCTAATGCATCAGACTGCAAAATCATTTGAACTGCAAGGTCAATGGTTCAAGCTCACCAACTGTTCCTTGGAACCCTATGCAGGGTTGCTATGGGTCGGAATCGACTTGACAGCACTTTAACAACAGCATAGCATTTCCAAGGAGTGGCTAGTGAGCTTGAACCGCTGACATTGTGGTTCAAACCAACCTTGCAATCCATTAACCAGAAGTGTCATACCAGGACCCCACCATGATACTTAGCATGCATTAAAAGCTCAGTGAATATCAGCGGTTATTTCAATATAGACAAACTACATAGTAACTCTTATCAAAAGAGAAATATAACTTGTGTGGGATAGAAAGAAATATCGGGAAACATGATTACAGAAAGCTTGTAAGCCCGTCTTCAGCCTATAACTGACTGGAATACCTTAAAGGGGTTCTACAACTTGCCCAGTAAAATAGGCCTCTTTTGGAGCCTTTGCAGTGTATAGAACCTTAGGTGGAATCCTGAGACCCATCCAGAACCTTCTGAGGTGAGACATTCCCACCAGAAAGGACAAGTAGACCAGCCTGGAAACAGCTAGAGTGACCAAAGATATATCTTCAAAGAAAGATCATCAGGAAAAACCTAAAACAAAAATGGCAATATGATTGGCTACTACAAGAATAAGCAAGCTGTTCACCAGGAAGCCCTCAAGGCAAGCAATCAAGTCACTTCAGAGCAACCCCCCTTCTAAGACTGAAACTCAAAGGGAACACATAAGCAGGCATGTAAGCTTGCTGGTGACCACATTGGTCTACTGGTGAGTGGAAGAGGCAGCAATGAAGAGGCAGCAATGAAGAAATGGGCTGAGTTCAACCACCTTCCATAGACCCCCATTGACCCAGAGATGAGAGAGAGAAGAGGAAGGACTGGTTGGTCCAAAGTGTCGTGAGACCTGGGGACACCTGAGCCCATGGACAAGGACATAGCCACAGAGGGCTAGAGCTGAGAATGAAGCATCCAGATGATAAGAAGTGAGGGGAGACACACAAGAACACCCAAACTTGCAGAAAGTACCCATTTGACCTAGCCTCGATGGATTGATAATCATAACTCGACTAGAGGAAGATCAAAAAACAAAAAACAAAAAAACAACTTTTATAATAGAAAAGAGGGTAAACTGCTATAATTTGATGAACTTGACCTACACTCTACGGAGGTATAAAGCTCAAAATACCAACAGAGAGGGAAGGAGTCTTCACATTAAAGATTAATGCTATCTATCCCCTCTGTATACAGGGTAGATAGGGATGGGTAACTTAGACATTGGCTACCTAAAATGAGGGAGTGATAAAATTTCGAAGTGACTGGCTTACAAGGTTTCAAGAGGGAGTTTAATAGTGCGTGGGGAAGAAAGAGTCACCACTGAATAGCTTTCATCTTGTCTAGATGGGGCTGGTTAAAAGAGATGGGGATAAGGTTCTTATGATTCAATAGTGAGTAATTGTTATCTTGACTAATTGTGACTGTCACAATTGTAAAGGTAGAAGTTTTTTTGTTTTTTTTTTAACAAAAACAGGGGAGTTGTTAATCTTACAGTCCAGAAACAGAGGATCCTAGGCCCATCAAGGAAAAAGAGCACAAACAGAATGCAGGACCTTATCTAGAGAAGCAGCAACACCAGAGATGGAGGCAGAGATGAGGACATGGAGAAAGGGAGCAGCTGAAGACTTTAGATTCATGGGAAGAGAGGAACTAAGAGCTGGTGGCCAGGAAGCAGATTTGCAGAATGTACCCTTTGGTGGTGTAAATTATTATATATGCCTGAGAGTTAAAAAAAAACACCAAAAACAACTAAAACTAATAGGGAAAAATACTGTTAACTGATGGTACATGGAGGGGATTATAGCCATTGTAATGAAATGAAGTGTATGATTTGTTGAATGTAGAATTTATGATCTGCCCTGTAATCTTTCTGTCAATTCACAATAAAAACTTTTTAAAAAGAGGGAAATATAAACATATAAAATTAAATAGGTTTAAATGTTTATCTGGGCTCCTGGTCTGGTGCTGTAGAAATAGCATTGCACTGCAAACTACAAGACTGGCAATTCGAACCCACAAGTTGCTCCTTGGAAACCCTATACAAGATCATTATGAGTTGGAACCGACTTGACTGAAGATAGTAAACAACACCAGATGTTCATCCTATTTAATATGACAATAAAAATTGTTAAAAAAACAAGCAAAATTAAAAATAATTTGTCAGCCTATCCCTGTGTATTAGGTATTAAAGCTGCTTTTAAAGAAGTTAGTTTTTCAAAACAAAACTAACTTCTTTAAAAGCAGTTTTAATACTTAATAAAGCAGAAAAGATTCATTGGGGGGAAATATAAGATCATAGACAAGAAAAACACAGAAACTGAGATTTTCTAAAAGTGTACTGGAAATACAAAGGAAAGTAAAATGAACACTTAGGACACAGGAACAGGTTGACAAATTATTTTTAATTTTGCTTGTTCTTTGTTTTTGTAAGGAAAAATGAAAAAAAGAAAAGCATTAACAATAGAAAAGAGGCAAAATGTTTCTTTGGAAGTAATGTTTTAATCCCAAGTATTTCTAGATATCCTTCAAATTTGGGGGCCCATCAGCAGATATTTCTTGAAATAATGATAGGGAAATTTGGAGGACAAGGAAGAGTAAGAATAGGAGGTAAAGGAATGTGAGGAAAGGGCTGTTTTTGGATGAATTAACATTGCTCCACTACCAATGGGCATTAATATCACAACATTGTTGTTGTTAAGTGCTGTTGAGTCACTTACAGACTCATAGCAACGACTCTGTAAGGGTTTCTGAGGAGTGGTTGGTGAGCTTGAACTGCAGACCTTGAGGTTCAAACCGACCCAGAAGTCCAGCACATTAACCCTCAATGCTACTCCAGGATTAATAACATTAGTAACATACACAAGTAAGACTTAGCTGAAGATAATTCAAAACTGGTTGCAGCAGCATATGGAGAAGGAACTGCCAGAAATTCAAGCCAGATTCTGAAGAGCATGTGGAACGAAGGATATTACTGATGACATCAAATGGATGTTGGCAGAAAGCAGAGAATACCAGCACGATGTGTACTTGTGCTTTATTCACTACAGTAAAGTATTCGACTGTGTATATCAAAACAAACTATGGATAGCATTGCGAAGAACTGAAATTCAACAATACCTATCATGAGGAACCTGTACATAGATAAAGAGGCAATTGTTCAAGCAGAATAAGGGGAGACTGCATGGTTTAAAATCAGGACAGGTGTGTTTAGTTGTTGGTACAACACAATGTAAAGAAAACAAAAATCTTCACAAATGGACCAATCAACAACAGCCTGATAAATGAAGATTGAAGTTATCAAGGATTATATTTTACTTGGATCCACAATCAGTGGAGTCATTCCTACATTCTGCTCTTCTTTCTGTCCTCTATACAGAAAAACTGTTCCTCATCTCCATCTTTGCAGAGATACACATCAACAAATACCCCTCACAGTCCATTAAAAATAAAGTTCTTGCCTAATCAGAGCATCCACTTCAAGGTACAAAGACAAATCTATGAATAAAATGAGAGGTGTGGGAAATGATCTCCCAATGGGCAACTTTTTGTAACTCCTATTATACTTTTGAAGGTAAATGGACTTATGAAGGAAGATGAGCTCAAGAAGATAAGCACATTCAAATTTGTTGTTAGATTTCCAGTAGCAATTAGTCTTAGAAGATACGTGTATATATCTTGTAGTTAAGTACCTTCAAGCTGGTTCCGACTCATAGAGAGCCTGTATAAGAGTTTTCTTCTAGCAGCTACTGGGGATATTGAACCACAGACCTTGGGCTTAAACCCATCTTTCAGTCCGGCCCTACAGCCCATACCGAGACTCCATACATGTATGTGGTTGTGCATAAATAAGTGTGCGTATGAATAGAGTTACTGCTATGTTTACCTCTCCGGGGCAGGCAGTGAATAATGTCAGTCTCCTAGATATTTTAACAGAGAACATCACCAGATTTTATTACAGACCCCATGTCTGATTTTTTTTTTTTTTTTTCTTTTAATGCTCTTTGGGCAAATTTGTGGTGATTTTGAAACTTAATATAGCTTTTGAAAAAATAAAATAGAGAAAGCCTGCCTTCTCTGAACACATGTGGCAGGGACAATTGCCCACCTAGCAATGCAGGTACTTTGTTTTGCTCAGTACACATCCTTTTCTTACTTAGTCTTTCTCTACCTGTGTTGGACCTGCCTAGATTCAACTTTCTTCTCAGCTTCCCTCCCTCCTCCCTCTGGGTCTCTAGGGAACCAATGTCTGTATTTTGAATCCCTAGATGGCTCCAGCAGTACAACTCGACAGATTAGGAGCTAGAGCACATTTGACTGAAAGAGGGCTCTTTGCGTTCTTATTATGTAGCTTCCCCTTCCTCTTTTCCCAAATAGATATGTAAACATATGTGTTTTCCAGTTTAAATTTAGCGAATTGGTCCTTTGCCTGTGCCTTGATTTAGCTATTGGACTGAGCCTTGCTCCTCCCTTCCTTATTCCGATAGGAGCCCCTGGGATCTGGAGCTCGTGCTTCCAAATTGAAGCTGGCCTCAGGCCAGGTGACCTTTTCTTTGTAAGTTTCTTTCCTAAGCACAGAAGGCGGTGGGGGCTGGGGGGTGGGGGACTGGATCTGTTTGGTGGTGTTTGGGGGTGAGGGGCAGGGGAGTGGGGAAAGGAGGGTGGAAGAGAGTGAAGGGCTGTTGTTAAACAGTTTCTTACCGTAAGAGGGAGTTCAGACCTAGATCTTTCCAGTTAATCACACAACAAACTTAGCTCATCGCAATAAAAAGCAGCTCAGGACTGACTGACTCTTTCAGGCACTGACTCCGAACAGGATTCTCTCACCCAGGCATCTTTTCCAGTGGGCTCCGCCAGCTCCTCCAGCAGCTCCATGTGGGTGACAAAACTTCTGCCAGTCCTGCTGTTGCAGCATGTCCTCCTCCACCTCCTTCTGCTCCCCATCGCCATCCCCTATGCAGGTTAGTTCTCACTTCTTTATTGTCATCGTTACTATTATCTTAAGTATGTCTTGCTAGTTTTACCTTTTCCTCCTAACATGCTAGTCCCAGCATCTTTTCTGAACTCGGCAAGTGACCTGGGTTTTAAAAACTTTTTCTTATGCTTTCTTTTGACATCCTTTTTCTGTTTAAACCGTATTTTAAATGATAATTAACCTCCCCGCAGCAGCCTCCTTGCCCCACCTCACCAATCCTACCCCCAGCTCACTTTCACTTAGTCTAATTATTATGGGCTACTATGGGATACCAAGGAAGTACTGACACAGGCTGGGACTTTGCTGGTTTGAACAAGTTTAAAGCTGAAGAAGTCTGGTCTGTGCCCGGGAGTGATGGTCAACCCAGCAGGGAGTCATCCTTTTTCAGAGAACAATTTTACTGGGCAATCCATTCTCCCCATCTCCATTCTAACATTCAGGACCAAATTATAGCTTTATTCAGGTTTTCCTTTGCAGAGGGCAGATTAAATTCTGAGTATGGTGCATACTACAAAAATGAAAGAGAAAGCCTTTGTAAGATCTCATTCTTTTTGGGTGTGGATGTCTGCCCTTTGAAATTGCCATGTGAGGAAGGCATAAATTGTGTGACTTTGATTAAAGCTGCAGAACTGTTCCCTCAAGTCTGCTTTCTCCCCTGCATAATAAAGGTTAGGGAGAGGTTATGTAGGTGTGCATATTGCCTGGTAGTTTACAGATTTCATTTGTTGCTTTGGGGAGTTTCTGTTGTTATCAGGACAAGAGGAAACATCTGTATTTGGCTGTAGTATCAGAGTGACTGGGATACCAACAGGAGAAGGCAGTGGGCATCCAGGGTGGATTCACAGAGGAGTGCAAGAAGGGAACAAATACCCAGATGGTAGACATGGTCTTGAAAACATATAAAACAGAACTGGCTATATCTTTTGGGATAAATTAAATGTGAAATTCACCAGACCTTTCTTCTAACTTCTGATATATATTCCAAGGGTTGCAAACTTCAAAATGAACTAAAGGATAATAAAATCCTTCAAACCACCCAGCTTTCTTCTGTTTTGTGCAGTGGCCCTTCTGGGAAGTGACAATGTTTGGGAAGGGTCATTTTGAAGGCATTTGAGTGAGATTTCTGGAAGAGGTGGAAAAAAAAAAAATGAGTTCAAACCATTCTTTATATAGCAAGCAGGTTAACATGCTTGCGCTATATCACTTTACAATGGTTCTTAGAAGATATTGCTGGTTTAGGTGATTCTGAAATCATGGATAATGTTTGGAGGGCTTTTATTTCTAAAGATAAAAATATTGATGTTCTGAAGTAGAAGATGGCTACCTGAAAGCATCTGTGTTAATGAGAGAAAGAACACAGTGTGGAAAACCCAAATAGTAGATCAGCCATAGACAATGTCTATTTGTTTTTGGCATGCATTACAGGGTTTTGGCAGGAGATATACATTCGTAATTATATTTCACTTTGGCCAATGTTGAAATGATTGCGTTTCCTGAGTATAGGGAGAAAACAGCCCAAGAGTGTTCTGGCAGGCAAGAGAGCAGCCACTTGGGAATTATAGATATGCTGTGAATAATTCTTGAAGTGGTAAAATATATCTTCAAAAGAGAGTCTTAGTTTGTTTGGGTGACAAGTTTATTTTGTTTATCTTAAAAAAAAAAACAAAAAAAAAAACTCTTCAAAATGGAAAACATGGGTAGCCTTCTTAAACAGATAGAAGGTTTATTCTTGTTCATGTCATCTTAAATTGAACATTTTAGACATTTTATTTTAGTTGTTGTTCTTTCTGTTTGCTTTAGTCACACTTTTTGATTTACTATATCAATTATATTTGTACCTATTGTAAAACAATGCATTTTTATGAAAGAAGTGGATACTGTAATCAGTTGTATTATAACCAGTTATAAAGAAAATGCACTTTGGAGTTTCTAAAGAAATATTCAGTTTTGTAGGTCAAATCCATTATTGTAGGAATTGGCCCACATTGGAGTATCTTCTTTCCATACCTACTTAAACTGGAAACCAATATTCAATTCCTTAGAACAACAATAATAACATTGCAGTAAATGAACATCTGTTGTCCAAGAGCCTTTGTGAGGTACAAAGTTGAGTAAGTGAGAAAAGAAACTTCATTTATTGAGTAACTGCTATGGGTGAAGTTACAAAAATAAAGCTTATTTAATTTTAATAAGATTTGCATTACTGAATTACTTTACACTAGGAAACTGAGGCTTAAAGACTTTAATTATGTTATCCTGTTATTTAAGCTAAGGAGCCCTGGTTGAGTAGTGGTTACGAGTTGGGTTGCTCACCTCAAGATTAAGAAGTTCGAAACTACCAGCCGTCCTATGGGAGAAAGATGAAGCTTTCTGCTCCTATAAAGATTTACAGTCTCGCAAACACTATGTAAGGTGGCTATGAGTCAGAACCGACTCCGTGGCACTTAACAACAACAATTATTTAAGCTAATTAAGGAACTGAACTGAGAGTTCTACCCAGATCTATGTTGTGTTGTCGTTATGTGCCGTGGAGGGTTCCGACTCATAGCGACCCTGCACAGGGTTTCCGAGGCTGTAAATCTTTACCAGAGCAGAAAGCCTCATCTTTCTCCCGCGGAACAGCTGGTAGTTTCGAACTGCTGACCTTGAGGTTAGCAGCCCCATTCATAACCACTACGCTACCAGAGCCCCTTGCTGTTGCTGTTAAGTGCCGTCCAGTCGGTTCTGACCCATAGTGACCCTGTACAGGGTTTCCGAGGCTGTAAATCTTTACAGGAGCAGAAAGCCTCATCTTTCTCCTGCGGAGCGGTTGGTAGTTTCTAACTGCTGACCCGAGCTCCTGAAATCTACGGAAATTCAGAAGGTATAGGTTTTCCCCCGCCTAGTGTGGCGCTATAGGGTAAGCACTGGGCTGCTCAGCCGGTTTGAACCACACGGTCGGCCGTTCAAATTCACCAGCCTCTCCTTGGAAATCCTATACAGGATCACTTTGAGTCGGAACCGACTGGACGGCACTTAGCAGCAACAATTTATACTGAAATAAAGTCAAGTGAAAAATTTAAAAATGGACTTTGCTAAGTAATGTGGGAAAAACCCTGTGTTAAAAATAAGAATATTGCAAGTTTATTTCTAGCTGAGGGCGTCAAACCAGGATTCAGGCATATATGGCACCTAAATTGAGCATGAAGTGATGGTTAAGTAGCATGGTGGTACCTAAGAGGAATACAAAGTGACAAAGGCATGAACATGAAGAAGTGAAAGGTGTGTCCTAGAAAGGAGAAGTGACCAAGTGGAGTTTGAGCACTGGGTGTTAATGAAGGTACTATGGCCTGTGATTGGAAAATAGGATTGGAGTAGCATGGATATAGGCTTGGCTCTTATACTGAACCACGTGCTCTCTAGTCTGGACATCATGAGCAGCAGTTGAGGTGTGCTTTAGTTTAGTTGCCACAGTGAAATAGGAGTTGTAGAGAGAAATAAACAGTGAAGGCAGAGACCAGTAGGGGGCTCCTATAACAATGAAAACCATGAAATGGAAGAGAGTGGAAAGAAGGGAAATATGTCAGTAGGGAGGACTCCAATCTCACACTGAACATCATTTCATTTTGTAAATTTTCTGGGAAGAGATATAATACTTTTACTCAAATACAACCTTCTTTTTCTTTCTTAATCTGACATGATCGTTTAATCCTTTTCTTTTGAAATCTTGAATTGTGATATTGTTTGCGCCTTTGAAAAGGGGAGCTGATTGTTTTTTTGTGAAATCCAAGTACTTTGAGTCAAACAATGAAAATTTGAACTTTTTTTCATGATTCTTTTCTTTAGATAGATTAAAATCTCCAGTTACAACCATTTGCTTCCATTAATTATTTTTATACTTTCATCTTAACATTTTGCCACCTCAGGCAGTTTATCACTAATCATGGGGGTAAATTTCTTGAATGTGTAGAAGCAAATTCCTGCTTCTTTCTACACCCTGCAAATCCTTTCCTTGCACTGATTTTTCTTTGAAGTCAATGGTTAGTCCACACAGAGAAGAAAATATATGAGGTACTGAGAGAAATGATTGTGAAGCCAAGGGACCAGAGGGAGAAATGTGTCTTTCTTCAAGCACCTTGATACATTTGACCCTACTTTCTGTTTACAGGTTTTCACTGAGATCCTAATGATTTCAATTCTAAAATGGGAACTTCACATTATTCAGGAAATATAGCTTCCAGAATGCTTTATCATATTGGAGATGGAAAAAAGGAGTTGTAATATAAAGCACAGGAAAGCATGACAAAGTTGCAGTGATTTTCACCCTTTGATTTCATTTCAGTATTTTGTTTATAAACTTCAACTAACAGCCACACACAAAACATAGTAAGGAAAAGCTGATCCAAAGATACTTTGAGTTTCTTCCCACATTGAGTTTGGCTTTTAACTGTTTTCAGTAAAGCAAGCATCAGTTGTTAATACATATGGAAGAGAAAGTGGAAACTATTTTCTTCAAAGGGATTTTATTTTCAGATGCTGTTTTTGAATGGCTTCTGGTTTTGAATTTTTCTTTTATTGAAGAAGGAATTAATTTTATACATGTGTAGATTACATGATGTACAACTAGCTATAACTTCACATTTTTGAGTAATTGGTTACTCCCCTAGTAGAAGTGACTGAATTATAAGGGAACATCTCCAAGTCATGAGAAGTAAATAGTGAGAAGAGTATGTTAGTATCTGGTTTTGATTGCCCCTGCTTAGCTTTGGAGTGTCAGTCAAATTTTGTACTTGCATTTATTAGCTAGTAAGTAGAAATCATAGATTCATTTGTTTTCCAGAATGCTTTTTGATCTTAGATGAAAGGTAGTGTTGGAAAATTTATCAACAAATAAGTGTAGACTATTTTTATGAGGTACAAGGAAACATTAACACATTTCAATAGGACAACTGAGTATCTGTAGAATGAAACATACCAACAATCCCACAGGACCCTTTTTATCTGCAGTAGTCCTTACACTTGCCTTCATGTTGTGTGGCATTGACAAAAGAAACCAGAGCAGAAACCAGGAATTTTTCTATATCCTATATGTAATACTCTGCATATACGAATTTAATATTTGTCTTAGACTTTCAAATTTTCTTGTTGTGACTTTCTCCCATCCTTAGACATATATAACAAATATATTTCCATTAGACTAATTTTAATTATATACTTTTAGTTAACAGAACTTATTTTAGTAGTATAGATTAAATTTTTTTCCATTTTAGTGGATACTTATTTAAAAAAATATATATCCACAAATTATTATGTGGTTCAAAAAATACTCAAAATTATATTAAGAATCTGATTATTATTATTATTATGCTGGGAAATATTTCACAGTACCTAGACAGTAGTATAATAAGGTCAAAGGAAAGAAAAACTCTTCATGGAGAAACTTATCTCCCATTAGCAAGACCCTGTATCAGAAAACAATTGAAAAAGTTGCACATTCTTTCCATGAGATGATTCTTCAGTCTCTTACTGCCAATAATTATAGGATGAAATTTGAAAACTTTGCATATTCATATTTTTTATCCAAAATTCTTTCCAAATATTAACAACTATAGTTTAAAAAGCACTTTCTACTAAAATGTAATCTAAGTTCTGTTTTGTTGGTTGAGTAATGGGACATTCACATTTCAGGTAACTCAGTAAGTTCATCTGGGATGTCAATACGAATGGTAGAATTCATAGAACACACTGTGGCCACATTGTATAAATAACCTACTGATAGATATCTGATAGGTTGAATTTCTCTTTTAAAATTTATTTTCATCTATCTCTGCTGTAAGCATAAGGCATTCATCCTGTTGTGAAAATAAAGTTAAAGATGAAAACATCATTACAGGAATTAGAATTTATTGTGGATTTTAGGTTAGGATGGACATTAATGAGAAATGTCTGCATGTTCAATAAACCAAATGGAGCCAGTGGTTGCTGGCAAATATAGAGTGTGATGCCATTCTTGGTAATTCATTCCGTAGGCTATATTTCCAGACTTTCAACTAAAAATTTTCCCTCTTTTCCTGACACATATTATCACATATAAAGAACAGGAATGTATTTCCGGCTATATCATTCAAGTTTCTTCTTAATTGATATTTCTAAACGAAATCTTCAGAAAATGCATATTTTCACCTACATTGTAAACAATTCTTCAAGAAAGATGTCATCTTGTGTGGCTAAATGTGAGAGATCTGAAGCCAACAGCTTAATTTCATATCTGAACTCTTCTAAGAGGTCAATTAATTTTCCACTCTGTGTTGTTTTTAATGGTGCGGCTCTGTAGGATAAGCACTGGACTGTGAACCACATGGTCGGGGGTTCAAACCCACCATCTGCTCCTTGGAAATCCTGTACAGAGTTGCTATGAGTTGGAACGGCCCTTAAAAACAACAGTTGTTTTCTTAATCTTTGAAATAGATTTAATAATCTCACCTTGTCTTCCTTATAAGAGTGTTCAAAAGCATTGACAGGCAAAGGAGGGCACATTCATGGCCTTCCTCATTAACCCGACAGCTGCATGATCCCATGTAAGGATGATAGTCTATTAGAAATGGCGTTACTTTGGACAAATTGAGAATAAAGAGGCAAGTTCTTGTTATTCTAAATATGAGCATAAGAGTAAGTCTTGTAGGATGTTTAGTTCTGTTTTTCAGCAGTTTTAGTAGGAGGCTTCTATCTGTCTAGGGGCCTTTTAGAATGCTTTCATAAAGAAAAATGACATTGTTACATTTAAGGATGAAGCCTTACATACATTTGATTTACAATGCTTGGCTTGATCTCAAGACAAACAGTTCAGTGATATTAAGAAATAGTGCCCAAATGCACAGAAAACATTTGTATAATAAATGAGGAAAGAAGGGCTGAAATATGAATAGTATGAAGTATTTTAAAGAAGAAAGCAGAAGAATTTGTCCAAAGAAATTTTTAGTAAGCCGTTTCTTGCCTGTCTGTGAATTGGTTTATAGTACTGCAAATTACGAAAGGAACAATTGTAGAAGGATATGGAAAATTTGATTATAAAGCATGACATACTGTGATACTTGATACATGCTTTTATGTTGTTTGTTGTTGTTGTTAAGTGCTGTTGAGCCAGCCCTGACTCATAGTGACCCTGTATAGGGTGTCCAAGGAGCAGCTGGTGAGTTTGAACCTCCGACCCTGTGGTTCAAACCGACCTTACGATCCAGTGCTGTATGCTACAGTACCACACCAGGACTCCTTATGTTGTTTAGAGAATATCGTATTATTTATCTCTTTAGAGTTACTGTATCCTAATTTTTTAAAATATCCTTCATTTGAAAAAATATAAATCAGTGACTCTACATGACAAGTTATTTTTTCCGAGTTATAATATCCCTTTCTTGCTCTTAACTATCTGAGAGTATCGTTTCCCCATATAACTCCCATCCCTTCAGCCCCCAGTCTAGTGTGTTGATAGATAAAATCATTACTTTGTAGATGACCCTTAAGGACTTTTTAAAATATGGGTTTTAAAACATTTCCCCCATCTTTTTAAATAGAGGGACAAAGGAAAAGAAGAAATACACTCCATGAATTCAAAAAGTCAGCAAAAACTACCTTAATTAAAGAAGATCCATTACTGAAGATAAAAACCAAAAAAATGAACACAGCAGATCAATGTGCCAATAGATGTATTAGAAATAAAGGACTTCCATTTACTTGCAAGTAAGTTACTTAATTTTTTTTTTCTCCTAAGGTAATTTTCCAAACATAGCATGCAGTCATTACAATCATGTTTTGTTGTATTCAGTGTAATTTGCCCTTAAAATTATAAGGTTGATTCTAGTTTTAGCTCATTATAATACAAGATTTACTTCTCAATTGATTGAAATATATCTTGAATAGAGAGAGGACATAGATTGTATCTTTTAGAATCCATAGTTGCTTTGGTTACAGAATTTATATTTTCTAATCAGTACAAGGTCACCAGCTGCTCCTTGGAAACCCTATACAGGGTTGCTATGGGTCAGAATCGACTTGGCGGCACTTAACAACAACAACAACAATCTTATGATCAATTGAATTTAAAGAGCTAAAATTCAGTTGGATAGATTTTTAGACTTTCATATTTCCACCAATTTCAAAATTATTTTCAGGGCATACTTGGAGGAGTTTTTAGAATATGAATTGCACAACACCTAAGCATCACTGCAACACATATATATTGCTGTCTATTTTTGTTTGATGCCATGAAGTTGCCACCAACTCATTGCAGCGTCATCTATAAAAGAATATAGCATTGTCTAGTACCATCGCCATGATCTTTGAGATGTTTGGGAATTTAAATAAATGGTGTTGAGATAATCAGTTCAAAAGTAGAGGAATCGCTGTTAGTAGCAGATGCTGTTTTAAAGAGGTTTTTAAGTAACGATGATGAAATTTTAGCTAGTTAAGGATTGTTGGTGGCAGTGTGCCATGGAGTCATTTCTGACTCACAGCCAACCCTACACAAGGTTTCCAAGGCTGTAAATCTTTACAGGAGCAGAAAACCTCATCTCTCCTCTGCAAAGCAGCTAGTAGTTTTGAACTGCTGACCTTGAGGTTAGCAGCCCTACTCATAACCACTATGCTACCATAGCTCCTTTTTAGGTGAGTTGTTGTTGTGTGCTGTGGAGTCAGTTCTGACTCATAGCGACCCTGTACAGGGTTTCCGAGGCTGTAAATCTTTACGGGAGCAGAACGCCTCTTTTTCCCCCGCAGGACAGCTGGTAGTTTCGAACTGCTGACCTTAAGGTTCGCAGCCTGATTCGTAACCACTACGCTACCAGAGCTTTTAGGTGAGTAGTGATGGGAAAGTCAAAGAGGCATCAGGGGAATCAAGTGGAGAATTTGTTATTTTTTCATCATCCTTGTATGGACTTACAGGGAAGAATTCCTTCCTACTTTATCAGTGAACATAGTCAATTGCCAGTAATGTTGCAATTTCATTTGAATGGTCTCCCAAACTGCCAGAAGCCCATGCATTTCCTAGTTCTTCTTCCTGAACAGGCCCTCACATCACTAAACTTTCTACCTTTTCATTCTATTACACATGAAATCCTGTAAGTTTTGAATTTTACTATTGTTATTGTTATTAAGTGCCGTTGAGTCGGGTCTGACTTATGGCAACCCTGTATGGGGTTTCGAAGGAGTAGCTGGTGAGTTTGAACTGCCAACCTTGTTGTTCAAACTGACCTTGTGGTCCAGTGCTTCTCCTACCGTGCCACATAGTGAAGCAAGCTATTAACATAGGGTTCAGTAATGTCATGGTGAGAAGTTTTCATTTTATCTTGATTTTTTTTCTCTAAGAAATGAGTATTATAAGCCTAAGTATTGAGGATACTGTCAGAGAAGCTCTCAACAGATTTAAGAGATGAGACACTATCTCCTCTTTCTATTCATGCATAACTCTTCTGGAGACATTTTTATAGCCAAATGACCTGGTGTGGCACTGCAGGATTATGCACTAGACCAGAAGGTTGATTTGAACCACAAGGTTGGTGCCTAAGCCACCAGCTGCTCCTCAGAAACCATACACAGAGTTGCTATGAGTCAGAATTGACTCAATGACACTTAACAACAACAACAATCACTTTATGAGCTATATTTCTGACAAGGAGAGTGGGTAATTGATTTTGCAAGTATGTTTCTATGATAATTCTGTTGCCTTCCCTGAGATTCCTATAAAAACATTAAGATTGTTTAAAATGAATCCTAGAAAGCAACTCTCAATTAACAAGTAATCTGTGCAGATTTGTGGAGATGTTTTTCAGGCAATAAATAGGCTGTATTTGCTGTATTTTTCTATCTCAGTGTTGAAAGGTTAAAGTAAAGGAAATGGGAGAATCACATATTCATTGTTAGTTTTTAATCTGTGAATCTGATAATAAAATCTCCTGGGTCTACAAGTAAGAAAACAATGTTGCTCTTAGATTCTCAAATTAGTCAGCCATATGTCTGGGAGTTTCCTTTTTGTTTTGTTTAGTGAAAGTCAAATAATTGTGGCACACCAGAACACACATGTGGCCTGATTAATAAACCTTCACATATAGCATGTATATGAGTTTTCATACTTTTCTACTATAATTGGGTTGAGTTATGTTTAACTTCCAAATTTATGACAACCTGTCCAGGAAACTGTATGTCCTATTAGCTATGTAGACCCAAAGTTCTTCTGCCTACAAATAGTGTCATCTTCCTCACCCATCCACTCCATATACTTAACTATTTGGAATGGAGTCGTGGTGTGGCACTGTAGGATAAGTACTGGAACACTAACTACAAGGTTGATGGTTCAGACCCACCAGCCATTTCTTGGCAACTGTGTAAGGTATCACTAAGTCGGAACCAACTTGATGTCACGTAACAACAACAAATATATTAGTTATTCAGAATTAAATGGACAAAGTATGATACTCAGTTTAGATTCTTAATGAATCAAAAGATCAAGTTTGCAAACTTTTACATGGACCAGAATCATTGGACTACAATGGCCAATATACTGAATTGCTTGGAATAAAGCAGGAACGCTATGTGAAAGCATCTGTAAATGGAGGGTGGAAGGCAAGAACATTTCCAAGCACAGTTTCTTCTGGAGAAGGTAACAACTGTATTGATTTTATAGAGGTTTAAGTTCTTCGGTGAGTAGGAAAGATGACTAGAAATGCCTGACTATATGGCCTTCAGAAATGACTCATCCTTGCATTATCTTAAAAGAAGACAGTAGAGTTTTCCTCTTCTAATTATAATTGAGTAACTGGTATTAGAATTGCCCTCTGGTTATAAACAACTTGAAACAGGATAAAATAAATCCTTGAAAGGAGATAGTCCTAATAAGACTAAGATGAAGATTCTTAACAAGAAGATAACCCATGGAATTTGATGGTTTGAGATCACTCTGTATGAAAGTCTAAAATAAAATATAAGTAGCATAAAATACAAGGAAATATTTTTTTCTCAGAGTATATGCCACTGTAATGGAATAAAAAAAATGAAGAATGAAATTAGCAAAATGGAAATACTGCCATACACTTCCCAAATGAGCAGACCTTCGCAATCACATAGACAAATCTTTCATATTTCTATGGAGTTCATTAGTCTTGGAAAAAAGGGAAAAAAAGAAAGCTATGCCAATTGTCAAGAGGACTCCACGTGTGTATTTGTTGATATGCAAGTAATCTACATACATGTATTACATTTTTGGAGTCCTTCTATGGCATTATAGGATGCACAATGAACTGCTGACCACAGGTTGATGGCTGGCTCAAACTTACCAGCCCACTCCTTAGAACTTGATGGCACTTAACAACAACAACAATTACATTAATATTTTAATGTGAGGTTAAATGAGGGATCACGGATTTTCAGAACTTTAAATTTTCTCTTTAGATGTGTGAAATAGATTTTATCTTTATTTCTATTCTCTATCTAATTATTATGCTTTCATTTTTATTGAATTTTTCCTCTCCAAGACCCCCACAACAGGAAATCTAAGCTATCTTGCATAAACTTACCATTTACCTGATCAAAATTTATCTTTCAGCTGGCTTTCTCTTCTCAAGTTATTTTACAACAGCTAAAAATGTACACTTTTATAATTTACTATCAATACTCTAGTTGTAAAATAGTCTTAAAAGCATGTATTTGAAAATATCAATTGCAAATCAGACAGTAATATTTATGAATATAATTTTGGAAGTCATCTTGCTGTAGAATAAAATGCAATAAATGAAAATATAAAGCAGTAGGTAAAATGTTTTGAAAATTTTAATGTATTTTTAAGAAGTCTTTTGTCTCAAAAGCTGTTAAGTGGAAGGTTAGCAGTCCAAACTTACTCAGTGGCTCTGCTAAGACAAAAAAACGGAAGCTCATCTGTAGACAGTACATCTAAGACCATCTATGAGGCACTTCTACCCTGGCATATGGCATAGCTATAGCTCGGAGTTCATCAGGCAGTACTCAGCAACAAATGTCTTTTTTTGCATTTGTTTTATAAAGTTTAAAATTTGCCAAACTACAAAGAAGTAAATGACAAATCTGAAATGTCCAAAATTACCAGTGAATTCTTTTCTCAGAAATATCCCATATAGAATGGAAGAGAAAATCCTTTCTCTTAGATAATATATGTATGTCCTTTAACTGAATACTGCTACATGGTGGCATTGCAATTAGTATAAACATAGTGAGAGGAAAGTTTTAATGTCATCTCTTAACAAAAGAAAGACAACCCAAAATGCAACTTCATTTCCTTTTTTGTAATATATATATATATTGTATAAATTATATTTTTCTCAGAGCCTTGTTATGGTGCTATAGGATAAACACTGGACTAGTAACCCACTGCTAGGAAACCCTAAACAGGGTCACTATGAGAGAATTGATTCAGTGGCACACAAAAACAGTACTCTTCTCAAGGAACCTTGGTGATGTAGTGGTTAAGTGCTCAGTTGCTAACTACAAGGTTGATGTTTGAAACTACAAACTATATTGTCAAATCTTACTATATTGTCAGATCTTTCTCCCATGGAGAAAGGAATGACAGTCTTCTTAGGTAAGGATTGTATATTCTTAGAACCCGTGTGTGACTGTTTTTCTCTGTCCAATGGGTTCACTATGAATCTGACTGAGTTGAGAGCAATGGGTTTAGATTTTAGTACACCAGTTTTTGCTATGCTGTTAAATTCCATCGAGTCAGTTCCGATTCATAGCGGCCCTGTCCCTTTATAGGATTCCCTGCATAGGGTTTCCAAGGAGCGGCTGGTGAGCTAGAACTGCCAACCTTGTGGTTAAACTGACTTTGCAGTCCAGCGCATTAACCCACAGCGCCACACCAGGACTCCGTTTTAGTACTTAGGTATACTAATTTTGGTGGTGGTGGTTATGTACCGTGGAGTCGGTTCTGACTCATAGCGACCCAGTATAGGGTTTCCAAGGCTGTAAATCTTTACAGGAGCAGAAAACCTCATCTGTCTCCTGCGAAACAGCTGGTAGTTTCGAACTGCTGACCTTGAGGTTAGCAGTCTGACCTTGAGATTAGCAGCCCAACCACTCCGCTACCAGACCTCCTTATACTAGTTTTAGTATTTAGTATTTTGGTATAATAGTCTTAGTCCTGGTGTGGAGCTGTGGGTTAATGCGCTGGACTGCAAGGTCCATTTGAACTGCAAGGTTGGCTGTGGGTTAATGCACTGGACTGCAAGGTCCATTTGAACTGCAAGGTTGGCAGTTCAAGCTCACCAGCCACTCTTCGAAAACATATACAGAGTCACTATGAGTCAATCTGGCCTCAACGGCATTTAACAACAACTGTCTTAGGAGTCCTGGTGTGGCGCCATGTGTTAATGCTTTAAACTGCAAAGTCAATTTGGACAGCAAGGTCAGTGGTTCAAGTTCATCTGCGGCTCCTTGGAAACCTTATACAGAGTCACTATGGGTCGGAACTGACTCAATGACACTTAACAACAAAGTCTTAGTTAAGGGAATTTTTTGTATTGTTTTCCATTTTGCTGTAGAAAATGGTTTATAGAAAAATTTCTTTAATGAACAACAGAAAGACATAATACTTAGCTAATTGGACTGGTAATTTTAGGAGCAAAATATTTTTGTAATTTTTCTTCAGGATGATGTATCAAAAGCATATTTTCTGTGATATTAATATCTTTAATCTAAAATGCCTATACAAGCAAATCTATTTGGGGAACATTGGCATAAATAAATAATTATCCACACAGCAAGCCTTTGTAGTGTTCAATATTCTTCAATGCAAAATGTTTACAAAGTTATTTGGCTTCAGATCCCATTTTTTCTAGCTACATTTCTTAGTGGAGATAACTTGTGCATTATACTTTAGGAAATGTCATTTTAGCATAAACTTTGTACAACTAAAAAACTGGATTTTATTCATGATATTTCAAATATAATCATTTGTATATAAATGCAAACAATATCTTCTAACATGTTATGCACCATACTAAAAACATCTTTAGAAGGCATCTATTTAGTCAAGTTTTATATTGATTTTGCTTGTTGAAGCCCTCATTTTTTAAAGTCATTTAGAATATCCTGAGACTGTTGCTATGAGTTGAAATTGACTCAACGGTGCTTAACAACAGCAACAACAGCATTCTAAATCATGTATTCCTGGTGTGGTGCTGTAGGATATGTAATAGACTTCCAAACAAAAGGTTGGTAGTTCGAACCCATCAGCTGCTCCTAGGAAAACCTATACAGGGTCTCTGTGAGTTTGAACTCTTAAAACAAAAACAATTCTAAATGGTATTCAATCCTACTCCTAAAAATGAAAAGACTCAAACCACCTATCTTTCATTTAGGAAACAAATTAACTGTCTGTACTACCCAGGACTACCCATACTTAATTTGTTCTTACTAGTTTAGCTATTAAAATGACTATTTGAAATGTCAGTCATGTTATCACATATATTTAACAATGCATCTGTTTTTATATTGCCTTCCTTTTCCACTTTTTAAAACCTATAAATAGTAACATTCCTTTTCATTCAAATGTTTTTTACAGGGCCTTTGTTTTTGATAAGGCAAAAAAACGATGCCTCTGGTTCCCTTTCAATAGCATGTCAAGTGGAGTGAAAAAAGAGTTCGGCCATGAATTTGACCTGTATGAAAACAAAGGTAACTGAATCTCTTTAACTAGCTCATAATAAAATAAAAGTCCTTGCAATTTGGTTGCTCTGTGGGAAAATAATAGCCAATATATTGTAATTATATTTTTTCTCTCTCTCATTATGACATACTCATGCACAGACATACACGGATCCAATACAATTTTAGTGAAATAAAGAAAGATATTTTAATTTACTCTACTATTTAGTAAATTTAATTTAAATTAAAATAATTTATTTAATTTAATTGCTTAATTATTTTAAAGTAGCTTTCTGAATTAAATATAGGTTTTAAAAGTGACTTAATTTTTGTTTTTAATATTTTGTTAAGGTAGATTTTATGAGTATATTTGCACAGATCAGTCTGTCAAGTTATATTTACCTAGCCAATAGAGCAAATTATGTTGAGTACATAGACTAATTAATCTCTGTAGCATATATACCCTACATTAAATTTTCTCAATAATCTTTTTTTTTCTAGGATTAGTCTTAAATATATTACTTTGGAAATTCTAATAGAAGCTTTAATAAAGAAATGTCAGCATTATTTGAAATCGTTTGAATCAATTATTTTTAGGTTTGAATGGGATTTTATTTGGATTTTTCTCTTCAATAAACAGAGCATTTGTTTCATGTAGTTATAATATTTATCTTTATTTTATTCCAATAGATTACATTAGAAATTGCATCATTGGTAAAGGAAGCAGCTACAAGGGAACAGTATCGATCACTAAGAGTGGCATCAAATGCCAGCACTGGAATTCCATGATTCCACATGAACACAGGTAAGCACAGCATGAAGAAAAGAGGATGAAGCCTCTCTTTTTAAAGTATGTTTAGAATCTCACATTGCTCCTTCAAAAGAATCCTTCAGTTTTAGAATAACTTAGTCAATATAGCTGAATTGTATTAGGCTGAGATGTAGGTGAGCTCATGACAAGTATTTAGCTAAATAATAACCTTTAAGATGTGGTCTTTCATTATTTTATTCCACTGTCTCAATGTATAGATTTTGGTGTCTATGAAGAAATAATGAGACAGTATTAAATAAAAGTTTTTCTTTATTCTCTTTGCCTATGAGAAGTACATCAGGAAGCAGTAAGAACTGGAGAAACTATGATAAACTCCAAGGTGAATCAAACTCCGCCCTTACCTGAGTGTCGAATGTTCCTTAATGTTGGTGTTTCTCAAACTTGGCTTACATTAATATCACCTGCTGTAAATAATGTTCAATAATTTTAAAACCCCAGGCTCCAACACAGACCAATTCAAATCAGAATTTCTTTGGGAATAACTCAGGCACAACTTTTTTTTTTTTTTTTTTTTAATTCCTCAAATGATTCCAACATGTATCCCAAATCAGAAACAAACAACTCAAGTACGAGCTTTCCCATTTCACTTATTGCCTAATGACTGGGAAAAACTTCTTATTCCAAGGAAATTAATGTCTATACATCAGAGAAGAACTGTGTTCACTGTAGCAGATGAATACTATTTAAAAATGAGCAAACATCCCATTGGAACTACCAGCTGTTCCGCAAGAGAAAGATGTGGCTTTCTGCTCCCGTAAAGATTTACAGCCTCGGAAACCCTGTACAGGGTCGCTGTGAGTCGGAACCAATTCCACGGCACATAACCACCATCACCACCAAACTTGCTATCCATAAATTCGTTAGATGGGGCATTTTAATCATTATGGGAAAGAAACATAGTATCTAATACCCACTAGAAAGCTACCTGAAGTCATAGATTTTCAAGGTTTATTTCACAAATAAATTAACAGAAATTGAAATCGTTTTTTTAATGTTTTATTGTGAATTATGTGATAGTTTACATGGAAGAACATTAGTTTTACATTCATCCTATTATATATCATTTCATTGCCATTGTTACAATCCCCTCCATGCATCATTAACCAACCAAAGGGTATATCCTAAAAGCCTGGCCCCGCCGGCCCTCCGGTCATCAGCACACAGCCCCTCTCCCTCTCTGGGTCTAAAGTCCCCACCCAGCTGCTCCATCTCTCCATGTCATCATCTCTGCCTCCATCTCAGGCATTACTGCTTCTCTGGGTAGGGTCCCGTTCTCCGCTCTTCTCCCTTCATGGTCCCAGGGACTTCTGCTTCTAGACTGAAAAGTTAATCACTACCCTCCTTGCTACAAAATGTCTGCCTTTGTATTTCCAGCCCTTACAACAATTATTCACTATTGTATCACAAGAGACCTATCCGCATTTCCATTCATCAGCCCCGCCTAGACAGATTGGATACTACTCAGTGGAGATTCTACCTTCCCCCACACCCTCTAGATCTAGGTTCCCTCTTGAAAGCTTTTAAGCCAGTCACTTCTTGCCTTTGTATCCCTGCTATTTTGGATAGCCAATGTCCAAGTTGCCTATCCCTGTCTACTAGAAATTGAAATAGTTTTGAAGAGCTGACCCTTGGTTAGTAAATGCACTGGAAGATTTAACACTGGTACAATTTAGATATAATACTTCCTCAGTGGCACTGTATGGACTACAACTCAATGTAAAGAAAACAAAAATCCTCACCACTGGACCAATAAACAGCATTCTTATCAATGGAGAAGAGATTGAGGTTGTCAAGGACTTCATTCTTCTTGGATCAACTATCAACACTCACGGAAGCAGCAGTCAAGAGAGCAGATGACGTATTGCATTGGGCAAAGGCTGCACAGGAACTTTTTAAAGTATTGAAGAGCAGAGATGTCACCTTGAGGACTAGGGTGCGCCTGACCCAAGCCATGATATTTTCAATAACCTCATATGGATGCGAAAGCTGGACAGTGAATAAGGAAGATCATAGAAGAATTGATGCCTTTGAGTTGTGGTGTTGGAGGAGAATACTGAAAGTGCCATGGACTGCCAAAAGAACCAATAGATCTGTTTTGGAAGAAGTGCAACTAGAGTGCTTCTTGGAGGCCAAGATGGCTAGGCTTCATCTCTCATACTTTGGACACATTTTCCATAGAGAACAGTCTCTGGAGAAGGATGTCATGCTGGGTAAGGTGGAGGGTCAGAGAAAAAAGAGGAAGACCCCCCAACTAGATGGATCAGCCAGGTGACATCATTGATGGCATCAAGTGTGGCGGCGGTAATGAGGTTGGCCCAGGATCGGACATTGTTTCGTTCTGCTGTGCATGGGGTCGCTATGAGTTGGTTCCGACTCGATGGCATCTGACAACAACAACAACAGTGGCACTGTGGGTTAATGTGCTGAACTGCAAGGTTGTTTTGAACGGCACCGCGGTTCAAGCTTACCAACTACTTCCTGGGAAACCCTATACAGGGTTACTATGGGTCATAACTGACTCGATGGTACTTAGCAACAATAACGAACTGTAAAGATATCAAAGAGAACACTTTGCTGTTTAGAGTATCAAGTTTATCTCATTTAATCTTCTCCAGAACCCCACAGTGTGAGTGTTTTTATTAATTCTGTTTTATGTATAATGAAACTGAATCATAAAGAGACTTAGTAACTTGATAAAGGGCATGCATATCTAGTAAGTAGTATTACCAGAATGCAAAATCCTATAGCATGTGCTCTCAACAACTACAGGGCATGAAACATGTAGAGTATGTACTATGAGCTGTTTTGGCAATAATGATGACTTTGCCTTGATGAATCCACTTCCTATTTCATTCCACTTTTTGGCAAATGTTTGCAAGTAACTTTAGTAAACAGAGTAGGATTAATTTATTGGCTCAAACTTAAAAAGAATGATTTTTCCCATGCTGAGAATAAAACTGTGACCTCAGGCTTACCAACACCAGGTAGTAAGTGTTTGTGATGTAGTGCACTATAGTATTACAGAAGGAAATCTGGTAGCATAGTGGTTATGAGTTGGGCTGCTAACCTCAAGGTTGGCAGTTCGGAAACCCTATGCAGGGTCTCTATGAGTCAGAACTGACTCCATGGCATACCACTACCATCATGACCACCATAGTATTACAGAAACAGAAAACAACATTTTTCTTCTTCAAATTAGGCACAGCTATATTGTATAGTTTTACATAGTATTTTCCTTACCATATTTGAGAGACAGTCCAATATAGTTGGATGTGTTGATCCTACAGCACCTACATTACCACCCCAGAAGTCCATATATATGTTGTTGTTGCTAAGTGCTGTTGAGTCGGTTCTGACCCACAATAAATCTATATAGGATTTCCAAGGAGCGGCTTGTGAGCTTGAACTGCCAACCTTGAGGATCAAACTGATTTTGTAGTCCAGCGCATTAACCCACATCACCATACTGTTGTTAAGTTCCGTGGAGTCAGCTCAGACCCATAGTGACCCTGTACAGGGGTTTCCAAGGAGCTTAACAAGGACCAACCTTGTAGTTCAAATGGTTTTGCAGTCTGGTGTGTTAACCCACAGCATCACATATATAATTGCTTAAGAAATTTCAGGGTGTCACTCAATGGTGAAGAAAAAAAATTATGTAAATAATAAGATTTGTCCTTGAAGAAATCTTAAGTTTTTAATGAACAAATAGCATTTGAAATCAATCCTATAGCAGTCCAGGAGAGTGCTCCAGACTGACCTAGTAGAAGTCTTGTTTCAGCCCACATTCTCTATGATTGTGATTCTCTCCTACATGAGTAAAGGTGGAATCGATCTCCCTGGGAACTGATTTCCCAGTCCAATTAAGCTATTTTACCAATGAACATTTTCTTGTGATACAGAGGTTACGACTCTGAAGATCTCGGATGATAATCAAATCTTTCTTTATATGCTTTTAGAGAAACAATTAATTTTCATCAAAGTTAGGTGTGTTGGAATATCTGCATGATAGTTTAACCCTTTTGGGTTAAGTGTTAACTAAAGATTAATTTTATGGAAAAGGGAAAAAAAGTAGTCTTTAGCTGAAGAAATGATTTATTGTTTACTCCCTACATTAACATATTTTATAAGTGGCTTAATGGGTAGATGATGATAGATGCTGAAATTAGTATAGAAGCTTACCCAGAGAATCAGGTGACCTGATATCTACATCTGTATCCTTCATGGCCACCAGCACTCATTAATGAAGCAGATGATGGAATAGATCAAGTTCCTATGAGCACAGTTTATATTAAAAGAAAAGAAAGAGAGGCCAGCACCTAGAAAATCCAATTTATATTTCAAAGTCTATTTGGATATAACCCAATTTTAAATATATGCTCTCAAAGCTTTGCTAACAGTAAAAATAGAGAACCAAAAATACTATATATGTTTGTGAGTAAAAGCTTTATTACAGAGCCTATGGAATATAACAGGTCTTACATGTAATAGGTCTTCATAAACATTTGTTGAGTGAATACATGCATGAAAAGATCAGAGTTAGTCTTCATTCCTTGCAAGGATGTGTTGTTAAAGAAAAGCAGGCTGAATGCCACAGGATGCAGGAAGAGAATTAGCTATTACATATATATGAAAATGAAGAGATTCCCCCATACTGCTTTTTATTAGCCACATCCTAAAGAAGAATTCTGGTGTGGTGCTGTGGGTTAAGGTGCTGGACTGCAAAGTCTGTTTGAACTGCAAGGTCAGCAGTTCAAGCTCACTACCTGCTCCTTGGAAATCCTATACAGGGTTGCTACGGGTAGGAACAGAATAGACGGCACTTAACAACAAAGAAGAATTTAATATGGATTGATAGTGAATTATGGAAATAAGCCCATGTTTTTCTCGTCATTTTTTAATTTACTAATTTCAGAAGGATTACTTTAATTCAGTTTTACCCATTACTTATTTTCACTTTTACTTTTTTTTTTCTTCACACCTATATTTCCCCTACTATATCTTTGATTCATTCACTAGTTCTTAGAATTTTCTTTGTTACTACAAATCCACTTGAAAGGTATACGTGTGCTTATTTATGTATGTATGTGTGTATGTTTGGATGGACCTAAAATTCTTTTTAAAACTGTAAGTATTTAATATGTTGTATATTTAACATGTAAGGAGCCCTGATAGTGCATTTGTTAAGCTCTCAGACACTAACTGAAAGGCTAGTGGGTTAAACCTTGCAGCCACTCCACAGGAGAAAAATAAGGTAGTCTGTTTCTGTAAAGATTCACAGCCTTGGGAACTCTATGGGACAGTTCTCCTTTGTCCTGCAGGGTTACTATGAGACAAAATAGACTCAATCAAAATGGCTTTTTCATATTTAACATGAGCTGAAGCTACTATCTAGTTGCTTAGTAAATACAGTGCATAAAATGATACACAGAAACACCTTATAATAGCTCACTCCATTAATCTTATAATGAAGAAATTGAACCCTAGAAAATAAATCAGTTGTCTAAGAACTACCCTTAGATAGCAGGATAGTAATATATATATCCAGGAAACAATGTTGTCTTTGTGATCAACAGTAACTTATTAATGCTATTACAGGGTAGATTTTCTTTAAGCAAACTTGGTTAGTACATTATTTTATATATGCAGACAGAAAGTAAACATTATTTCAATTTGATAAAAAAAATTTCACTACGAATTTACCATATACATTTGAAAAAGTGGTAAAAATAAAAGAAAATAATTTCCAAGCAATGCTGCTAATGAATGGTAACTAAAAGTTAGTATAAATTTCATTTTCCTTTGAAAATTAATTATTGATAGGAAGTATGAACTAATGAGATCTAAATGTATTACAGCTTTTTGTCCATCATATATACCTTATTTTTGTTTCTTCATATTTAAAAAACTAGTGAAGTAAGATATAAAATCTTTATCAAAGACACTTTAGAGTTGCATAATACTAATATTTCACAGGTTCTTTGAAAAAGCTAAATTGTATTTATTGCCTTTTTGAATGGACTATTTTTTTTTGTCAATAACTTATATTTTCTTAGAACTTAACTCTTTCTTATATAGTCATGTTCAAATGAAATAATTTCTTTATAAAATTTTGCTTGGTGCCCAGTGCATTTCATGTTGTTTCAAAAAAGATCAATAAAAATGATGATTTTTTTGTTGTTGTTGGTTGTTTAAATGCATAAACTTCTATTATAGGACCCTAACTTCCATTTATAATTCAGAGATTAGTAAAATCAAGAACAAAACTTCATAGCAAAAACTGTACTGAATATTGGAAATGTAACTGAATTTTCAAAGAAAATTTTCATTGTGTTATCTGTGCTAACCAATGACCAAACTCACTGCCATAGTGTCAATTCCAACTTGAAGTGATTCATAAACTAGGGAAGAACTTCCCATAGGCTCTCCAAGGCTGTAAATCTGTAGACCAGCAGACCGCCACATCTTTCCTCCTAGAACAGGTAATGGGTTCTATCGGTCTTTTAGTTAGCAACTGAGGGCTTAAGCCACTGCTCCACCAGTGCTCCTGGTAATAGATGTAGATTACTTATTGAGATTTTTTTTTTTTAATGCTGTTTAGCAGACAAATACCGTACGAAGTAATAACAAGGCTTTGAAGTTTTTGATGTGTTGAAATACTTTATGACGACAACAAAACTGTAGAAAGTTTAAGTGCAAGTAGTTCATTGTTTTCTGTGTACCAGATGGCCTACTATTTATGAATTAAAGCTGGGATCACCACACCCAAGTCTCAGTCAAAATGAACAAAAATTTTGAAGGAAATAAGTAATTCTATTCTTTTCTATGAAGAATGCTGTTGTTAAGTGCTGTTGAGTCAATTCTGACTCATAGCAACCCTCTGTAGGGTTTCCAAGGAGCAGCCAAGCAGAGTATACTTAATAAATGGCAAAGTTTATTTATTTAAGTGCTTAATACTCTATTATGGAGCCCTGAAAGTACAATGTTAAGTGTTTGGTTTCTAACCAAAAGGTTGACCTACTGGGAGCAAAGACCTTGAGATCTGCTCCCATAAAGATTACAGCTCAGAACCTTTATGGAGCAGCTATACTCTGTTCTAGAGAGTCACTATGAGCTGGGATCAACTGGACACCACACTACACCAACAGCATTCTGTCATCTCTTTGAACTTCTCACAAAACCATATAAAGTATTTTGTCATTGTTGTTAAGTGCCATCAAGTCAGTTCTGACTCATAGTGACCCTGTATAGGGTTTCCGAAGAGCAAGCGTTGAGTTTGAACCTCCGACCTTGCAGTTCAAACCAACTTCACAGTGCAGTGCTTATCTTACAGTGCCACACAAGGACCCCATATAAGGTATGTTGTTGTTAGGTGCCATCAAGTTGGTACTGACTCATAGCGACCTTACGCACAGCAGAATGAAACACTGCCCAATCCTGGGCCAGCCTCCCTATTGTTGCCATGCTTAAGCCCTTCAATGTTGCCACTTGGCCAATCCATCTCGCTGGGGTCTTCCTCTTTTTCTCTGATCCTCCACCTTACCAAACATGGTATCCTTCTTCAGTGTATAAGATGCTGTAATTTTTCATTAAATTTGTTGTCCAGGTAAGATAATTGGCTAAATTATTTGCTGGTGTCTTATAGTTGAGAGAAAGAATTCAAATTTGAGTTCAGATGTAATCTGATTATGGATCCATTGCCATGCTATTTCATTAATCTGTTTCTCAGTTGTACAGAAATAACAAAAGCAATAAACATTCAAGGTTAATTGTACTACTTTCTCAGTTCTTTCCTAAGTGAATTTACTCAACTACTAGTTGCCTGTTAGTGAGTTTTTAAACCTTGGTTCAAAACATTCCAATTAAATTCTGGGATGTTTGGCTCTTCACAATTCTAGAAGCTATTTATTTTTAACTTGATGCTGATGTTGGAAGTCAGTGAAGTTAAAGTTTATGAAATTTTAATGTTTGAAGAATGGATGGAAATGACCAAATTCAAGTTAAAATCTGTGGAGTTCTGATATAAGATAAAAGATTTCTCTACTTTGAGGGAAATTATACCCATTAATTGGTAAAATTAATAGATCAAAAATAAAGTTGCATGCTCTTATACTGTAATGATTATCATTTTAAAACTAGCTTTTTGCCTTCGAGCTATCGAGGTAAAGACCTACAGGAAAACTACTGTCGAAATCCTCGAGGGGAAGAAGGGGGACCATGGTGTTTCACAAGCAACCCAGAGGTACGCTACGAAGTCTGTGACATTCCTCAGTGTTCAGAAGGTAAATGAACCTGAATGCCATCTGGGGCACTCTATTCCCCTTATGTGTGGAACTGTAACTTGCATTAAAGGTTAACAGAAATAATCAAATTGCAATAAATATGTTGTTCATTCAAATGCAAACATACATATTTTTTAAAGCAAATTTACATGATATATTTTTTTAATTCTATGATGATCACCAGATTTATCCAAGATGATAGAACAAGTTACTAGTTTACATTTCAGTAGGGCCTGTGGCATTCATTCCACTAAAAAAAATTAGGAGTGAGCTTACTAATGTACTTGGCTATCATGAGTTCACGTATCTCAAACTATACTCCTCTATACCACTTGAAAGGTGGCAAACAGAAGTTAGTCCTTTTATTAGTAATTCTGTTTCTATTAATTAGGCACCTGCTTCTCCAGAAATTTTGTCAAGCCTATCTTCAAGTGGTGTAGCAGGGATTTATGAGTCCAGAAGAGAATATGAAAGGAATAACTGGAACTTTGACAACCCCCATGTGTGTTTTGTTGAAAATGTAACTAGAACCAAAGTTCTTACCTCCTCTCACAGCATAAATGGGCACCTCCTTACTGTGGCAATGGGAAACTGAATAACTGGCAAGATGGAAGAGTAACCATTTCAGCATTGTATGTGGTGTGATTTTTTTCTAGTTACCTCACTTCTTAATAGCTGTCTTTTTGTTGTTGTTGTTGTTGCTTTTTTTTAGTTTACTTTTTTGTCCTGTCAGAAACTCTAAAATTCTAAAAATCCATTTGAAATGAGGATTAAAATTGGTTAGAAATTTAGTAGAATTTTAAAGTACTTTGAGATGGGGGTTGCTGGATTGCTGTCCAATTTTTGTAGTAAGGAATCTTACCTGTTTATTGTTAACAAAACATTAAAAAAATTTTTTCTCCATAAATATATATTTAATATAAGGTTGACATTGATCACATAAGGGTAAAAGGTACTGTTACCTAACTGTCACAGAGAACGTGAATTTGTTTTTTGTTTTTGTTGGTTAAATTTAAAATCCTAACTTCATGTCCTAAAGCGAGTTCCACTTCTTGTTTGTAAATTCTCAGTTTCCATTTCATATCATATTCTGTTCACTATAAATTTCTTTATTGTTTTCTTTTTCTTTTAAAAATAAACTTATCTGTGTTAACGTTATGAACAAGTCTGTTTTGTATGAATAAGTTTGTAATCAATATTTGTCTTAAATATACACATGGTGGTGGTGGTGGTGGTGTGCCATGGAGTTGGTTCCAACTCATAGTTGTCTAGGATTTCTGAGACTCTAAATCTTTGTGGGATCAGAAAGCCTCATCTTTCTCCCATGGAATGGCTGGTAGTTTCAAACTGCTGACCTTGAGGTTAGCAGCTTTTCTGCTAACCACTATGCTACCAGAGCTCCTTAAATTTACACATAGAAGCAAAAAAAAAAACCAAAAAAAAAACCCCTTACTTTTAGGGGAATCTCAAATACCAGTTTTCTCAGGTTGAAATCATTGGCAAGATGTTTTGTTTTTTGGTTTTTCTGGCCCTGGCAAAGTATTCTTGGTCGAGAATACTTGGTCAATCTAAAAACAGCTGAATATTCTTCCATATGCTTAGCTCTTGTGGCACTGATTTTTCAATCCCCGGTTTATTTGAAAAACCTTCATCAAAATACAATGACATAGGTCTGGACTGACTGACAATGATTTAGAAGAGGAAATGATAGAAAACAAGTCATTGGAAAAAATCATATTCTGTTTTTTCTTATCTTATTAGATGGTAACTCTTTTTATCTTTTACTATTTGAGGTCATTGCACCTCCCTCAGCAAAGAGCACTGCTTGTTAGTATTAATGGTACGCAATACTGTTGGTCACCATGACACTAAAGGTTGCAGATCTGCTCTTTTGGAAACAATTAGAGATATGACACTAGAAGAGTAGTGTCCTCCTTTGAGAAAAATGAACCAACCACTGCCCTGTAGGCTAACCATATTTCAGGGAGTATAAAATGAGCTGAGCTGTGGTATTTAAATTCAAGTTTAAAGTTGAACAATGTTTTAGCAGGATTTTGATGAAGAGAATACAGAATAGAAAAGCATTTTCAACATATTAATAGAGAAAAAACAGCTGTTGATAACAATGATAATGTACACAAAATGATGTTGATATGATACAAATTTTTATATTGAGGAAAGATATGAGAGGGAAACTACAAAATCCAGAATGCTTAACTAGAATAGTGAGTGAGCCATTTCTACCTATTGGTATTAGTTTATAGCAAGTTGAAAAGTTTATGTCTGCCCCTCATCATTATAGGTTAGGAAGTAATTATCAAATCATTTTGTACATTTAAAATTAAACAAGAAAAATATCTAGCCAAACTTGGAAGTGTCCTATTGTAGAAGACATATGTTGTTGTTTAATGTTATTCGTGTCGATTCCAATTTCTAATGGCTCTCTAGGGTTTCTGAGGTTGTAAATCTTTGTGGGCACAGAAAGTCTCATCTTTCTTCTGGGATCCACACCTGGGCATAAACTGCCAACTTGTGGTTCACAGTTCAGTATTTATTCGACAGAGCAACTGTACTCGCAGAAGACAAGTTGTTATCGCTAAGTGCTGTCAAGTCAGTGCTGACTTATAGTGATCCTGTATGTATAGGATTCTAAAGGAATGGCTAGTGGTTTTGAACCACTGACCTTTTGGGTAGCAGTTCAATGCTTGTCCTACACCATCATACCAGGACTCCATAGAACAGTTATGAAATTATGAAATGTTGTCACATATTAACCTCTAAGCTATCATCTGACATTTATTTGAAATTTTGATTCATAAAAGAAATATATTTGATATCCAAGTGCTAATACTAATGTTGTTGTTGTTAAGTGTCGTCAAGTCGGTTCCAACCCATAGCGACCCTGTACAGGGTTTCCGAGGGTGTAAATCTTTACGGGAGTAGAAAGCCTCATCTTTCTCCCGCGGAGCGGCTCGTAGTTTCGAACCGCTGACCTTAAGGTTCGCAGCCCGATTCGTAACTACTACGCTACCAGAGCTCCTTAATAAGTGTCCTATAACTTGAAGTTTAAATTTTTTTAAAGAATTCCAAAGGAAAGTGAGTATCCTATTATCACATTCTGAACACATAGTTATATAATCAGAGACCTAGTAGTTAAATCATTAACTTCTTGGTTGCTAACCAAAAGGATGGAGGTTTAAATCCCACCCAGTGACTGTGTAGGAGAAAGACCTGGAGATCTGCTTCCTAAAGAATACCGTTCAGAAAACCATATGTGGTAGTTCTGCTCTGTCACGTGGCTCACTATGAACTGGAGATGACTCCATGGCACCCAACAACAGCACCCTAGTATGTAAAATAAATACTACCATCAAAGCTTACTTTTAAAATGATAGAAAATGGAGAAATGTAAAATACATTTTCTTACTTTAGCATTTGCTTTGGACATAAAATAAAGCAATCCTTAGTCTTTGGGACAGATACCTTTTAAATTAGTGTCAAATATCCAAGCAAATAGATTTTTGTTAAGCCATAATTACTATTGTTTAGTACCTGAAAATTAAAATACCCAAATGATGCTGTCAGTTTTGTGTATGTAATTGCACACTTTCTATGGAGAAACACTTAAAAGTAGAGACTTAAATAAAACTAGTACTTATAAATATGGATTTGTGAGTCTGTCCACATTTGAAACATTCAGTTTGGCTGAAGTAATCACCAGTGTGGATTTTTTATGAGATCACCATACTAGAATAGAATAAAAATCTGTTAAGACAGATTTAAATATTTTCAAAATAATTGTTTTAGTCTGTAAATTGCAGATTACCTGTAATTTTACAACTGAGATAAGTAGAACACAAAAATTACTTTTAGTTTGGTAGTAGGAGAAACTTGTTACATTACCTCTAATTATATTACAATATGGAGTCCTGGTATGGTGCTGTAGGACAAGCACTGGACTGCAAAGTTTATTTAATAAACTGCAAAGCTAGCAAAGTTGATTTAAACTGAAAAGCTCCTCAGAAATCCTGTAAAGGTTATTTGACTAGCAGCTGACTTGATGCCACATAACAACACAATAACAACATATTACAATATATGTATTCTTTTTGTAATGAGTTACTATCAGCATCCTGGTGTGGCATTGTAGGATAAGCACTAGACTGCTAATCACAAGATCCCTTGTTCAAACCCACCAGTGTCTCCTAGGAAACCCTATACTGGGTTGCAATGAGTTCGAATTGACTCAACGGCACTTAACAACAACAGCAACTATCATTCAGGGCAAAACTATACTTGGAAAATCTATATACTAACAGAAACGTACATAATCCGACTTTATGTGACCTAGGACAGTGTTTTTCTTTTGTGTTTTTTAAAGAGAAGAGTTTTCTGGAACTGTTAAACAATGCACTGCCATCAATAGAGATAGCCTAAACAAAGAAGAGCAGAAAGGGACATCTCCTCCCCACCCTTACAATGTACTGTTATACAGTGGTGCTTTCACTTGGTTTTCTGAATAGGTGAATTTGGTTTCTACTTGCACTGTTTGACCATGAGCTGAGATAACTTGGAAGATTCTTAGAACTCTGGAAGTTTGAGAAGTGATTATGACTTCAAAATTTGACTTGCTTGAGCTAATTTTTATGGCTAACCTGAGGGTCTGATGCAAGGTAAAATACCAACATTTTCAGCCATTCCTCTTGGATGAAGTGGCCAATCTAATTGCTTTCCCGTATGCTCCTTTTTCCAGTCCTTCAATAGGTGAGAGTCCAACAGGAGGCCAACCTACTGTTGTAAACAAGAAGACAAAGGGTAATGAGGACAATTTTGAAAAAGGCAGGGATTTTGAATTCTTAAAATTATTGCTATCAATCTGTCCTAAAGTATGGCCAGTTAGACTGTGGAGGAAACAAGCTAAATATGTAGGACGTGAAAAGTAATTAAGAATAAAGGAAAGAACACTGGACTATGGGTCAGAAGACCTGTGTTCCAGATCCAGGTTTGACATTTTCTGTTTTGGGTAAGTTCCTTATAACTTTTGTGAGCCTTGTGTTCCTCACTGTAAAGATCAAATTGAATCTTTTATGTTAAAAGTCCTGTGTAAATAATCAGAGGATATGCAAATATATTATATTTTGTATTTCATTATTTTAGTTCTTTCACAGAACACATTTAATCTCCACCTCAACAACAACTTTCATTACCTAAAATTATCCCTGTTAAGTTTTTTGGTTTTCATTTTGTTTTCTCACTAGGTTTGTAGCTCTATTCATAAATCTTTCTTTACCTTACTACAAACATAGCATCCTAATTTATGTTTCTGTACATTTCATGCTATTTTGCTCCTTTGTAAATTTATTCAATCCTCATTCATTCTTCAAGGTCCAAGTAAAATCTTGTCTATGCTAAAAAACCACCACTGCTAAAGATTTAGAGCTTTAATAAAGAACAAATTGTCTACAAACTTGCAAAATACAGTTCATGAGACAGCAGGATCAGTATCCTTTGGGAGCTTGTTTTTAATGCACCAGAGCAAAGCTTCTGAATCAAAATTTGCCCTTTAACAAGATTACATAGATTTTTATGTACATTAAAGTTTGAAGAAACACTGATTTATCGTACTCATTCTGGAGCATATTTATCTCAGAAAATCACATGTTTCATTTGTATATTTTTCCTTAAGAAAATTAAAACTCCTGAAGTCCAGGAAAAATGTTTTATAATTTTGTCTCAGAAACTAATCTTATTCACTCTCATTAGAAAGAGATATACTATTACAGACTGCAATTGTTGAAGGATACATTATACATTCTGATACTTGAATGCTGTACATTGATAGAAATGATGGGTGTATATACTTATACGCAAGCATAGTATTCTATTCTTTCTCCTTCAGTATCAAGTGACAAACAGCAATGATAAATGCCATATCCTATTCTTTTCTATGAAGATACCAAATCTTGTATTTTTAGTAAAAAGAGACTGAATAAATCCGTACCCTGTTCAACTGATAAATTGAAATGCTATGAAACATAATCTATGCTGAACATTTCAATGTGGAAATGACCTTGTCTAACTCAAACATCTTTATCAATATGCCCGTGGGCCTGTCACTTTATAGTTTTCAATTTGTAGTTTAGGTGCTTATTGACTGCCATCTGGGGAATCTCAGTCTCAAATGAGGGAAAGCTGAATCAGTCCCTTGTCTTTATTCATGGATTCAGCTACATGAAAAGAAGAAAACGAAAGTCAAATGGTCTCTTGTTTCCAAAAGTTACTACTTAATACCCTATTACATTATAAAATCAAAGATTCAAAAGTGATCGATCTAATACTATACCCCACATTACTACAGGTAGTAAGGCTAGATTTTGGTGGATAAAGCTAAACATTGACATCTTTCCCCACTTTAGCTAAAGTTAGATGATCAGTAATCACAAGATACAAATGATGTGTTTGGGGAAGTTTGTCAGATTCATAGGAAAGCCAAGCAATGATTTAGTCCACTGGATGCCTGCCGTGCTACAAATCAACCTGTCCATTTGCGAAGTCTCATTTTCAGCTAGTTGATGTGATTCAGAGTTTTCAGTGTGACATTTGAAACCAGCCAAAAGAAAACTGTTAATTAGCCTCACAGAATGATCAGTGAGATCCTGCATAATTAGATTGGCTTATACGTTAAAATAAGTGGATGCTAGGAGTTCAATAGCAGGTCACCTTCCATCCTAAACTAGATAAGATTGTAAACCTGACCAACCAATTCAGCATGGATGTTCACTAACATATATCTGTGCTTAGTACTAGATTTCGAACTGAAGACAGTTTCTTAAATATATCTTGTCCTGATCATGGCCTTAACATGCAAAATACTAAATAAAATGTTTAATTCTTATTTTGGAGGGGAGGAGGAAAGATAAGCGAGAATAAATATTGTTCTTACTAATTAGATACTGAGATCACCTCCATTATAGAAGAGCAAGGGAAAAGCCCACAAGGGTTGATGTTATATGCCCAGGATCTAGGTACCTTTTTTATAATGATTAAATATTAGATAGGGAGGAGATTAGACCTGTACTAAATCTGGATGACCCTAATCACATAAACCTGATTTAAACTATCTGAGGAGTTCTGTGGGGAGTACTTTATGTCATTATTGATGGATATTAGGTCCTAATTTAGAGTTAGAATTGTGTGTAGGGATTTCTAAAAATCTCTTTGCCAAACAGGTAATTTACTATTCTTTAAATGGAACAGTGGTGTTCTTGATTTTGCTGTCAGAAGCAATTAACATGCCTTACTTTAATTTTATTAGTCGAATGCATGACCTGCAATGGGGAAAGTTATCGAGGTCCCATGGATCATACAGAATCAGGCAAGGTTTGCCAGCGCTGGGATCATCAGACACCACACCGGCACAAATTCTTGCCGGAAAGGTAAAATACCACTGAGCCATGCTTCTAATGATTCTTTTTATAAACTATTTATTTGCTCCATGACAAACTGCCATTAAAATTATCTTTATGTGATATTTTCCTGTTAGATCATGAACCTAAAATTTAGAACTCCCCTGATTCTTCTAACACTATTGTTTGAGCCATTACATTTAGAAGAGGTAGCCTTGGGGCAAGTCCTGGTTTGACTTTGTAGGCTATGCACTGGACTGCTAACTGCAAGATCAGTGGTTCAAACCCACCAGCTGCTCCTCAGAAACTCTACACTAGGTCCCTATGAGTCAAAAACGACTCAATGGCACTTAACAACACAACAGTGGTCTTGGGGAAAAGGAATATCATGATATAAGAATAGTAACTATACTTTCAAATGGTCTTGACTGACTTGGTTGAAAGTCCCTGAAATCAGGATTGTCCTAAACACAGAGAGCACAGGGGAAATACTAATAACAGTCTCCCCTTTTTCATGGCATAAAAAGACAGGGACCATTAAAAACTGGCCACTTTGACAAGTCTGAGCTGTGGAGCATTATTGCTAAATCCAAACCAACCTGCTTCTAGAGCAGCATCTTCCATGACCCAGGTAATGTGGGGTCACATGTATAACATCGTGACATAGATCATGTCTGTAGAAAAGGGAATGGAAGGGAGAGCAAACAGTTATCTGGTTACTTTTCCTAGTGTGTTTTGAAATTGTCAGTATGCACCCCCAATCTGAAGAGGCCAGGCAATTAATTCTCTTTTCTTGCCCAGGGATAGGTTATGAACTTAGTTAATTTCAGATGAAACTTTTTAATTTAAAAAAGAAAATTATTTTTATGCATAGAGAAAAATAATTACAGGGAAAATGCTATTGCTTCCGTTATTAAGCAAATGCTATGAAGGGACTTTTTTTCTTCTTTTTATCACTCTCTCTCCTTTGGGGAGGGAGGGGAAAAAGAGTGTTTCACTGAAGTGAAATTAAAAACCCCATTTTTTGTAAACTCTTTTTTAAGAGAGATCAGAAAGGATATGGTAACAATTAAAACCAAGCCACCAATTCAGGACTCTGTTAATTTAAAGGGTGGGGGTGGTGGAAAGTGGTATGGTGGAGTTTTGTCTTTGCTCTGGTGGAGGTGAGGGCATGACCTCAAAATGTTCTATTTCCAAAATTGAGATATCATTAGTAATAAAGCTATTGAAACCTAACTTTCAGTTTGAACTTAAAGCCTGTTCTAAGAGAGGATCTGTTTTCTTAATGCGCATTCAACATGAGATCATATTTATAAAATTCATTCTCAATTGAGTTCCATGAGAAGACCATTCCATTACGGATCTCTAGTGGTTTGGTTTCTAGTGGCCAGAAACCAAATGGAGCTAAATTATAAGTAAAAGGGATGGTACCCAAAACATTGCAATATATAAGTTAGTAGATTTCGTAGTCAAGAATTAGCAATCTTTTTAAGGTGAAATATAGAAAGTCTCCTCTTTCCTTAGCTAGTAAGACCCAAGGTAAATAGCAAGTTATTTTGTGAGAGCTGGGTGGTGTTTCCAGGCAGATTTATGTGACACTTTTCTTGGTGTGGTTTGCAGATATCCCGACAAGGGCTTTGATGATAATTATTGCCGTAACCCTGATGGCAAGCCGAGGCCATGGTGCTATACTCTTGACCCTGACACCCCCTGGGAATATTGTGCAATTAAAATGTGCGGTAAGTTAGAGACAAATTTATTGCTTCCTTTTCCTTTTACAAACTGGATCTAAGCACACAATTATTAGTGAGACAGGTTAACTTCACAACATTTTTACTTCATGCTTTAATGTTTGCAAGTTTAAATATTTTAACAATGTTTTACGTAACCCTCCCCAATCTTTTGAAATTTCATAAAACCATTATTGGGAAAAAGATACATAGGAACACAGACATATACATACAGTGCATTTATGCATATGGTAAGAGCGTAGTCTTCTTGTTGTTGTCATATGCTATTGACTAATGCCATCAAGAAGAAAAACCTCACAAGATCAGGAAATATTTACAGTATTGCAAAATCATTAGGGTAGTAAAGAGCTTAGATTCTTAACTTTCCATCCTATAGCCTTTATGTTACCCTACATTTTCTTCCAAGAGACATAACATGTGCTGTCAGATGATGAACCTTTTCTGGTAAGTGACTGAGGTTACAAAGGAGTATAATACAAGTGGATCTAATAGCAGCTTCACAGTTGTTGTTGTTGTTAAGTGCCATTGAGTTGGTTCCAACTAATAGCAACTCTGCATAGGGTTTGCTACGATTGGTTGGTGGGTTTGAACCACCAACTTATGGTTAACAGTCTAGTGCTTATCCTTCAGTACCATCCCAAGATTCTTATAAAAGCTTCTTATAGATGCTTTTAGTCTCTACTAGCTAAACATGACCACACTGGCTGTTCTTGTATGCAGCTTGTATTCTACTTCAACCTCTATTTTTGCGGCTCTATAAATCTTCTGTATGTTGGCCGCAAGACTTTACCCAACTCTCCTGAATTTATATATTTAAAAAATCAACTTTCTTTTTTACTTGCTTTGTGGTATCCCTTGATCAATACTTGATCCTTTTCTCCTTGGCTAATTCATTCATTTTGTATCACTTCTCTGAAGTAATATAGAATAATAATTGGATCTATTTTTATGACTGCCATCCTTATTTTGTCAATTGGATTCTGAAATGCTGCAAAGGAAGTGGAATTGCATAAATTTAGAAATAATTTATTTGATAGTATAAGGTGTGTGTTTGTATATATACATATACAAACATGTATGTGTATTCCTTATAGTAATCAGTGGTTTGAGCCCACCTGCTGCTTCATGGGACAAGGTTGAGGCATTCTGCTCCCACAAAGATTTGCAGCCTCAGAAACCTTATACATGATAACTATGAGTCAGAACTGACTTGATGGCACATAACAATAGCAACAAGAAAAACAAAACATATGATTTGTGCCATTGAGTCGGTTCTGACTCATAGCAACCCATAAGGTTTCTCAGGCTGTCAATCTTTGTACTAACAGAAAACCTCATCTTTCTCTAATGTAGCCACTGATGGCTTTGTACTGACAATATTGGGGTTAGTATCTCAATGCTTATCCTATAGCACCAGACCAGGATTTCCTCTCTGCCTCTGTCATTGTCGGTCTTGCTTCCTCCCCCTCCCGCTCTCTCTGTCTCTCTGTCTCTGTCTCTCTCTGTCTCTATCTATCTATCTATCTATCTATCTATCTATCTATCTATCTATCTATCTATCTATCTATATTTATATATACACACACACATATACATACATATGTGGTTGTGGTGGTACTGTGCTGTGGAGTCAGCTTCAACTCATAGCGACCCAGCATAGAGTTTGCAAGGCTGTAAATCTCTACAGGAGCAGAAAGTCTCAGCTTTCTCCTGTGGAACAGCTGGTTAGCAGTTGAACTGCGAGGTCAGCAGTTTAAGCTCACCAGCCACTCCTCAGAAACCTTGTTGTTGTTAATTACCATCGAGTCAGTTCCGAATCCTAGTGACCCTGCATAGGGTTTCTAAGGAACTACTGATGAGTTTGAACCGCTGACCTTGTGGTTCAAATCAACCTTATGGTAGAGTGCTTATCTTACAGCACCACAACAGAAGTCTATTATTTATATAAGTGCTGGACTGCAAACCACAAGGTCAGTAGTTCAAATTCATCAGCTGCTCCTTGTAAATACTATACAGGGTCACTATGATTTGAAACCAACTGGATGACGCTTAACAAAAGCAACAGCATCTACATGAAAACACACACAGATAGCTAAATACACATACTAAGAAAACTAAATCTGCATATGATCAGATGCTAGCATCTCAGAATTATAGCATATACAATGATCAGGGCATGTGACACGTATTTCCATATTTCTTATAGAAGCATAATGAATAAGCTAAATCTCTTATTATCGATATAATATTATCCAGGAGTCCTGGTGTGGTGCTGTAGGTTAATGCACCAGACTGCAAAGCCATTTGAACTTGCAAAGTCGGCAGTTCAAGGTCACTAGCTGTTCCTTGGAAACCCTATACAGGGTCACTATGGGTTGGAACCAACTCGATGGCACATAACAACATTAACAGTATTATCCACACTATGGTACTTTTTGGAGCTCTGGTAGCGTAGTGGTTACGAATCGGGCTGCGAACCTTAAGGTCAGCGGTTCGAAACTACCAGCCGCTCTGCGGGAGAAAGATGAGGCTTTCTACTCCCGTAAGGATTTACACCCTCGGAAACCCTGTACAGGGTCGCTATGGGTCGGAACCGACTCGACGGCACTTAACAACAACAACAACATGGTACTTTTTGGAGTCCTGGTGTGGCACTGTGGGATAAAGCATGGGACCTCAAGATTGGTTTGAACCACAAGGTAGGCGGTTCAAACTTACCTGCTGCTCCTTGGAAACTCAATACAGGTTCTCTATGGGTCAGCGCTAACTCAACAGCACCTAACAACAACAGTGATACTAGTAAGGATCTGGCTATTGTTGTTTTGTTGTTAAGTGTTGTTGAGTTGGCTCCAACTTATAGTGACACTATGAAAAACAGAAAGAAAGACTATTCAGTTCTCACAATTGTTATGCTTTATGACAGCGCATTACTGCTGTCACTGTGTGAATCCAGCTCATTAGGGAGTTTTTCCCTTTTCCACTTAACCTCCAACTTACCAAGCCTTATAGTCTTCTCTAGGGATCGGTCCCTCCTGACAATGTGTCTGAAGTGTTAGAGATGAAGTGTTACTATCCCAGCATCTAAGGAGAACTCTGGCTGTACTTCTTCCACCGCAGACCTGTTCTTCTGGCAGTCCATAGTACCTTCAACGTTCTTTTCCAACACCATAACTCAAATGTATCGATACTTTTATGGTTTTTTTTTATTCATTGTCCATTTTCACATGCTTATGCTGTTGTTAAGTGCTGTTGAGTCAGTTCAGACTCATAGTGACCTTATGCACAACAGAATGAAATACTGCCCAGTCCTGTGTCAACCTTGCAATCATTGTTACGCTTGAGCCCATCGCTGCTGCAGACTGTGACAATCTATCATGTTGGGGGTATTACTCTGTTTCACTGACCCTCCACTTTACCAAGCATGATGTACTTCTCTAGGAACTGGTCATTCCTGATAAGACGTCTGAAATATGCGAGACAAAGTCTCACCATCCTGCCCTCTAAGGAGCATTCTGGTTGTACTTCTTCCAACATAGATTTGTTTGTTCTTCTGGAAGTCCATGGTACTTTTAATGTTCAATACTATAACTCAAATGTACCAATTCTTCTATGGTTTTCCTTACTCTTTGTACAACTTTCACACACATATCTATATATGGCTATTAAAAAGATTATAGCATGGGCCAGACACACCATAATCCTCAAACAAATATCTTTGCTCTTAAACACTTAAAAAAAGTCTTGTGCAATACATCCTTTGATTTATTTCCTGCTGCTTCCATGAGTGTTGATGGTGGATCCAAGCAAAATGAAATCATTGACAACTTCAATCTTTTCTCCATTTATCATGATATTATATATTGGTCCAGTTCTAGGATTTTTGTTTTCTTTACTTTGAGTTATAATTCAAAGACAACAAAGATGTGGTCTTTGATCTTCATCATTAAGTATTTTAAGTCCTCTTCACTTTCAGCAAGCAAGGTTGTGTCATCTACATATCACAATTTGTTAATGAGTCTTCCTCCAATCGTAATTCCATGTTCTTCATATATTTCAACTTCTCAGATTATTTGCTTATCATACAAACGGAATAAATATCGTGAAAGAATACATCCTTGGCACACACCTTTCCTGATTTTAAATTATTGTGTCCCCTTGTTCTATTCTATTTACTGTCTCTTGGTTTGTGTACAGTTTCCTCATGAGCACAAGTACGTGTTCTTGAATATTCATTCTTCACAATGTTGTCCATAGCTTTTCATGATCCCCACAGTCAAAAGCCTTTGCATAGTCAATAAAGCACAGGTAAACATCTTTCTGGTAGTCTCTGCTTTCAGCCAAGATGCATCTGACATCATCAATAATATTTATCTTTCTACACCCTTGTCTGAATCTGGCTTGAACCTCTGGTAGCTGTTTTTCAATTATCTTTAGCAAAAATTTGTTTGCATGTGATATTAATGCTATTGTCCAATGGATTATGTATTCTATTGGGTCACCTCTGTGCAATGGGCAGAAATCTGGATCTATTCCAATCAGTTGACCAGATGGCTGTGTTCCAAATTTCTTGGCATACATGAGTGAGTGCCTCCAATGTTGCATCAGTTTGTTGTAAGTTTTCAATTCCTAGAGCTTTGTGGCATTTTTTGACAGTGTCTTCAATGTGCCTTGGACTTTCTCCTTCAGTGTCATTGGCTCTTGGTTATATGCAACCTCTTGAAGCAGTTGAACACCAATCATTTCTTTTTGGTATAGTTGACTGTATATCATTTTTTTAATGCTTTCTGCATCATTTTCAGTATTTCAAGTTTAGGCTTGAATTTTTTTCTTTAGATCTTTCACCTTTAGAAATGCTGAGCATGTTCTTCTGTTTTTGGTTTTCTAACTTCAGATCTTTGCACATTTCATTATAATACTTGACTTTGTCTTCATGACCCGCCCTTTGCAATTTTCTGTTCAGCTCTTTTAACCTACTCATGTGTTCCATTTGCTTTAGCATCTCTACACTTGACAGCGAGTTTCATAGTCTTTTCTGAAGTCTATTTTTATCCCCCCTTTTAATCTTTATACACTTTATTAATTTATAACTTATTCTGCCCCTTCCTTTTTTTAAAATTTTTTTATTGTGAATTATGTGATAGTCTACACGGGAGAACATTAGTTTTACATTCATCCTATCGTATATCATTTCACTGCCTTGGTTAAAATCCCCTCCATGCATCATTAACCAACCAAAGGGCTTACCCTGCAAGCTTGCCCCCTGGTCGTCAGCACACAGCCCCTCTCCCTCTCTGGGTCCAGAGTTCCCAACCGCTCCATCTCTCCACGTCATCATCTCTGCCTCCATCTCTGGTGTCACTGATTCTCTGAGTAGGGTCCTGCACCCCACTCTTCTCCCTTGTAGGTCCCAGGGACCTCCACTTCTGGACTGCAAAGTCAATCACTCCCATCCTTTTGCTACAAAATGTGTACCATTACATTTCCAGCCCTCACTGTCAGTCCTAATAACAATTATTCACTGTTGTACCATAAGAGAATTATCCCCATCTCCTTTCATCAGCCCCGCCCAGACATATTGGAGACTACTCAGTGGAGATTCTTCTTTCCTTCACACCCTCTGGATCTAGGCTCCCTCTTGAAAGCTTGTAAGCCAGTCTCTT
>NW_006408528.1:28497073-28529365 GCF_000296735.1 Chrysochloris asiatica
CTGCCTGATTGTTTTCCCATCCACCTTGTTCTTCCATTCCCCTCCCCCTTCTTATGTATTGCTCTCCTCCCTAGCACCCAAACTCTTCTGTGTCTATTCCGTACCCTGTGCTCATCCTTCTCCTCACTTCCCTCACCCCATCCCCCAAATCCCGGTAACCAGCAAAGAATCCCCTCCACTGTAGTATGGGTTCTTTTTCTTACTCTTTTACAGTAGTGGTCCTATGCAGTATTTCACTTTTTGTGACTGACTAATTTCACTCAACATAATGTCCTCAAGATTCATCCATTTTATGTGATAGCTCACAGCTTCCTTGTTGTTCTTCAAGGTAGCATAATATTCCATTGTGCATATGTACCACAGTTTATTTATCCATTCTTCAGTTGATATATCCCCTTCTTTCTTGTCTTCTTAATGATCTTTTGCTTTCTTCCTCTATGCTGGTCTTGATCTCATCCCACAATGCTTCTGGTCTTCAGTCAATAGTGTCTAATGCATCAAATCTGTTCTTCGATGACCTGTAAATTCAGAAGGTCATATTTTGGCTCTTGAGGATTTGTTTTAATTTTCTTCAGCTACAACCTGAACTTGCATGTGAGTAATTGATGTAAGTCAGTGACACTGAAGGAAGAAATCCAAGGTGCATTGAAGACATTGGCAAAAACAAAGCTCCAGGAATTGAAAACTTACAAAAAACTGATGCAGCACTAGAGACACTCACTCATCTCTATCAAGAAATTTGGAAGACAACTATCTGGCCGACTGATTGGAAGAGATCCATATTTGTGCCCATTCCAAAGAGAGGTGACCCAGTGGAATGCGGATATCATGGGACAATATCTTTGATACCCCATGCGAGTGAAGTTTTAGTAAAGGTAATACAGAAATAGCTGCAAGCATACATTGACAGAGAACTTCCAGAGGTTTAAGCTGGATTCAGAAGAGGATGTGGAACGAGGGGCATCATTGCTGATATCTGATGGATCTTGGCTGAAAGCAGAGAATTCCAGAAAGATGTTTACCTGTGCTTTATTGACTAAACAAAGACTTTCGATTGTGTGCATCATGTGGACAACATTGCGAAGTATGAGTATTCCGGAACACTTAATTGTGCTCATGAGGAATCTGTATATGGACCAAGAAGCAGTTGTTCAAACAGAACATGGGGACACTGAGTGGTTTAAAATTAAGAAACGTGCATGACAGGGTTGTATCCTTTCACCATACTTATTCTAACTGTAAACTGAGCAAATAATCCAAGAAGCTGGGTTATGTGAGTAAAAACGTGGTATCAGGATTGGAGGAAGACTCATTAACAACGTGCAATATGCAGATGATACAACCTTGCTTGCTGAAAGTAAAGATCAAAGAGCACAGCCTTTGGTATGGATTGCATCTCAGTGTAAAGAAAACAAAAATCCTCACCACTGGACCAATAAACAACATTCTTCTCAAAGGAGAAAAGATTGAAGTTGTCAATCTTCATTCTTCTTGGATTAACCAACAACACTCATGGAAGCAGCAGTCAAGAACTCAAATGACGTATTTCATTAGGCAAATCTGCTGCAGAAGACCTTTTTTAAAGTGTTGAAGAACAAAGATGTCAGCTTGAGGACTAAGGCATGCCTGACCCAAGCCATAGTATTTTCAATAACCTCATATGCATGTGAAAGATGGACAGTGAATAAGGAAGACCATAGAAGAATGAATGCTTTTGAGTTACGGTGTTGGAGGAGAATAATGAAAGTGTCATGGGCTGCCGAAAGAACCAACAGATCCGTGTTGGAATAAGTGCAGCCAGAGTGCTCCTTGGAGGCCAGGATGGCCAAACTTTGTCTCTCATACTTCGGACGTGTTTTCAGAAGCGACCAGTTGCTGGAGAAAGATATCACGTTTGGTAAGGTGGAGGGTCAGAGAAAAAGAGGAAGACGCCCAACGAGATGGATTGGCAAAGTGGCAGCATCAATGGGCTCAAGTGTGGCAACAATTGTGAAGTTGGCCCAGGATCGACCAGTGTTTCGTTCTGTTGTTCATAGGGTCGCTTTGCATCGGTACCGACTCGATGGTACCTAACAACAACAACAATTGATGGTCTGTTCCACAGTCTGCCACTTGCATTTTTTTCGTGGCAGGTACAGAGCTTTTTCACTGTCTCTCCTCACAGATGTAATCAATTTGATTCCTGTTTACTTCTGATTAGGTCCTTGTGTATTATATTATTTAAAAGAGATATTTGAGATTAATAAGTAATTGGTTTTGCACAGTTCTATCATGAAATCTCTATTATTATTTCTACTACCAAGACCATCTTTTTCAACTATTGATCCTTCTTCTTTGTTTCCAACCTTTGCATTATAATGTCTAATAATTATCAATACATCTTGATTGCATGTTTGATCAATTTCATACTGAAGTAGTTGGTAGAATTCTTAAATTTTCTCATCACTGAATTTAGTGGTTGGTGCTAAATTTTTATTAGCTGATCTTTCTTGTAGGTATATGGGTATTATCCTATCCCAAACAATATTGTACTTCAAGATCGATCCTGCAATCTTCTTTCTGATGATGAATGTGGTGACATTTTGCTATTTGTCATTCCTGGCATGGTAAATCCTGATTGTCTGCTGCAACACAGCTCACTAATGCCTAGGATATATCAATGTTTATGCATTCTATTTCATTTTTGATAACATCAAATTTGCTTAGATTCATACTTTGTATATTAAACAGATGTTTGCAGCTGTTTCTCCTTATTTTCAGCTGGGTCCCATTAGCAAATAAAGTTCCTGAAAGTTTCACTATATTTGCATCATTACAGTCAACTCTTCTTTAAAGAGGCAGCTCTTCCTCAGTTGTATTTTGACTACCTTCAAACCTGGTAGTAAGGAGCTCTGGTAGCGTAGTGGTTACGAATGGGGCTGCGAACCACAAGGTCAGCTGTTCGAAACTACCAGCTGCTCCGCGGGAGAAAGAGGAGGCTTTCTGCTCCCGTAAAGATTTACAGCCTCGGAAACCCTGTACAGGATCGCTATGAGTCGGAATCGACTCGACAGCACTTAACAACAACAACAACAACAACTAACCTGGTAGTACAGTGGATTATGATCTGGGCTGATAACTGTAGGATCAGCAATTCAAATCTACCAGTCACTCTGTGTGAGAAAGATGAGGTTTTCTGTTCCTGTATGATTTATACTCTCGGAAACCCTACACAGAATTGCTTTGAGTCGGAACAGACTACATGGCACACAACTACCAACACTACCAGTCAAGGTAAATCTCTGTCCTCTTAGACCTGCTAATAAAAGGAAATATTTTGGACCACTCCAATAAAGCCATAGGAAGGGGATGTTCCTGGCATATGTGAAATAACTGTGAATCTGGAAGAATCTCAGAGTGGATCACAATGTTCCCAGGAAATTGAATCATCTGTTTTGTCCTTTAAAATAAAAGATAAGTCTTCTGTCAGTATTAGTCTGTATAGAAGGGTTAGTTCCATTATTGACTTTTGAATTTTATTAATCTTTCCATCATTCTAGACTCTTTAGGTCCAATAAACTGTTTTAAATAACCTTATAAATCTTCTCTGGAATGAGACATATAAACACATGTGTGTGCCTGTGTGCACTCGTATGCACACTCATCTCCCACTGGCATGCACACATGAGAAATTAAAATGTTGCTCTCTTTTTCAGTTTCAAATCAGTCATTACACTTCTTTAAAGAAAAGAATGATGAGAGGAAAGAAATAGAATAAATATGACACTTCGTAAATATTACATAGACATCTTCTTTCATGTCCAAATAGGAATGGGCTAATTATGCATGAAACATGCAAGGATTCTGTTTGCTTTGTTAATAAGAGGTTGTTGTTGTTGTTATGTACTGTGGAGTCAGTTCCAACTCATTGTGACCCTGTACAGGGTTTCCGAGGCTGTAAATCTCGGTAGCAGAAAGCCTCATCTTTCTCCCGCAAAAGAGCTGGTAGCTTTGAACTGCTGACTGTGAGATAAGCAGCCCAATTCATAACCAGGTGATTGGATAAGAATGGTGGTAGCGTTTGTGAGTCAAACCAATCTAGTTCCAATTTAGAAAGACTTTTGAGCTTTGGAAATATTTTAGAAGTAATTTATCTTAGAAAATTTTAATCTTTGCTGTTTAGGAACCCTATTGGCATGGTGAGTAAATCCTTAACGGCTAACCCCAAAGTCAGTAGTTTGATCTCAACACCTGCTCCTCAGGAGATAGATGTGGCCATCTGCTTTTGTGAAGATTACAGTTTCGAAAACCCTGTGGGGCTGTTCTACTCTGTTGTATTTGTTGTTGTTGTTAAGTGCTGTTGAGTAGGGTTTCCTAAGTAGGGTTTCCGAGAAGCAACTGGTGGGTTTCAACCACAGACTTTGTGATTAGCAGGCCTGTGCTTACCCTACAGCACCACATCAGGGCTCCTATGTTGATGTTGTTGTTGCATGCCATCAAGTTGGTTCAGACTCATAAAGACCTTGCATAGAGTTTCCGAGGAATGGCTGGTGAGCTCGAACTACCGGTGATGTGGTTTTAGGGCATTACCCCACATCACCATCCAGTGTTTATCTACAACACCACACCAGGGATCCAATGTTGTTGTTGTTGTTGTTGTTAAGTGCTGTCTAGTCGGTTCTGACTCATAGTGACTCTGTATAGGGTTTCCAAGGAGCATCTGGTGAGCTTGAACCACTGACCTTGCAGATCATATCGACTTTGCAGTCCAACTTATTAGCCCACAGTAGTACACCAGGGCTCCTATAGGATTGCTATAAGTCAGAATTAACTTGCTCGCAGTTAGACTACAATATATGAAAACAGATTACATTTTTATTAAAATAAATGAAGCAAAGTTGATATATTGGGAAGCATAATAGATAATGGTTAATGCCGAATGTTTTGGCTGACATATATAGGGAAGTCTATAATGGAGATGGGTGTGGTGCTGTGAGAGGAGCACCATACTGCTAACCACAAGGTCAATGGTAAAACTACTAAAAGAAAATGCTATTCAGGGTTGCTATGAATCAAGACTGACCCCAAAGCACTTAACAATAACAATAATGCAAACCTGAATTTTATGGTGGTTTTAATTCTGTTTTAGCTTGCTATGGTTGGATAAAAATAACACCAAAAACAACGTATTTAAGCACCCACGACACCACCAGTGCTTCTGTTGTAAGACACAAGTGATTGCTTTTATTTGAATCATTAAGGTCCTAGGATAGTGTTCTCATTATGCCTCAGTCCTAACTGCCTGAACTCATCCCGAGTTTTCTTTCAGTAGATATGTTTGAAGAAAGGAATAGAGTTGAGGACTATATCACTTACTTTGTAAGATTGAAGAGAGATTTTGAAACTCTTGTTCCATTGAATAATAACCATCTCAGAAACTCTTATGTACCTCCATTTATTTAGCACCTATAGATGGGTGCTTTCCATCGACTATTAATAATCTATATATCAGCTTTTAGACCATGGAAGGAATTCTGGTGATGCAGTGGGATAAGCATTGGTCTGCTAACCTCAAGATCAGTGGTTTGAACCCACCAGCTACTCTGGAAGAAAGATGCTTCCATAAAGATTTACAATTTTAGAAACTCCATGGATCAGTTCTACTCTGTACTGTAGGTTCACTATGAGTCAGAACCCCCTCTGAGACAGTGAGTTGCTTATGCCAGTGAGGTGCAAAGACATGGATTGGGGGAGCAGCACTGCAGCATTCAGCAGATAATTAGTTGTAACTCTGGTGAGTAGGGTTTGGGGTGAAACTGTGGAAATGGAAAAAGATAAGAACAGTGAAGTTGATCTCAAGTAGATCTTGATTCTAAGAGTAGTTCATTCAGTTGCTATTAGCAACCTTGACAATTAAGGGGAGGAGAATTAGCAACATTGAGAATTAAGAGGGGGAGTGGTCTTAGCTGATTTGTGATCTAGAATAGTGGTCTACTAAAAGGTGTCATGGAACCTAAGGGAACAAAGATACTTCTAAAAATCTGTGAAGTATGTAGTTTAAGGAACTCCAATTTCTGCTTCTCAGCTTCCATAAAAATTCTTTCCCAAAATCCTGTGCCTGGAATGAATCTGTTCCTGTAGAGTCACGCAAACTCAACATTTCCACATCCTCATTTGCAACCACTCCTCTCCTACTGTACTAAAAATAGAAAGACTTCTGATTCCTACTGAATTTTACTATAGTAGATTGTCACAGAGTGGAAGCCATTGAAACACAAAGAAACTTTGTCAATACATTTTACCAAAATGCATTACCAAATAAGTATTCATGCTGTTTGTCATTTATGGATTACTACTAATTGTATTCCAATGGACTCAACAAATTTACAACAAATAATTGTACTAACTCTATCCAGACTATATTAAAGAGTTTTGTTTTGTTTTGTTTTTGTCAGAGAACTATGGTGGGTGATAAATAAAAGACTCTCAAACATAAAATACATTATACTAACATTCTGTGGGTAAAATGGGATTGAAAAATGAATTTGAGGAGCAAAAGTAAAAGATTGAAAGCCTTGGAAACTCTATGAGGCAGTTCTGCTTTGTTTGTTGTTTGGTTGCTATGAGTTGAAATCAACTAGACAGCAGTGGAAGATACATTTAAAAAGATAATTTTTAAAAAGGGCTGTATTTTTTTGTTGTTGTTTGTTTAAAAAGTGTCAATAATTGGAAGATGCCAGAAGTCATATCCTTTGCAACCATTTTTTGTTGTTCAGTGCTGTGGTGTCAGATCCATCTCCTAGCAACCATGTATAGGGTTTCCAAGGAGTGCCTGGTGAGATTGAACCACCACCTTGGGGTTCAAACTGACCTTGTGATCCAGAGTTTTATCCCACAGGACCATAACAGGACTCCTTGCAACTATTTTAACTTACTTTCAAAAGTTTAGATGTCAACTTAAAAACATAGGAGGGAATATGGATAACTTTTTAAATTCTTGGGGTTACAGGAGAAAAAATATTGAACACCAGTGTTCCAGAAGATTTACTATACATTCAGAGTAATTAGCATGATGAGGTTGAACAATGAGATGGGGGTCAGATAAGAACTGATGGTACCAGGCCAGTGTGAAGTAAAGAACATGTGGACAAAGGTAGTGAGAATGACAAGGTGAGGAAAAGTATGAACAGTATTAAAGTGGCAGCAGGTTCTGTATGTAATGACAAGTTGGATATAGTGGGAAATGAAGTGGAGACAAAGACAAATCTAAAGTATCTCCCAAGCTATTGGCTAGGAGGAATACTAATTTGAGGAGAAACAAAAAGAATTTAATTCTCCTTATATTAAAATGTGGAGTCCTGGTGTGATGCTGTATAAGCATAAGGATAAGCACTGGACCACAAGGTCAGTTTGAATCTCAAGGTCAGTGGTCCAAACCCATTAGGTGCCCCTCAGAAACCCTATGGTGGCTATGAATCGGAACTGACTCAACAGCACTTAACAACAGCAACATGTCTGTGCTCATAGCACTTTCAAGTTCCATATTTTCTAGGAGTCCTGGTGTGGCGCTGTGGGTTAATACACCAGACTGAAAAGCCCTTTGAACTGCAAGGTCGGTGGTTCAAGCTCACCAGAAACCCTATACATGGTCGCTATGGGTCAGGATCAAGTCAATGGCACTTAACAACAACAACATTGAAAGTCAGGAGTAAATATTGACAACAGAAGTCTTGAGCCTAGCAGCAATCCCAGTGAGCTTGGAGAGAACACAAAGAGGCTGTTTTGCTTCTTTCTTCATAGGATTTATTCAGCCAATATTTACTTCGCAGCTATTGTATGCCAAACACATTTCAATGTGTGAAGGATGTGAGTGAAGCAGAAAAGCTTCAAATGAAAAAGACTCAGGCCTAGGTAGCTGTAACAGGAATTAGTAAAGCAAAAGCTGACACTGCCTTGATGCATTGGGGTATCCTCACACTTTAGAAGCCACACTTTTTGAATACCATTCTCAATTAATTTAAGAATTTGAAGAAATTACAAATTTTCTCTTCTTACTTTTCTTCTCCTGACCCTGTATTTTATGATCAATTTATCTGGTAGTATAGTAGTTATGAATCGGGCTGTTAACATGGTCAGCAGTTCAAAATACCAGCTTTTCCCCGGGAGAAAGATGAAAGATTTGCAGCCTCGGAAACCCTGTGCAGGGTCACTATGAGTCAGAACCAACTCCACGGTACTTAACAATAACAACAGTATTAAATATGAAGGACAAAGATTGCTCATTGTTGAATGTGTACCAGGGTGTTTGAGGACAGGCCTTCTCAGTCTTCTTTTGCAATGTACTGCTCAGAAGGAAGCAATCCACAACTATTCTAGTATATGGAATAGTTTAACAAGAGTTATAGGCATATAGAATATTATAGCGCTGCAAGCATGTAACAAGATTGAAAATCCTGTATAGTGTCTGAATGAAGTACTTATTTTCTTACAATTTCTTTCTGTACTAATTTCATATTCTGAATAACGATTAAATCTATAGATAAGTTTACTATAGAAAAACGAAAATATGTCTTGGGATTAACTTTCTTCATTTGAAATGAAAATCAAAAGTCTGTAGAAATTGAAAAGCTGGTTTGTGGTTGAGATTCCTTTAAAAATTGCATTGATTATGTAGATCAGTTGTTCTCAAGCTTCTTGGACTGAAGATATTTTTATACTCTTAACATTATTAAGAATTTCAAATAGCTTTTGGCTATATGAACTATATGAATCAGTACTTACTGTATGAGAAATTTAAAATGAGAAGTTAAATATATATTTATTAATTTATTTAAAATGAATTATAGCAAATTCACTGTTTTTATTTTTTAGTGCCATTGAGTTGGTTCTGACTCATAGATACGATGTATAGGATTTCTGGGAGTCCTGGTATGGCGCTGTGAGTTAATGTGCTGTACTGCAAAGTCAGTCTGAACCTGAAGTGTGGGGGTTCAGGCTCACCAGCTGCTCCTCGGAAACCCTATACAGGTTCACTATGAGTTGGAACCGACTGGATGGCACTTAACAACAACATGTGGTTTCTGAGGAGTGGCTGGTGGGTTTAAACTCCTGACCTTGTGGTTCACAGTGCTGTGCTGATTCATTGCACCACACCAGAAGTCAGTCAAGCCCATTAGATGTTAAAAAATGAAGAATATATGCTCCAGGAAAAAATAGGGAGAAGGATGGCATTGTTTTTATATTTTGCAAGTTTCTTTATTGTTGTAATAAAAGATAGCTTGTTTCTTATATTTGTTTCTGTATTCAGTCTTTGGTGATGTCACATATCATGTGCTGTCTGGAAATTTCACTGTACATTGGTGCAGGAATGAGAGTATAAAAGGTAAATGATGTCATAGCCTTGTCATGGAAATACTTTTGATCTCCTGAACCCTGAAAGGATTTTGGGAACCTCAAATGTTCCTTCAGCACTCGAGAACAGCTTTTGCTCTATGGGAGGACATGTAAGGTGGTTGTGTTTTCTTCAGGTAGGAGATACCACACCTGTTGATTGTTGCAGCAACTCATCCAGTTGAAAACCTCTTCTATCATTTCTTATCTCGTCCCCTAGTTTTCTTCATTTCTGCTATACGATGGGCTATTCTACTTCTTAAATTCTTTCTCATGAATGACACCATGATTGGTTCAGTTTGAAATTCCTAAGTCTGAAATATGGACTTCTCTTTCATTTTCACACTTGATCCATCACTTAGACTGGTCTGTATATCTGGCAAATCTAGCCACTTCATTCCATCACTGTCTCCCTCAACTAGAGAATATCATCTTTCATACTACAAGTTGAATGATGTTTACAAAAATCTGGTTATAGTATCCCTCATCTCCAGAAATATACACATACACACCAATTGAAACCCTTCACTATTCCCTATGTTTTACTTTGCTCCCCTACTCATGTCTCCAACCTAATTGATGTATCACAGTATTTCTCTCCACGCTTTGTGTTCCAGTCACAATGGTTTTCTTCTTACATCTCATCTTTTCCATGTTCTGTCTCCTTACAGGTCCTTGACCTCTGTCATATCCTTTGCCTGGAATACTTCTATTTCTTTTTCACCTAGCTTACAGCTACTCATTTTTGAAATTTAATTAAATTATTTCCTAAAAAAACAAACAAACTTCATTTGGCCTCCCTGATTTGGTCAACTCCATTATTATATGTTTGGTAGCACCATATACCCCTCTGTCCACCTACTTCTCAGTGTCTTGTTTTTTACATTCTTTTTTAAAATATAATTTAGTTAATAGTGCTCTCGACCAAAATGTGTAAGATCCAAGAGAATAAAGACTATGTATGCTTTTGTATCTGTGCTGGTAGCTCTGCAGGATAAGCACTGGGTCGGCGGTTTGAGTCCACCAACCACTCTGTGGGAAAAAAATGAGGCTTTCCACTCCCGCAAAGATTTCCAGGCTCAGCAAACCTGTACAGAGTCGCTATAAAACAACCATAGCAACTGGAAGCTATTGTATGCCTATGAGTCAGAATCACCTTGACAGTAATGAGTTAGTGCTCAGCATGTTGCCTTGCACAGAGTAGGAGGTCAACCAATATTTGTTGAATGAATAAAAATGCCCTTCTAGGAAGTGGTGGTTTTACTTTTCTTTCTCAGTCTCCTGGTACTTCTTCATGTTTCTTGATTTTCTTATGATAACCTGACTTTTCTCAAACATACTTATCAGGCAGATTTGTTTTATATACCTTCTTCTCATCACGTGGCTTACTTTTATGGGCAAGTTGTTGTCCTGAAGTCTTTTTTAGACATGTCTTGTGATGGTTTGGCTTATTTTTTTTCTCTTCCTTTTTGTTATTTCTTAAACCACTAGATATTTAAATATCCAGGACCATTTTAGAAGTGTGACCTAGGCAGATTTTGCTAGCTAAGGTTACTATGGAAGGTATGTTGCCGTTGCTAACAAAGTAACTTTCCTCTTAGTAGCCAGTTAACATTTGCATATTTTAGAGACTATCTATTTGGCACTGTGAGCTAATGCATCAGACTGCAAAGTCATTTGAATTGCAAGGTCAGTGGTTCAAGCTCACCAGCTACTCCTTGGAAACCCATTCAGGGTTGCTATGGGTCAGAATCGACTCGACAGTACTTAACAACAACAACAACAAATCTAAGCTTTTAAAATTCAGAGTGTTACACTCATAAAGCATGCTTATTGTCTCTCTGAATTTTATTAACTTATAGAAGGCCTAAACATAGATTCATAGAATCTAATTGTATTCTGAGTCTGCAGAAAACAATGCTATCAATACTCTTTCTCAAGAGAAAAATCTTGTTGTACTTGGAGAGCTTTTCCAAGTCATCTTCTAAGGAATCAGATGATAAAGTTGAAGACTATTCATGAAAGTCGTGTCTCCTGAGCATTTTGTACCAGAAAAGCCTTGGATATAATCCAGGGAAAGTTTCAGGCATGAATTCTGGCTTCACATGCAATGCAAACGTGCAAACAATTTGAGGTTTGTACTTTGGAGGTCTTTACTATTTTCCCATGTCCAATTTAAAACAAGAAGCCTTTTAAATTTACAAGAAGCTCCATCTTGTTCACTGTGACCCAAAAGCACTAGTACTATTGATGGGAGAGCAGCCTTATCCTGCTCTCAATCTCTAGGGACAGTCATAAAGCAAATCCAAGGTTTCAGTTTCTCTTCGGTTACTTGGAATAAGAAAATAGGTCAGGTTGAACTTGCTCCAAAAGATAATCTGGTATTTGTCTATTGACCTGTGAAACAACTTGCTTTTATCTTTAAGGTAAAGAGCAGCAATAGCTTGTCACCACGGGAAAAACTTGCTTTTGCTTATCATCTGTGTAAAGTTTGCAGAACACTGTGTGTAGAGCATTCTAATGTACACGTGCCCTCTTATTTTCCAGCTGACATCACAAATCACAATTAAGGCTGTGTGGAATCTTTACAAGGCTTCGGCTAACCCTTCACAGATAATATGGATCAGATCTCTTACTAGTGATCTTGTAATACTGGTTTCTGTCTGTCTAGGACAGGATGTTTATTCCAGAAATTAGGTATCAGTTAGTGCCTTTTCTTTCAAAAAGGTAGTCAAAGCTTTAAACTCCTTACCAAATATTGCATGAATCAGAACACATCACATCCACAAAAAGAGGAATTAGTGTTTCAAGAGCTACCCATTGTATTTGATCATGTTCTCTGACAAGACAGTGAATGATTTCAAAGCAAATGCTGTTTTCCTTAAAACATTTCCAGAGAACTTCATGTCAGTCATCAAAAATATTCGTTCACTCATAGGCCACAGAGGATCATATAAATATGTTTGCATCTGCTTCCAAAGGACAGTCACCACTGACACCCCTAGCAAAATGTTTTATTTGTGAGGAACTCTCAGAAGAGTTCCTGGTATTTTCAATGTGAGCTTGCTAGACATATTTGTGAAAACATTTGCATAGTTGGGGATGAATTATTTTTAAAACATGCTACTTTGGCTAAACCTGATCAGCTTTAGCTGATATTCAGAGATATTTTTATGCTTCTGTAACACTTTGCTTGGTCACTGGAGATTCTTCAGACATTTTCATATTCAGATTTCATGTTAAAGTATGAAGTCCAAAAGAATTATTTCCCAACCGTTTAATGGTCTTTTTCAAAACAATCCGAGTAACACATTTGTTTGGATTTTGCACTGGATTTTGATATTTATGCAGTAGAGTAGCAGAAAGGGTCTATTTTTTTACACTGATCAAAAATAATTTATTTTGTTTGAATAATAAGTATGTGAGCAGTAAATATCAAACATTTATATCACAGTTTAATGGTCTGTGAAAAAATCATTCATTGTAGTCCTAATCAGATAATATTTATTAAACAGTTCCATGAAGGTCTCATAATAACTCTTACTTATTGATACAAACTACTTCATGAACTTGTTTCACTAATATGTCTTTTTTGCTTATTTATTCTTTACAATGTCTTCATAATTATGTAGTTTTGTTGTATTATGTCTATTGGGTCACTTCTAGTATAGCTGGTAGAAAAATGAAATAAATACAGATGTAGTTACTTTAGAGGACATTTTTTCAGTTAAAGAAAAACAGTTTTTTTCATAGTTCTAGTGTGCAGATAAATCATTAGAGGGAACTATTTTCACTACATTAAAATACAAGAAGTAAAACTGTCAAGGTGTTTGAAATTACATATCTTAAAACGTTATAGATGTTCATTACAGTAAAGATACTAAATTTAGATTTTTTATGTCTTGATAAGTCCTAATAAAAATTTTTATTTACTATGTGAACTATTTTTGAGTCCTGGTGTGGCGCTTATCCTGGTGTAGGATAAGCACTTGACCTCAAGGTCAGTTTGAATGACAAGGCCAGCGTCAAACTCACCAGCTGCTCCTTGGAAACTGTATACTGGCTCGCTATGAGTTGGAACCCACTCAACGGCATTTAACAACAGCACATGTGGACTATTGTATTTTTAAATTTTTCTGTAAATATGCAATATATGAGTATAAATTTGATTTTTATTTATATAGTTTTGGGGCTATATAAACTTTTAAGTGGTCCTGGTGGGACACTGTAGGATAAGCACTAGACTGCTGATTGCAAGTTGGTGGTTCAAACCCATCAACTGCTCCTTGGAAACTCTATAGAGAGTGGCTATGAGTCATAATTGCTTCAGTGACACTTAACAACCACAAAATTGCTTTTTAAAATATTTCTCAGCATAATATTTCTCTGAGTAAATAAATCAACAGTTAACTCTAGTGATCAGAAATATAATAGCTTAGTGGCACATATTTTGATGGAATGTAGCTCTTCAGAATCTATTAGATTTATCTCATGGTGCATTTCATCAAAAAGCTTCAGGTAATACACTTAGAATTCATAATGGATTTGGGTAACCAGCAACAACTCTTTCTCTAAGTCATTTGTCTCAAGTCAGTGATTTTTGTTCTTGAATCAATATATTGTGAGATTTAATTCTCTAAACTATCAATTCTCAATTAATTCTTTATGGGTCAATCTCAGGACATTTATCATCTTTTTTTTTGAGTTTATTATTAATTGATATATTTCCAAGTTACATTTTTACTTCATAAAGTAGATACATAAAAAATTTAAATCATTTTTAAAAGTGCTGAGACAAAATGATTGGAAGGCAATTTGTATAGACCTACAAGACAGAGTCCTGACGCAGTACTGCAGGTTAATGCACTGGACTTCAAACTCAGTTTGAATCACAAGTTGGAGGTTCAAACCCACCAGCCACTTCTCAGAAACCCCCATATTGGGTCACTATGAGTTGGAAACAACTCCCTGGCACTTAACAACAACATATGCAATCATGCACATTCACGTCAGTGTCAGAAAAATGGTCAAAATTCAAATTCGCCTTGATTATTAGGAAAAGGATCACAAATTTAATGGAGTTAAATTATAAAAAAGTCATCATAATACAACTTAGATACAACATGAGCCAAACAAAAGATGGAAATTCAACAAAAATAGCAAAGTTGTTTATAAGCATTGGACAGCTAACCAAAAAATTAGCAGTTCAAACCAACCAAATGCTCCTAGAAACCCTATTTATGTAGGGTCGCGATGAGTCGGAACCAACTCTACAACACTTAAAAATCACACAAATACAACTCCTTCAGTGGTTGGGTGGTTACTCATGTAACCCTTCCCCTTTGCAGAAACTTCAACAACAACTCCAAAGACAGGAGTCGCTTACTTTCCATCAAACTCAATGACCCATAAAGTATTTATTATTTATACAAATGTAAGAGAGATATAAACTTTAATGAAATTAAGAGCTGTTGTTTTTTGTTTTTGTTTTTAAAATTTACTCTAATCTCTACTGGCAGATCTGATTCTGACACTCCTTTGGAGACGTGTTACACCTAACTCCAGAATGGAGTTAGTCAAACAAAAGCCATTCAAATCTAAAACAGTTAGAGTGTTAACTTGAATTTTATCCAGAGACTTCTTAAAAGACCATTTCAATGACAAAGGTACTGGGAGTTTACATTGGCATTACTCTATTCAGCCATAAACATCTTCATGTATGTTTTGATAAGAGTTTAGCTGTTCAAGAATTTTCTGAGCTATAATTTGATTAAGTAGATATTAAAAGTTAAAAGAGGACAGTTCAAGTTTAAAGGAGAGTTCAAAAAGTACAAATGCACTTTTTAATTTTAGTTATTGAGGCTTTCATTATTTTCATGAAATATCCTAAACAGTATAGTTGGACCAGGAAAAAAAGCCTAAAATAGCTTTCTTAGAAACAATTGATTTTTAAAAATTCCTATAAGATGACTCAAAACATAAATTTAACATATTGGCATAGACTATATTTGTCATTTTAAGGGAAAATCATGGTAATTATGATTACCAATTTTGTATGCATTTGAGCAACCTGATTTTAGGATTAATTGTACAGTCTTTGCAGATGTAACATATAGCCAGCAAATGTAAATTATGTTGTTAAGTGCCATCCAGCCAGTTCCGACTCACAGCAATCCTGTATAGGGTTTCTGATTAGCAGCTAGATGTTTCACCCACCACCTTTTCGATTCAAACTGCACTTGTGGTCCAATGTATTATCCTGCACCACCATGTCAGGATTCTAGGTAAATTATAGTGATATATGAAAGTAAAATGTTTCTAAAAAAAATTAAAAAAAAAAAAAGTAATTTAGGGTTTGAAAGGAAAATTGAAATGTAGATAAGAAAAATAATAAATTGAGATTCTTATTGCTCTCAAGTTTTATAAAAATTTTGTAAGTTACAGAAAACCCCTGGTAATGAAAATACAAATGAAGTCTAAGAAGAAAATGAAGTATATATAAACAGATTTTATTTATTTATGTTTCTTTTCATTGATAGCTCATGGTACTATGAATGACACCGATGTTCCTATGGAAACAACTGAGTGCATTCAAGGTCAAGGAGAAGGTTACCGGGGCTCCACCAGTACAATTTGGAATGGGATCCCATGTCAGCGGTGGGATTCCCAGTATCCTCACCAGCATGACATAACTCCTGAAAATTTCAAGTGCAAGTAAGTAAACTAGTCAGATGTAAAAAATCAGAAGACCCTGGGGGAAATAAAACAGTTACTTCCTACTAATTTCTATGTCAGTGGTCCTCATATTTTAGTGTAATTTTGATGCAGACTGTTGATGTACCTTATTTTGGAAACACATTTCTAGGTTGTTCCTGAGCACAGCTTTGCTGTTGCAGGTGTATTTCATAAGATGTTTAGTGAAAATTATGACCTTGGAGTCCTGGTGTAGTGCTGTACAATAAGCTCTGGACTCCTGACAACAGGTTGGCAGTTCAAACCCACCAGCTGCTCCTCAGAAACCCTATACAGGGTTGTTATGAGTCAGAACCCACTCAATAACACTTAACAACAACAACATAGACCTACATATTTTTTAAAGTATATTTTTAGATTTTCATATGAACTTTAGAAGAGATCGAAAAAGAGGACCTTGATTTCAGTCAACATTTTAGATTTAATTTTTCAGACTTGAACTATAACAAAATACATTTTTTAAAAGTCTAAATGATTATTTTTTATGGCTTTCAAATTTGCCTAAAGATGAGAAGACAATTATTTAGAAGAACCAAGCCAAATAAACTGCCCTTGGGTATCAGTTATAAAGTTGTTACGTGCATTTTCTGTGGTTGCTTTATTTTTTCACCATTTGACTTTTGTTGCCAAGACACAACCATAATGCCATGTGTTCTTAAATTGTTCACCTTGTTATGAGAAACATAAAATGATTGCTTTTGAAATTTATAACACACATGCCATTCATAGTGAGTTTGTTGGAACAATAACTATAAATAACATGTATTGGCTTAGATGTAATTGACTTTTAATAAGAGAGTTTAACATTTCAGGATGAAAAACTATGAGCACTGGGTTTGGCCCATCCACAATAGAGGACAGATTATTTTATGGGTTAGGTTTTAAAATCTAATTCAGCAATTATTTGCTTAGGTGGTAGATAGTCATATGTTGTGATATTTTTTCATTATTTCATAATTACAAAATTTATAGTTGTATTTCTGGGTTTATGTCTCTCATTTCCTTCTCAACAATTAACTTTCTTTATCTGACCCAGAAACCCCACTTCAGAAATAAATATCAAAGGGAAAACAAAGAAAATGAGAAAAAAATCTTTAGTAGGGACATAAGGGGACAGTGTCAGGTGATACTGAAATAAGAAATTGAGTATGTGCAAGTGCCCAAATAATTTTTTTATAAGAGAATTTTAAAAAGAGAATTATTTTGAATTTTAATTCACACATTGTATGTATATATAACGGAGTCCTGGTGTGGAGTTTGGGCTAATGCATCAGACTCCAAAGCCGTTTGTACTGCAAGGTCGTTGGTTCAAGCTCACCAGCTGCTCCCTGGAAGCCCTATACAGGGCTGCAATAGGTCGGAATCGACTTGATGGCATTTAACAACAACAACAACATATAGATATAATACTAATATCATATCATAATTATAGCTCAATTATTAAAAAAATGTAGCCATTATTTGTTAGCAGAACCTTAAGCCATCTTTTCCTAATTTAGTTCTTTGGTAAAAAGATTGGAAATACTGAAGAATAAAACGGGAGCTATATTAGGACACTAATAAAATGTGAACAAGAATTTTGTTCGACATATTGGTACAATTGCCATTTGTGGTGTAGTAAACACCCTCGGAAACCCTATACAGGGTCGCTATGGGTCGGAACCGACTCTACGGCACTTAACAACTTAACAACAACAACAATGCTGATTAAGGGCTTCTATTACAGTCAACGGTATTCTAATACTGAGATTGTTTCCAATTGACAATTTTAAAAACTCTCTACTAAACAATATGGCTTATGTTAAAGCTACATAAGTCATTAAACTGTCATCCCCTTTAGTAATTGTGAACAAATTTTACTTGAGTCAAAGGAAAGGACTTTGGGAAAAAAATTGGGGCAAATCTAGCCTTTAATTTTCATGTAATCTTTATTAGTGATATGCTTCTGGATTTAACTGTTATGAATAAGCCTAAATTGATACATTGGGTAGCCTATACCTTATTTCTCCATTGACTTATTTCGTACATTGGCTGAAATTAACAACCCAAAATGATTTTTTCCAATAATTATTCATTTAAAATTGCAAGCTTGTATAAATTTTAAGTAAAATTTAATATATATATTATATATTTACATAAATCTGTAAATCACATGTATAATTTGATATAAGAGAAATAAATGGTTTCTTTTCATTTTTTTCCAAATAGTGATTTTATAAGTTCAGAAATTTGGATATAGGTTATACCTATGAATACTTGGTAGTCAATGGCTTTAAAAATTCGCACTCAATGTTCTCAAATCCTTAAATAGCACGGTTTTTATCAAGACTTGTTGTCGTTATTAAGTGCCATAGAGTCGATTTGACTCATAGCAACCCTATATAGAGTTTCTGAGGCTGTAAATCTTTACAGGAGCATAAAGCCTCATATTTCTCCTGTGTAATCACTGGTAGTTTCAAACTGCTAACCATGAGATCAGCAGCCCGATTCATAACCACTCTGCTACCAGAGCTCCTTAAATGAGAGTTGTTGTTCTTGTTAAATGCCGTCATGTTAGGTTCCAACCCGTAGCGACCCTAGGGTTTCTGAGGAGCAGATGGTGAACTTGAACCGCAGGTCTCCCTGTTGAAGTGGACTTTGCAGTCCAGCGCATTAACCAACAGCGCCGCACCAGGAGTCCTACATGAGAGAAGTTAATGAATATTAAGCAGCCCATTGCTTGTCCTACAGTGCCACAACAGGACTCATGACTCTCAATAATAACTATCTGAAAAATGTGACCTGTCATTTAGTATATTTCCTTGGCTCAGTCCACATATAATGTGAAAACACCATGCATTGCTCTTTGAAAGAAAATTAAGAATAGCCTTTTTCTTTCAAAGAGAAATGTATGTTGTTTTCACATTATATGTTGGCTGAACCAAGAAAATATAATAAATGACAGGTCAGATTTTTCAGATAGTTATTATTGAGAGTCATGAGTCCTGGTATGGGGCTGTAGGATAACCAATGGACTGCTAACTGCAAGGTTAGGTCAAACCCACCAACTGCTCCTTGGAAACTCTATAAAGAGTCACTATGGTTTGGAACTGATTTGACAGCACTTAACAACAATAAGTCATGAAAAAGAGTGAAAATAATATAATAGTGCCATTTCTGTCTTTCATGAATCAGTAATATTTGCATGAAACTCCAAGGCTATGCAGGGAAAAGGACATCCGGCAGCATTTATTCCAGTAATTCAGGCAGTGTCAGTGGTGTATACTGAATTTTATATTGTTATAACAATCATAGTAGTCCTGGTGTGGCTCAGTCGGATAAGCACTGGACTGCTAACCAAAAAAGTCAGCATTTCAAGCCCATCAGCTAGCTACTCCTTGGAAACCTTCCCTATACAAGAGCACAATGAATTGGAACTGACTTGATGGCACTTAACCACAACAATAACTACCTTAAGTCCAAATATTTTAAACTCTCTTTGTAGATGTGCATGTTTTCTGGCATTTTAGCAATAGAATAGAGCTGACTTTGTCAATGTAAGAATTCAGGCAATTTAATTTAACATGTGTATTCTCAATAGGGACCTAAGAGAAAATTATTGCCGAAATCCCGATGGAGCTGAGTTACCCTGGTGTTTTACCACTGACCCAAACATCCGAGTTGGATACTGCTCCCAAATTCCAAAATGTGATGTGTCAAGTGGACAAGGTAACAGCTGACATTTTGCAATATGGCGTGATTAAATTCATGGGAAATTCCTAAAGGGGAGATACATTCTATAGTAGAACATATACTTCTTGAAGAGCTGGTTTTATTGTTTAGCAAATAAAATTGTCAAGTAGAAAGTTAGATTTCTTTTATGTATTTATTTTATCCACCCAACACATATTTATTTGAGTATACCAAGCACAGTTCTAGGCCCAGGGATCTAGCAGTTAACAAAGCTAAATTGTCTGTTCCCGTGGAAGGAATTTATAGCACACAGAATGGGGTGAGAACACTATGATAGTTTTGTGATAAGTAGAAAAAATGCCTCATAGTTGCAGGGACTATTATATATTTCAATGGTCTTTCAAACTCTTTATTAGGATAGCATTTACGGTGGTATGAAGGAAATGTGCAAGTAGGTATATTTGGGTAAAGCACAATTTAGTAGAAGAAATGGAAAATACGGATGACATGATATGAGGCAGTGTTTGAAAAGTTAAGAAAAGGAAAGAAGGACTGCATGCTATTGTTGTTGTGGTTATGTGCTGTGGAGTCGGTTCCGACTCATAATGACCCTGTATAGGGTTTCCAAGGCTGTAAATATTTATGGGAGCAGAAAGCTTCATGTTTCTCATGCAGAACAGCTGGTAGTTTTGAACTGCTGTCCTTGAGGTTCACAGTCCAATTTGCAACCACTACACTACCAGAGCGCCTTAGTACTGCATTCAGCCTGGTACAAAATAAGCCAAATGGAGACTAGTGTGAGATGGGAGTAGAAAGGCACTGGGGCTCCAGCAGCATAGGTCTTAGGGGAATTTTAAATGCTTTCTCTTTTACTCTGAAAAACTGTTTTTAAGGTTCTGGGAAGAGAAGTTATGTAATTTGACTTAGATTTTAAATTGATCACTCTGGATGCCATAGGAAAATAGGTTGAATTTCTTGCAAAAATTGAAACAGGGATATCAGTTGAGTGGTTGATTTAATAATTCAAACAAAAGATGAGAGTGATTTGAACCTGGGTGTTGGCTGTGGAGAGGATGAGTAGTAGTGGGTTGGGATAAATCACAACTGTGATTTGGAAACAGGGAGGCCACTGAATTTAACTGTTAGGAGAGCATTGTTGAAGAAAAACCAAGTTAAAGTGGATCTAAAATAGAGTTCACTTATAAAGATTAATAAGAATGTTAACCTATGGACACTTTTTAAAAATGTATAATGATTTATGGCTCTAAGTGATCATATTTGTGGCCCTGTAGGATAATACACTGGACTGCAAGGTCAGTTTGAACAGCAAGTTTGATGGTTCAAGTTCAGAAGCCGCTTCTTGGAAACCCTATACAAGTTCCCTATGAGTTGGAACCAATTCGACGGCACTTAACAGCAACAACACTTCACATAAACTTATTTGTGATAACGTTGTTGTTGTTGTTGTTGTTGTTAGGAACCATCAAGTCAGTACCAACTCACAGCGACCTTATGCACAGCAGAACGAAACACTGCCTGATCTTGGGCCAACCTCACTATTGTTGCCACGCTTGAGCCCCTTGATGCTGCCACTTTGCCAATCCATCTTGCTTGGGGTCTTTCTAAATCATCCCTAAAGCATCCAAGCTAAATTTAAAGCTCCATTTAATTGGCTTATTTCTCTAACCTACTTCTTCTGTGGTCCTTTAATTATTCATGAATAACTGTGAACAAGTTTTAAAGGGAGGAAATGAGTCCCTTATCAGTCAATTGCATTCTTCTTTAGCAGATTTTAAAGGCCAGCTGGAAATGAAGTTGAAACCAATGATTAAGATACTTTGGGTAACATCTGGGTCTTCTATTTTCCTGTCTTGTTCACTTGAACAAGTAATGATAATTTGAGAATGCTAGAGGGAATGAGAACAATTAGTTTATAAGCTTCCAACAACAACAAGTGTATAGTAAGTCATATATGCTTTTATGTGCATATATCACTTACCAAATGATCATATAAAAGAATATGACAATTTGCAACATTGGATGTTATTGCTGTTCTTGTCAGGTGTTGTTGAGTTGGTTCCAACTCATAGAAACCATATAGACAACAGAACCAAATACAGCCTGGTCCTATACCAGCCTCACAAATGTTAAGTTTGAGTCCATTGTTGCTGCCACTGTGTCAATCCATCTTTTCGGGAGTCTTCCTCTTTTTTGCTGACCTTACATTTTACCAAGCACAGTGTCCTTCTCAAGGGACTGGTCCCTCCTGACAACATGTCCAAAGTATGATGTGTAACACGTTTTATTTGTGGGTTAGTTGATGGGCTACTAACTGCAAAGTTGGTGGTTCAAACCCACCAGCCACTCAGGGGAGAAAGATGAAGCTTTCTACTCCTATGAAGTTTTATAGTTTCGGAAACCCTGCGTAGGGTCACTATGAGTTGAAATTGACTTGATGGCAGTGGATTTTTAATATTTTTAAATTTTTATTGCTTATCTAGTAAATCTACTCATGAATATATGATGAAATTATTTTTATGAGATTTAAATAAATAACTTGCTTAAATTCTCTAATTAACACATCTGATATTCGAATCTAATTTTTCTTAGAAAGACCTTTTCATTATTCCCCATTTTCTCCCTTTACCCATATTTTAATGCTATATTATTATTCTTTTAGCAATATAGGCACTAATTTCAATGGGAGAATTTAAAACTGAAGAAGTCATAAATCTTTAAAAAATTTTTAAAAAATACATTGTCAGCTAATGTAATATAAACTGTGAAATTTCATGTGACAGTAGTTGCCATTGTATGATACTGCCAAGCTAATGGTTTGATGAGTTAGAAACTCAAATTTTGCAGTCTCTGAATTATATAGAGGAATGCACTTCCAATTGGATATCAAACAATTATTACAGAAAAATTAAAACTGTAAACACAGAATTTCTTTAAAATATAATCTACTACTACATATTAAATCATAAGATGCTTTTAAGTCAAAAACAGCCCATAGTATTTAATATTTATATTCACATCATAAAATAATGAAAGAAGCAAAGTCAATTTTCAATTTAAAAAGCTAGGAAAGTAATCCAAAAGAAAGCACAAGAAGAAAACAATCAAAATAAAGACTAATACTGAGGCTTTTATTTATTTATTTTTAAGTGCGGTTGAGTAGCTTCCAACCCATAGTCACTCTGTATAGGGTTTCCGAGGAGTGGCTGGTGAGTTTGAGCTGCCCACCTTGTGGTTCAAATCGACCCTGAGGTCGAGTGATTATTCTAAACAAATGTTATTTTGAAAAAATGAACAAAATAGATAAAAGTACCATCTAATTGATTCAAGAAACTGAAAAAATATACAAAATAGAATTTATCAAGGATGAGATAACCATTGGAACAGTAATCATAAAACATAAGAAATTACTTAAAGCAACCTCACACAGAAAAAATGATGAGCTCAGATGAGATTGATAATATTCTAGGAATTATGCAAATTGACACCATAAAGAAAGAAACTTTTTAAAATACATGTAGAAATATGTTGAAGAAGATTCCCTGTTCTTGTTATCATCACTCAACTTTTGATTAATCCCTCCTTATCTAATTTGTGGAGTTCTGGTGTGGCTCTGTGGGTTAATGCACTGGACTGCAAGGTCGGTTTGGACCACAAGGTTGGTGGTTCAAGCTCACCCGCCACTCCTCGGAAACCTTCTACAGGGTTGGAACTGACTTGATGGCACTTAGCACTTAACAATAACAACAAGCTAATTTGTAATTTTAATGTGATGTTTGAACAAAAGACCAACAAATGCTTGTTTGTTTTTTCTGATGTTAAACAAACATCTGACAATTTTTTTTTTAACACCTAGACAAATAAACATGTAAGAAGACCTATTAATGGAAACTAACACTATTACATATGAGTATATATTTATAGGAATTTAAAAGATTATAGTTCTGGCACATGAATTAAATGACAATTGGAACTGCAGAAACAGACCTAAGGACATACTAAAAACACAAAAGACTGCCGTCGAGTTGTTTCTGACTCATAGTCAATATAAGATTTCCAAGACTGTAAGGTCTTTAGGGGAGTAGATAGTCTTAACTGTCTCCCACAAGCCATATGTAGGTTTGAATCACCGACTGTATGGTTAGCAGCCCAAAGAAGTGCAACTAGTATTCCTTAAGGACATGCTATTGTTGTTATTGTTAAGTACCATCGAGTTTGTTCTGACTAATAACAACCCTGTGTAGGATTTCCCAGAACAGCTGGAGGGTTTGAATTGCTGACCTTGTGATTCGTAGTCCAGTGCTGAACCTACATGCTTTGTTGTTGTTGTTAAGTGCTGTTGAGTCAGTTCTGACTAATAGCGACCCTATACAGGGTTTCCATGAAGTGGCTGGTGAGTTTGAGCTGCGGTTCAAACTGACCTTACAGTCCACATGCTAGTATTTATTTATTATAAAAGAGATATTTTTTAACACTAGGTAAAATATGAATTTTTAAAATATTATCAAAAGAATAACTTTGGAAAAAATAATTAATACATACACTACATTACACCCAGGACCTCTGCTGGTATAGTGGGTTACAAGTTCAGCCTTTAACTTTAAGGGCAGAAGTTTGAATCCACCATTTATTTCATGGGAGAAAGGTGAGGCTGCTGTAAAGATTTATAGTCTCAGAAATTCTGTTAATGTTGTTAAGTGCTATCGAGTTAGTTCCGATTCATAGTGACTCTGTCTAGAGTTTCCAAGGAGTGCATGGTGGATTTGAACCACCAATCTTTCTGTTCAAACCGAACTTGTGGCCCATTGCATTATCCTGCAGCGCTACATGGTCACTATGAGTCAGAACTAACTTGACTACATATAACCACCACTCTATGCTCAGGATCCCAGATGGCATAGTGGGTTTGGTGTTGCCTTGCTAACCATAAGATCAGCAGTTCAAATCCACCAGTTACTCTGTGGCAGGAAGATAAGAGTACTTGTCTTTCTCACAAAGATTTACTGTCTATGGTCACCCATAGGGAGCAGTTTTATTCCATCCTGTCAGATCAATTGTAGATTGAAATTGACTCACCTGCAGCGAGGTTTTGGAGTTCTGGTGTGACGCAGTCAGATAAATGCTGGACCACAAGGTCATTTTGAACCACACGGCTGACAATTCAAACCCATCAGCCATTCCTTGGAAACCCTATAACAGGGTTACTATGAGTTAAATTCGACTCGACAGCACTTAACAACAACACAGTGAGGTGTTGGTTTACAAAACTTTAAATGGATAAGAAAATCTGAATGTAAAAAAGAAAACCTTATAGATAAAATAAATAAACTTGGAAGGATTTAAACATTAAAAAACAATTAGATGTGGTAAAACACTTTCAAATTAAAAATCAAACACAATAAGCAATAAGTGAAGGAAGAATAACCATTAAAAAACCACCATGGTAATTAAAAAACAAAAAGTAAAGCCAACAGTAACAACAGCAATAAACACATCAGAATTAAAGTCAAAAGACAAATGACAAATTTAGAAAAAGTTCTGAAAAGTATTAAAAGTATACCACAATTAAGTTAATATTTAAAAACTATGAAATTGAAGAATAAGTGATAAAAAAGTAACTTACAGTGATCCTGTATAAGAATTCCAAGAGCAACTGGTGGGTTGGAATTGCTGACTTGCAGTTTATCAATCCAGTACTTATACATCTCAGAAGAAAACAAAAACAAAAAATAAACCAATTAGAAAAAAAAATTCAAAAATGAATTCACACAAAATTCATCAAAATATGCTTAGACAGAAATTTTGTGAAAGTTTGTTGAGAAATAACATATTTATTCAGTTTCAAAAGCCCCAACAGATTTTGGTTGGTGTTAAATATAAATTGAAAAATTCCTTTTACATTATTTAATCAGATAATCAAACTTGTCATCAATAATGGAACAAAGTTATATCACATGTCATCTGACATGATGTTCTTTGACTTATATGAATTTCATAGCGTTTTTATTGTTTTTATATTGATGTCCATTAAGTTATATAGCTTTAAAAAACTTACTGGGTTTCTTTCCATATATCTTATGTTTAGATTGTTATCGTGGGAATGGCAAGAATTATATGGGAAATTTATCCAAGACAAGATCTGGACTAACATGTTCCATGTGGGACAAGAACATGGAAGACTTACACCGGTGTGTTAATTTCTTTTTTTTTCACTATATAATATGTAGTGATAATAGCACATATGTACCAGGGGAGCTTCAAAAAGTTTGTGGAAAAATTCCATTATTTTTTTATTCCATTTTCTACAAACCTTTTGAAACCCCTCATATATATTGATAAATGAGTCCTGATGGGGTGCTGTGGGTTAATGTACTAGACTGCCAAGCTGTGTTAACTACAAGGTCGGTAGTTCAAGCTCACCAGCCACTCCTTGGAAACCCTATTCAGGGTCTCTATGGGTCGGAACTGACTTGATGGCACTTAACAACAACAACAACAACAACAATACTGATAAATACAGTGCGATGGCACTTAGCAATAACAATTTAATAGAAATGTAGTCTAACTCACAAAGGGATGGCACATATGAAATGTAACATTTTCTTATAGCCACATTGAAAGAAGTAAAATAAATAGGTGAAATTAATTTTAATAATATATTTAACATAATCCAATTATCTAAGGAGCCCTGGTGTGGCACTGTGGACAAATGCACTGGGCTGCAAAGTCAGTTTGAACCACAAGGTCAGAGCCTCAAGCTCAACAACCAATCCTTGGAAACCCTATACAGGGTCACTGTGGATCAGAACCAAGTCTACAGCACTAAGCAACAACAGTTATCTAAAGTTGTATCATTTCAGTATGTAATAAGTATAATATTATATTAACATTAATGAGGTATTTTATTTTTTAATAAAATGTTCAAAATTGGTGTATATTTATACTAAAAGCACATCTCACTTTGAACTTGTTATAATACAAGAGCTCAGTAGCCACATGTATCTGAGGTTGTTTGTGCAATCAAGCCATTTGGATTCATTTGTTGTTGTTGTTGTTGGTAGGTGCCATCAAGTTGGTTCTGACTCATATCAACTTATGCACAATAAAACAAAATATTGCCAAGCCCTGTGCCATCCTCATAACTGTTACATTTGAGCCCACTGCTGCTGCCACTGTGTCAATCCATCTCATTGGGGGACTTACTCATTTTTACTGACTCTCCGCTTTACCAAACATGATGTCCTTCTCCCAGGACTGGTTCCTCCTGTTAACATGTCTAAAGTATGAGAGATGAAGTCTCATAGTGACCCTGTATCAGGTTTCCAAGGCTATAAAGATTTATGGGAGCAGAAGCCTCCTCTTTCTCCAGTGGAGCTACTGGGGGATTCAGACTGCCAACTTTGCAGTGACCAACACGTAACCCACTACACACCAGTAGCTTCTGTATTGGTCAGTGTAGTTCTAGAACTTCAAGGATTGTTAGCATTCTGCCCTCATAGAGCTCACATCCTGTGTGGGGTGTCAGCTAACAGGAAATACCAGTATCATATGATTAAAGCCATGAAATATAGTCTATTTTATTTTATAGAAATTTAAGGAAATGACTACCCAGATTTATATGGTCAGGAAAGCTTCCTAAAAGGGACATGAACTAAACATAGAAACTGGGTAGGAGTTGTCCAAGGGAAGTATATTTACTGATCACCGGGTTGTATGGGATGAGGGGAGGGAGGGATAGATGGAATACAGAGTAGAGAACAGACACAGGATAGCTTGGGTGCTGGGGGTTGGGGGGTAATACTCAAGAAGGGATTGGGAAATGGAAGAACAAGGCAGATGGGAGAACAGTTAAGCATGTTTGCATGCGCTAAGTGGGACAGATGCAAATAACATAACGATGTCTGCACAGCCTTGGAACAATAAGGCTGTGGGACACAGGGATTGAGGCATGGTTTGAATGGATAAAAGAGAGGAAATAATGTTAAGATGCTTGGCTGTCTTTTGAATCTTGGTTTCCCTTGCCTACCATTGTAAAATAGACAACTTGAGGGGGAGAGAAAGGAATAGCCAGAAACATCACAATAGAAAGCTTATAAATCCATCTTCAGACTATAACTGAATGGAATACCTTAAAGGGGGCTAGAACTTGCCCAGTGAAAAAGGCTTCCTGCAGAACCTTTGCATTGCATAAGACCTTAGGTGGAATTCTCCCCATCCAGAATCTTCTGGTGGAAGATTTTCAGGTGGAAAATTTCCACTTGAAAGGACAAGTAGACCAGCCTGGAGTAGCAAGAAGAACAGAGGATACTTCTTGAAAGAAAGACCAGCAGGAAAAACAAAAAACTACAACAGCAGTCTGATTGACTACTACAAGAACAAGCAAGCTATTTGCCTGGGAGCCATCAAGACAAGTGGTCAGGTCCCCTCAGGGCAAACCCCCTTCCAAGACTAAAACTCAAGGGGAATACACGAGCAGGCATATGGTCTGGCTGGTAACTACATTGGTCTGGTCACTGATAAGAGAAAGTGGGGGGAAAACAGCAATGCAGTTGTGATCTGGGTCCAACCTCGTTCAATGACTCCTGTGAACCCAGGTCGAGACTGGATTAGCCAGCAGTATGGCAAGGCCCAAGAACTCCTGGGCCCAGAGATAGTTACTTGGCCACAGAGGACTAGAGTGGAGAGTGAAGCATCTAGCTGATAGAAGTGAGGGGAGATGCACAAGAACACCCATACTTGCAGGTAGTACCCACTTGAGCTGACTTCAAGGGCTCGATGATCAGAACTTGATTAGAAGAAGAAAAAAAGGAAAATAAGAGTAATCCACTACAATTTGATGACCTTGACCTATACTTATGGATGTAGTAGCTCAAAAGAGGGAACTAATCTTTATAGTGAGGATCATTCCACCCCTCAGTATACAGGTTGATAGGGATGGGCAACTTAGACATTGGCTACCCAAAATGGAGGGACTGCAAAGGCAAGAAGTGACTGGCTTACAAACTTTCAAGAGGGAGCCTAGTTCCAGAGGGGGTGGGAGAAGGTAGAATCTCCACTGAGTGGTTTCTAATCTGTTGGGACGGGGCTGATGAAAGGAGATGGGGATAGGACTCTCATGGTAAAATAGTGAATAATTGCTACCAGGACTGACTGTGAAGGTCAGAAGTGTAAATGTAGAAGTTTTGTAACAAAAGGAGGGGAGTGGTTGACTTTGCAGTCCAGGAGTGGAGGTCCCTGGAACCATCAAGGGAGAAGAGCGGAGTGTGGGATCCTATCCAGAGAAACAGTGACACCAGATATGGAGGCAGAGACGATGACATGGAGAGATGGAGTGGCTGGGGACTCTGGACTTAGGGAGGGAGAGAGGCTGAGTTCTGATCGCTGAGGGGCAGACTTACGGGGTGTACCCTTAGGTTGTTTGATGATGCATGGAGGGGATTGTAATCATTGAATGAAATGATAATGAAACAACATACTATAGGATGAAAGTAAAGCTGGTGTTCTCCCATGTAAACTATCACATAATTCGCAATAAAAACTTAAAAAACAAACAAATCCTAAATAAGATACCGGTAACTATAATTAACAATTAGTATAAGTTTATCTTGTTGGTAATGGTTTGTTTCTTTGGGATGAAACAATCATCCTGTGATATTCAAAGCTTATTCTTTATGCAGGCATATTTTCTGGGAACCAGATGCTAGTAAACTGAATAAGAATTTCTGCCGGAACCCTGATGATGATGCTCATGGTCCCTGGTGTTACACAGGAAATCCTCTCATTCCTTGGGATTATTGCCCGATTTCTCGTTGTAAGTATATTTGTCAATATTTTCAGATGAAATATTTAAAATTTACTGCATCTCCACTAAAATGATACCTTTATCAGATGTGAAAATAATATAGGAAACTTTTGAGTTGATTCTCAAAATGAGAATGTTCTACAGGTACTGAAATATGTATCTTCATTTCTTCTCTAGAGAAGATGGAATTTCCTCTCAGAAGATTCTTATTTGGAATTTAGAAACAAAAAAAAAGCCAGGGTCATAATATGACTTAGCTAGAAAGCTCCCCCATACCACCCCCCATATCAATACTACTTGTTAAGCCTCCAAATGTACAAGAGCTCTCAGCCAAGTCTCAAACCCCAATGAATTGACCTGAGATGGTCAGGATTTTTCCAAGACTAAGAAGTCTGGATCATTTCATTCACTTCTCTGAGCCCAAGATTACTCTGTTAAAATAATAGTATTATACAAGGTAAAAGATATATCTATATATATAGTATAGATATATATAAATATTGTGCGTGTGTATTTATATATAGATATATATAGATATGTATATATATGTATATATATGTAATAAAGACCTGCTGAGCTATGAATGAAAATCATCTAAAGAAAACCCTATGAGTCACAATGGTCAGATCCACAACCTACTGGGGATGGCACAAAATGAAGCAGCTTTTCATTCTTTTGTTAATGAGATTGCCAGGAGTCACAGTATGGGGATGACTCAATGGCAACCAACAATATGCTTCAGATGAAAGAGCTTATATATTAATAGTAAAAGGATGTCAGAACTTAGGAGAAAACAACTACAACAAAATGAATGATCCAGAACAAATTGGTGGTGGTGGTTGTGTGCCATTGAGTTGGTTCTGACTCATAGAGACCATGTATCCATTTCTGAGGCTGTAAATCTTTATGGAAGCAGAAAGCCTCATCTTTCTCCTGTAGAATGGCTGGTGGACTTGAACTGGTGTGCTTGTGGTTATCAGCCCAATGTGTGATCCACTACCCCATCAGGGCTCCTTCAAGAATAAACATAAATATCATGAATAAAAGATGAAAGAACACTGATACTTATTAGTAGAGAATAAATAAAATTTAAAAAAGAAATGAGGTAATTTTCTACACATCAGGTGGCAAGTAATAAAATGACTGTTAATGCCTGATATTAGTGAAGACTTGAGTAATCAGGCACTCTTAATATTATAATGCTTTGAGTTTGAAAAATTCCATGTGGAATCAGTTTGGGAAAATGTATCAGAGCAATAATAATGTTGATAGAGATCTGTTTCTCAATGTCAGCACTGTTGATATTTTGGGCTGGGCAATTCTTTGTTGGGGTGGAGGTAGAGGGCTGTCCTGTGCATTATAGGATCTGTCAAAACATCTCTGGTCTCACATACTCATTACATGCTGGTTGCACACCCACCCCCAAAAAAGACAAAACACAAATGTCTTCAGACATTATCCAGTGTCACTTGGAGAGCAAAATCTCCCTTGGGAACGACTAATGTAGATTAATACTTATTGAGATAAAAACAAAGCCTCAATATATTTTTGAGTGAAAACACTATATTTTTTATAAAGCTTTTCATAATACTGTAATGGTATCAAAAGACCATTTTACTATACCATGTATCTACAGCTCTCTGTTTATAGCAAATATCCTTAATCACTATATTAAAGTACCTTTCTGATTTTAAAGGATACAGTTTTACAAATTTAATAAGAACCTTGTTTTAGGAATGCTGCTCTTTTGATATAAGCCGATAGCAAGTTCCTTGAAATTAGCAGCACAGCTATCACTTTAAGAAGATAAATGAGACTGAAGAAATAATATTTGCTTTAAACAGAAAATATAAGCATACATCTATATTTTCCATATTTCAAATAATTGTATTTTTAGTTCATTTGCTATAGCCTTTAAAATTAATTGTGGTTTTCACATGTTCTGCCATTTTTTCACATTCATGAATCCTTAAAATGTTCTCTTAGAAAAGATGTTTTTCAAGTTTTAATACTAAAATAAGCAAACAAACAAAAATAAACCTACTTCTTCAGAGAATGCCACAGAAAATCAATATATATCTATATTTAAATATTAAAAGATTGTTTTTTCTAAATAATAGTTTTACCTAACTGTGGCTTTGTGTGAAATATCTATGATTAAAAATGATGGATGCTCGAAGAATAGCAAATGATCTTAGAGAAGGGAGAAAGTCAGTGCTACAACTTTAAAAAGAGATTTATTTTCATACAGAATTTCAGATAGTATAAAGACTACAGTGGTCCAATCTTAGCATGTAGGTATAGCTAGAGAGTAAAATGCTCTCTTAGAATCTCACTGTGAATTGATGTATAAATCTAAGTAAAGGAGACAGAACTCTAATGATTTTAAGGTAGTCTTAAAATATTTTCAACTAACATTTGTATACTAAAACTTATTAATGTGGTGTAGAAAGACTTCAGGGTGTTGCTAATATTTGATTAAATGCTATTGCAGATAACTCATTTTTATTTCTATTCATTCCAAACATTAATTTTAATAAATATTTTCACACTGTCATTTTCCTAATATTTATAACCAGGATTTATTTACCTTATCCCTTGGTGAAAGGATAATAAAATTCATACTTAGAAGATTTGAGTTATTATTTATTTAACTGCAGAGACTATATAAATCATTT
>NW_006408528.1:28529465-28558421 GCF_000296735.1 Chrysochloris asiatica
AGGACTTTAAAAAGGTCATGGAAAAATTCCATTATCTTTCTATTCCATTTTTTTTGTGATGTTGCTTTGTATACACACACCTAGTATATGTTAGAAAAAAATAAGTATGAACTACTGAGAATAAAATAGTTAAGAGCTTCAAGTCAGATTTTCTGACAATTACATCTCCACTACTCAATAATTAAGGAGCTCTGGTAGTGTAGTGGTTACAAATCAGGCTGCGAACTGCAAGGTCAGCAGTTCAAAACTACCAGATGTTCCGCAGAAGAAAGATGAGGCTTTCTGCTCCCATAAAGCTTTACAGCCTCGGAAACCCTGTACAGGGTCGCTGTGAGTCAGAACCAACACCATGACACATAACCAAACCCAAACTCAACAATTACCTTGGACAAGTTACTTAGCATGCTTAGACTCATTTTATGCATCTAAAAATTATACAATAAGAGTATCTATCTAGTAGCACTGTAGGATAAGCACTGGACTGCTGATCACAAGGTCGGCTGTTCAAACCCACCAATCATTCTGTGGGAGAAATATGAGTCTGTTCTCATAAAGATTTACAATCTCAGGGTCTCTGAGTGGCACTTGACACAATGGAGATTGGGTTTGGTTTGGTGTCCTATTGGGATACTGTAAACAGTGTATAGCAGTTACTCAAAAACTTTACTTCTGTTTCATCTTTTAATTGATTGATTCATTCATAATTTTCTATTAAATACCTTTAGGAGATCCAATAATATAAATAATACTTCTTTAAATAGTTTATAATGCAGACACGAGGCCTGACGTGGCCCTATGGGTTAATGAACTGGGCAGCAAAGTTGGTTTGAACCACAAGGTCGGTGGTTCAAGCTCACCAGATGCTTTGGAAACCTTATATAAGGTTGCTATGGGTTGGAACCAAATTGGTAACACTTAACAACAACAATAATATATAATGAAAGCATAGATGTCTAGTGGGAAACATGTTATGTTCATAAAATTTTGAATTCAGAGTTTTAAGAAAGAAAGGTATCTTTAAATTTTCAGCAAGAACCAACATTTGGCTTTGAGATTATTCACACACATACAGACTAGTAGGTTCTTACCTACTCTTCTACAGGCAAACACTTTATTGTCTTCTTTCTTCAAATTTAAGTTGAATTAATACATGATACAGTGTGGCACTATTGGCTAATGTGTCAGACTGCAAAGTTGTTTGAACTACAAGGTTGGTAGTTCAAGCTCACCAGCTGCTCCTTGGAAACCCTATACAAGGTCTCTGTGGGTTGGAATAGACTCAACAGCACTTAACAACAACAACATAGTTTGTATCACATATCTGCAGGGGCTTCCAAACGTTTATGGAAAAATAAAATTGAAAGCTAATGAAAAATTTCCACAACTTTTATGAATCGCCCTCATATTTTTCAGGCATGAGTAATGTGGTGGGTACTATGGAGAAAAATAAAAGAGAAATGAAAGTAGTATTTGATGGTGAGATGAAAATAGGCCAGACAGCAGAGTTTCTCAATGTTTTACTAAAAGTGTGCAACAGAAACATTTTAGAGTATTTTTTAAAAAATTCATCAATCCAGAATCTTTGGATTCAGAGCTTTAAGTAGTGCTTCATCTTATTTGGAAGCATATGAAATGTTGGCTTACAGGAAGATATCTATAGAGAGAAAGCACTGGTGGTATAGTTAAGCACTCAGCTACTGATAGAAAGGTCAGTGGTTCAAATCCACCAGCTGCTCCCTAGGAGAAAGATATGTCAGTCTTCTGTGAAGATTACAACACTGGTAATCTACAGGGTAGTTCTACACTGTCCTATGGGATACCGATGAGTCATAATTTGATTTGATGACAGTGGATTTGGTTTTTGCTGTATCTATGTAGAATTCAAATTCTAAAAATGTGATTTTAAATAAAAGTTGAAATATTTTCGTAAGTACTGTATAATGACTAGATAGTGTTCCACTTAGCTGATCACCAGGTTCTTCTTCCTAGTCTAATGCATTTGAATAAGTGTGTTGACATAGATATATTGACTAGATCATGAACTGTCAGAAAAAGGAACAAATCTGTCCTTGAAAGCGTACAGCCAGAACGTTCCTTAGAAGTTGGAATGTTGGTACTTGGTGTCACATAATTTGGGCATGCTATCAGAAGGGAGCAGTCCCTGGAGAAAGATACCATGCCTGGTAAAATAGAGGATCAGCAAAATAAATGGAGGCCCTCAATGATATGGATTGACATAGTGCCTGAAGTAATAGGTTCAAATCTAGCAGATGTCATGAGGATGCACAGGCGTGGGCAGCTATTCATTCTGTTGTCATTATGAGTCAAAATTGACCCAACAGCACCTATCAACAACAACAATAATGAACTTAATTTCATTAAAGAAATTAAGGAATTTGTTGATCAATCTGGTGGTTAGGAATAAAAGACTTCATATTAATTAAGGATAAATTGAACATATCAGTCTTTCTCATCACAATTACGAGAAATAATATATAGTTGTTTATATTAAAAATGTTAAGCAATTGACTTAAGTGAAAAAGCTACTAGTTTGGATGTTTAATGACCATGTTGTTGTTGTTAAATGCCATCCAGCTGATTCCAACCCATAGCGACCCTGTGTTGGGTTTCCAAGGAGCAGCTGGTGAGCTTGAACCGCTGACCTTGCAGTTCAAACAACTTTGCAGACTGGTGAATTAACCCACAGCACCACACTAGGACTCCTTAATGGCCATAGTCTGAATTAATTCTAGCTTTTACTAAAGACTGACCTCAGTCTACTTTTAAGACAAAACCCTGCATCAGGATAAACTAATTCATTTAAAATACATAAAATGTGGAAAGTAAACATTGAGTAAAACCCTTTGCATGCATTTATTAATTCTCTTGGGATTGCTCAATAAGTAACAATCAAATTTGCATCTATTATGAAGGAATCCATTGTCATTATTTATTTATTTATGGTTCATTTATTTTAGCTTAGAGCATGTCTATGGATTAACTACCAGCTGGGCCTAAACAGTGCCTGACTGAAATTTATGCCATCAGTTCTGAACCATTAGCCATTAAGCTCCAGGAAATGTCTTGTGCGTTATTCATTACTGCAAAAATGCTTCCAAATTGTAGCATCTTCTAACCCTTTCTCTGCGTAGCAATTAAACCCCAGTAGGGAGATTATGAAAAAAGAGTAATTAGCACATTTTAGTTAGAAATCACTTGCAGTTTTCAGTTGACTTTTTTCATTAACCATTTTTTTTTTTTTTCCTGCTATTGAGAAAAACTAAACTTTGGAATACTCTAAAAAAAATAAGATAATTGTATTTTGTTAATCCTCTCTTCCTCACTAACGTTGCTAATTCCTCTCCTTGAGAGGTTTTGCAATGATTTTTTAAGTATATCCAGTTTTAGTTATTTTAAATCTCATGAAAATCAAAGCAACCTTCAGAAAAAAATATAAATGGACCAAGTGACAGTTAAAAAAAAGGAAAATGAGCCATGAGTTTGACAATCAAGGAGGATTAGTCTTATTCATTGGTCGGTTCATTTGTGTTCATTATTGAGCATCTTGATAGAATGTTAAGCTCTTTGAAGCTTGATTCAGTGTAAACAATTCAAAGTGTCAACAGTCATCAAACCAAACATCAGAGTCTCCCCAGATAGAAACCAAACGACTCCTTATATCAACCAATATCAGTAGTCACAAACGTAACAATAGCCAATATAACTGATACAAAATCACTTATAAGAATACTGCAGGTATGGTGTAGTTGAGTTTTAATGAAAGGCAAAACCATCTGTTGTTTTCTGTACTTCTTAATGTTAGTAATGTGCACTGCATGTATTGTTGCAGCACATAATTTGCTGATGTTCTCATTCTCAGATACTAACTCACAAATGCTCTATATTATGATTTATAGAGATCCTGATAATAAAAGGCAATAACAATGAAACTTTAAAAAAACAACCCAAAATCCAAAGAGGTATTCTACTTATATCAGAACTCCCTTTAAGTAGAGCCATTTGAAGTGAATCCCTTTGTAAGTCAGGACTAGCAAACTATATTGGCAGTTGAATAGTCTTGATGTTATAGTACTCAGAATGGCTAATAATGTTTAGTAAATTATCTGATTCTTGGTTGTTTGGATATTGCTAAATAGCTTTAGTTTTACAGAACAGAAATACTTACGAATACAGGCAGTTCCTTAGTTACTAATACCTGACTTTTGAACAACTCCAACTTGCCCTTTAAATAGGGTTGCAAACCAATTTGAACCAGTTTTGTCATGGCCATCGATGAGAAACAGGAACCTGAAATTTTACAACTTGGTTATTTGATGTGGTAAGCTTACCTTACCATGGAAAACTTTCAGGTTGAAGCCCTGGAATGGGAGACTTGGAAGAGGCTAGGGAGACAGAAGTATGAGACTGGGTTATTGACAGAACCCTGGAGAGCCACGTTAGCTGACATCTTTAAGTGGGATGTCACCATCTTTGAGCACCCTGTTTTGTCTCAAAATCCTTTTTTTGTTTATGTAAATTTACCCTCACTGTAATATAGTGCACAGTGGATTAAGTAAGTGTTGGGTTGCTGACTATAAGGTAGGCAATTCAAATCTCCCAGCCACTCTTCAGGAGAGAGATGAGGCTGCCTGCTCCAATCATAATGTAGTCTCTGAACCCTGTGGAACACTGTAGTTTTACTCTGAGCCCGAATCAATTCATGGCAGTGAGTTTGGTTTTGGTGGTAATACGATTAAACCTGGAGTCCTGGTGGGACACGGTGGGTTAATATGCTGGACTGCAAGTTTGGCTTGAACCACAAGGTCGGTGGTTCAAGCTCTATAGTCACTTTTTGGAAACCCTATACAGGGTCGCTATGGGTTGGAACCAACCAAGTCCATGACACTTAGCAACAACTAAAACAATAATTGAATCAAGCCCTGGTGGTGGTTGGTGATGTGCCGTGGAGTCGGTTCCAACCCATAGTGACCCTGCACAGGGTTTCCGAGGCTGTAAATCTTTACGGAAGCAGAAAGCCTCATCTTTCTCCTGTGGAACAACTGGTAGTTTTGAACTGCTGACCTTGCTGTTCGCAGCCCGATTCATAAACACTTGGAAGAAGTGCAGCCTGAGTGCTCCTTAGAGGCCAAGCCAAACTTGGTCTCTCATACTTTGGACATATTGTCAAGAGGGACCAGTCACTGGAGAAGCATATCATATTTGTTAAGGTGGAGGGTCAGAGAAAAAGAGGAAGACCCCCAACAAGATGGATTGGCCAAGTGACAGCATCGATGGACTCAAGCGTGGCAACAGTAGTGAGGTTGGCCCAGGATGGGTCAGTGTTTCATTCTGCTCTGCATAAGGTCGCTATGTGTCGGTACTGACTCAATGGCACCTAACAACAACTCCAACAACTCACAATAAATTCTTTATAACATTGTTGTGCTTAGCTGCTGTTGTTAGGTGACTTCAAGTTGGTTCCGACTCACAGCGACCCTGTATTAATTTCTGAGGCTGTGAATCTTCTGGGAGCAAAAAGACCTCATCTTTCTCCCATGAAGTGGCTGGCAGACATGAACCTCGGCCCTTGTGGTTCGAAGTCCAGTGCTTATTGTATGGAATTACTTTCACTTAATGCATTTGCAGCTTTTAAATCATTGAAAAGGCCTTGAGACTTTCTGACACTAAAGTAAAGCTAAATAAAAGAGCTGTATGCACCTGTTTTCAATAACCTATGAATTGTTAAAGACAGGAACTGTTGTTCTAAATCCTGATACCGCCTCTAAGTTTTGTATGTATATATTTATTTTTACAGGTGAAGGTGATACTACACCTACCATAGTCAACTTGGACCGTAAGTAACCTTTCAAAATATAAAGTACCTTTCAAAATATAAAGTACCTCTGAGTCTTTCTACATCAGAAATGTTATTTTTATTTTGTATAATAAATACTAAGGAGCTCTGGTAGTGTAGTGGTTACAAATCGGACTGCGTACTGCAAGGTCAGCAGTTCGAAACTACCAGCTGTTCCGCAGGAGAAAGATGAAGCTTTCTGTTCCCATAAAGATTCACAGCCTCGGAAACCCTGTACAGGGTCGCTATGGGTCGGATCTGACTCGACAGCACTTAACAACAACATAATAAATACTATGTTCACTTCCATAATTAAAGTAAATTGGAACTGTTTGTTCTTAATTATGTTTTTCTATGTGCATAAATTAAGTTACAAAGAGAACTAACTGCACACTGAAAATGAAAGTTCGATTCTCAGAAAACCTACTAGGTACTATTTTTTACTTTGAAAAAGCACTTATCTTTGATTTTAATTTAGACACGATGTATATAATGTACCTTCCCAAGGATATTGAAGTCAGAATAAAAGGGGAAATGCTGAAAAATTGTGCATTGTCTTAGTTTTGCTCAGTCTTCAAAGCTCTTGGCTTTCCCTCCAGTCTACCAGGTAAATGACACAATCTCAGAGGTTCAGTTAATCCTCAGTTTAAGAAGCTCTGCTAAGAGCTGCTTGTTTTTTGTTTTTACATATTTTGTGCAGAAAGAAGTTAATCAAGTGTTTTGATCTTAAAAGCCACCTGTTGTGCCCGAGGCTGAGGAAACAAATAGGAATCTAGTCTAGACCATAGAAAGGATAAGACAGAAGGGATGAGGCAAGGAACACAGAATGGGGTCAGGATAAAGTTTACTCCCAAGAATTCTGTATTATTATGCCACTTTGGCATAATGATCTGGACATACTCATTATGTCATTTGAATGCAATCTCAATAGATAGTATGTTGGTAGCTTGTTCAAACAAATCTTACTGTGTTAATTCAGGATTAACTGGCAATAGCTTTCAGTGACATTTAGAACTAATCATTATAAGTAATATTGATTCATTTCATGTAGAGTTGAGTTAGGGAAATACAGTTAGCAACTACTGCCCCTACCATAGCAATTTTTTCTGCCTTGAACTAACTAGTTATTTGTGTCACTCAGCTCCTTAGGTGGGAATACAAGAGTTTGGACCTAATTTGATAATGTGCGCACACTATTTGCTCTTTCATCATAATGTTCTCAGACACAGCAAATGTAGTTACATTCATCTGGTTGTCATTCCATTTAAGAAATCCAAGAGGTACCATTTATTTTTAAATGTTATGTTTGGTTCTGTTTTCAGATCCTGTAATATCTTGTGCCAAAACAAAACAATTGAGAGTTGTAAATGGAATTCCAACGCGAACAAATGTAGGCTGGATGGTTAGTTTGAAATACAGGTAAGTGTTAGTCATGCAAGTCATACATGTCCAGGTTGTTTGCAAATGTTACGTTCTGAAAAGTATGGCTGCATGTGGTCATTCAGGCTGGACAGTGAATGTATCCAAGAATGGACTGATCATATTCCACTTGCCAAATTGTGAACCCCAAATGTTGCAATTCATTCTTCCAGAGGTAGTGCTTTTTTAAATGCTCAGAATGGTCCCATATGTATTGAAAGTGTTCCTAATACCAAGTGACTCTTTAGTTCTGATTAAGCAAATGGCACAGAGAAGCTACTTACACACCACTATTGCTATCACTGTAGTTTTTGTTGTTGTTGCTGTTAAGTGCTGTCAAGTCGGTTCTGACCTATAGTGACCCTATATAGGGTTTCCGAGGAGCCACTGGTGAGTTTTAATCTCCCTTGCAGTTCAAATGGCTTTGCAGTCTGGCGCATTAATCCACAGTGCCATACCAGGACTCCCAATCACTGTAGTAGGTACATTAAATCTGTTCATTATTTCCCAATCTATAAAAATGACTTTATTTTCCAACATGCCCATGAATACCAGAAATTTTATATTTGTGTTTAATTTCTGATTTTTTCCTAGTAATTTTAATGAAAAATAACAATAATTCTAAATTCTAGAGCCTTTTTGTAATTAAGAAAAGGATTATTGTTGTTATTAGGTGCCAATACATCGGCACCAACTCATAGCGACCCTATGTACAACACAACAAAACACTGTCCGGTCCTACTCCAGCCTCACAATTGTTGCCATATCTGAGCCCATTGCTGATTTCACTGTGCCAATTCATCTCATTGGGGGTCTTCCTCTTTTTTTCCGACCCTCCAGTTTAGCTTACCAAACATGATATCCTTCTCCAGGAACTGGTCCCTCCTGATAATATGTCCGAAGTGTGAGAGACAGATGAAGTCTGGCCATCCTGGCTTCCAAAGAACATTCTGGTTGTAGTTCTTCCAACATAGATTGGTTTGTTCTTTTGCAATCTGTGGTACTTTTAATATTCCCTCCAACACCATAACTCAAATAAATCAATTCTTCTTTGGTCTTCCTTATTGTCCAACTTTCATATGCATAGGAGTCTATTGAAAATACCATACTTGGGTTATGCACACCTTAGTCCTCAAACTAAACATCTTTGCTTTTAAACACTGTAAAGAGGTAGTGTACAACAGATCTGCAATATCTTGCTTAATTTCTTGACTGCTGCTTCGATGACTGTTAATGGTTTACACAAGCAAAATGAAGTCTTTGACAATGTCAATCTTTTCTCCATTTATATGGATGTTGTTTACTGGTAGTTGACTATTCTTAATATCATAGTACTCCATGTGGATAAAAAAGTTCTTGTCTTATCTATTTCTTACTGTTCTTAAGAATCCATGACATCTCATATATAAAGACACTGTGAAAATGTTATTAAGTTTAATAATTATGTGGTAAAAACTATATATTGAAAATTGTTGTTGTTAAGTGCTATCAGGTCAGATCAACTCATAGCTCTTTATAGGTTTTGGAGGAGCAGCTGGTGGGGTTGAGCCACTGACCTTATGATTCAAACTGACCTTGCAGCCCAGTGCTTATCCTACAGTACCACACCATGAGTCACAACATGAAATCTGGGTTTTACAACTTTCCATATCTTGCATATATTATGAAATACTGATGTAGTGTTGTAGGATAAGCACTGGACTTCTAACTACAAGGTTGTTGGTTCACAGTCACCAACCACTCCTCAGAAACCTTATATAGTTTCACTATAAGTTGGAACCAACTCAATGACACTTAACAACAACAACACATATATGATATTAAAATGTTAACATATTTGTCTATACTTCCTATAAGAACCCCAATGTGCACAACACCTCAAAATTTACTTTTATTCTTACCACATTTTCCCTGTTTGATTGACACCCAAAACATCCCTCTAGCCCCTAAGCCTTGACACTTTTTTTTTTTCCCACTGTTATTTTTGTGGCTTTCTTATTCTATTTTTTTCTGGCTGGAAATTCTTTATCATTCCTCAAATCCCAGCTTGAATGTCTCTTCTTGATGGAAGCTTCTACTTTTCCTTCACCCCAAGCCTCCAGTAATAAAGTAACAAAGGTGTATTTTATATAGGAACATTAAAGTTAGATAGATTCAACTTGAAACGGAAGTTCTTTTATGAATAGACTGTTTTGTGGTAAGCATAGGGTTTGCATCCTTTGATATATACCAGTAAATTTAAGATTACCATGATACTGTAAAAAATGGCCTCACAATATTATGATAATCTCAAATTGATTATGTACCTTTCAAGGAGTAATTTGTCAAATTTTATAAATATTGATACCAGATAATTCTATTGTAGTAGCTGTCCTATGTGGATAGTACTGAAAGAGAATTGTGAAACAAGCAGAATATTAAAGTTGATTGTGCAGTATGAAGAGTTAATAAAAAATGAGATTTTAAAAAAATTTGAAGTGTTTAATTTTCGTTGTTACAGAAAATATTCAAAGAATTCATATCTTTGAATTCACATTTTTTGGTAATCCCATAATCCAGGATGGAGGCCAGAGGGTAGGGAGATGAAGACTTTATGTTTCTCAATTATTTTTGCCAATTAGAAAGTGTACAAAGATGCTCCTGGTGTGGCACTAAAGGATCAGTACTGGATTGTGAACTGCAAGGTCAGCAGTTCCGAGCCACCAGCTTGTCCTTAGTCTCTATGATTTAAATCGACTCAACAACAGTTAACAACAACAGCAACATTTAAAATTCATGGAGAAGCAGGTGAAACCCTTATCATCAGAGTAGAGAATTATATGTTTTTTTAAAAAAATACTTACTATTATTATTTTTTTATTCAAATTCTTAGTAAAAACTGCTGTTTCGTTATTCTTCCAAAACACATATACTGAGAGGGATAGAAATTAAAACAATATTTTTCTCTGATCCTCCTGTGTGATCTAGACCATAAATAACTGTGATCTTAGTCAGGGACTCTTCTTGCATTACTCTGTGAAGCACTGAACATCTGTAGTTCTTGGAAATGAAAATTGTGAAAAGTTGTACTTTTATTCATGTGTCTGCCAAAAGAACAATGGATTTACAGAGTTTGGATATCAGTGACTACATGTACTAGTATTTATTATTCTTTACAAATGTTTTACAATGTCCATGATTTGTCCTGCAAAAATGTTTTCATTTTGTAAGTGAAATATTGTATGGCTGGTCTTAAGTTGAAAAATTCATTCACACTCAGTTAAAACTTAGTTAACATGGATAAGAACTAAATAGTGATAGAAAAAAAGAAGAAAATAGCATACAGATAATCTATTGCTATCACCAGATGATTTTCAGATTTAAATAAGAATGCAAATTTACATTTTTAATAAGTTCTTATTTTAAAATAGGTCCACATTGAGGTTTTTGGCATTCTGATTTTTCTATATGTGTAGCAATATTCTTTCGTAAGGGCAGGGTGTACATGTTTGAGTGTGTATGTAAGTGATGATGTTGGTGTGTAGTGACTGAGTTTTTTAAATTATGCAAAAAAAGAAATATTTCATCAAAACATAATCATATTATATAAAAGCAAGTGTTAAAACAGCCAATTACAAATATCTCCCTGAAATAAAAAAAAATACTCATGAATCCAATTGAGTCATTTTCTATATTTTCCCCTCTAGTGGATTTGGTTTTAACAGAGCCATAGGATTTACATTAATTGGCAGATACCGTTTCTTGCACAGATGTTACTTGTTTCTCTTTCCTCTTTCTCATAGAAATAAACATATCTGTGGAGGATCATTGATAAAAGAAAGTTGGGTTCTTACTGCAAGACAATGTTTTCCTTCTCGGTAAAGTGATTTTGAAACAAATATTTTTTTTGAGCTTCTAAGTTATGTATGTTTTCTGCTTTCTTTTAAGCTTAAAACTGTGTATTCATTTATGGGGCTTTATCAGCATGTGGAGTGAACAAGTTGATTTATTTTCCAGATTTACCTTGTCTTATAAAACTTACTTTGACGTCTTTTATACGTCTTTTCACAATTAACATAACCTGCAAGGGTTTATTCTAACTTGGAGGAAAATGTTACTAAAATTATAAGAGGAACCTAATTTGCACTATATGTATCTAGATAGAAATACTTTTGCTGTATTATTCATAAAAATTTCTCACTCAAAATCAATGGCATGTTATCTATAAGAGCATTATAAACATTTTACTCAGCTTAGTAATTATGGGGTTGTTATTGTTGTTGAGAGCCATCGAGTCAGTTCTGACTCATAGCCACAATATATAGGATTTCCAGGAGTGACTGGTGGGTTTGAACTGCCAGCCTTGTAGTTCGAAGTCCAGTGCTGATCCTACAGCGCCACACCAGATGTTAAGAACGATACACTGAAAATAGGAGGAACATAAAATCTGGCCTTACAACTTTCCATATCTTATGTATGGTTATGGAGTCCTGGTGTCGCCCTGTAAGAGAAGTACTGATTTTCTAACTGCAAGGTTGGTGGTTCAAAACCACCGGCTGCTCCTTTTTGATGTAAACACATTCTCAGGATAATAGTTAGAATAATTTTTAATGAAAACTTGCATAAGGAAAAGTTATGGAGACAGCCTTTGTAAATTTAATTCTTGCTTCGCATCTAACACATTTGATTTATAAATCTTCAACCCCCATTATCAAACCAAACATATACAAAGTTAAGATAAATAATACAAAATTTGTAGTAAATTATGATCCATCTAGTGTGTTTACCTGAGAATGTTTCGCAAGCTAGTTACTCTGCAGCAAATGCACTTATAAGATTTGTAAATAGCTGTTAGAATCTCAGAAATGTAAAAGCTCTTTCTACTTATGTATGTAGCATTCTAATTCTCCCTAGTAAAAATGTTGCTGTTTATTACACTTGGAATACAATTTTCAATTATGGTGTTTCACTGTACTTAAAAGCAAAAATAACAATATACACACATCTGGAGTATGTTCCAAAATTTAGAATCATATTTTACATTTTATTATTATTTATTTTTGAATTTAGAAACAAAGACTTGAAAGATTATGAAGCTTGGCTTGGAATCCATGATGTCCATGGGAGAGGAGATGAGAAACGCAAGCAGGTTCTCAATGTTTCCCAGCTGGTATATGGGCCCGAAGGATCAGATCTGGTTTTATTGAAGCTTGCTAGGTTAGTTCATTAGAAGATTTTGTATTTTTAATGTACACTAGGATTATTGAAGTATTTTCTTCAGTTGTATGATCTATCCTTTCTCTCTCGTGAAGATTCATCGTAAAATACTGCATATCATATGCATTGAGAGAGAGAAAGACAGTGACAAAGGCATTTTTTAAAATGAAGATAACCAATACTCTAATTTTCCTGCTTTAAAACTGAAAGCTGAATGAGTTATTATTTGGTCACTTTAATATATAAAATAATGATGTGCTTTTTAGAGCACACAGCAGTGCTTTTTTATTCTTAAATGCTATTGTTGTTAATGCTGTCGTTGCCCTTGAGCTGGTTTTTCCTCGTAGTGACCCTGTATATGGTTTCAGAGGAGCTTCTGGTGAGTGTGCACTACTAACCTTATGGTGAGCAGTCCAGTGCTTATCCTACAGTGCCGCATCAGACCTTTTTATTCTTATATAAAAGCAGATAAATGACTCATCTCTCTGCTATCTACTTCTGATTGCTACATTGAATACTAGATATACCCTTGTCATTTTTGTAAGATGACAAGACTGTTTATTTTCTTTAAATATATTAAACACAAATAACATATTTTAATATATATATTTTTGTGTTGGATCCAGTCAAGAACATGTATCTTTATATATTCTCTTTCCAGGCCTGCAGTCTTGGATGACTTTGTTAGTACAATTGATTTACCTAATTATGGATGCACCATTCCTGAAAAGACCACTTGCAGTGTTTATGGCTGGGGCTATACTGGAAGTAAGTATTTCGTAAAAAACAAAGGCAGTGCCATGTAACAAGGTTATATTCATTTTATAGAAATATCATTTTTATTTGTGTCTTATTTTTTTCCACCATTACTTTGTGCTCATTGATTGCATTTTTTTTTTTTTTTTACTCCATTCTAGTGATCAACTCTGATGGTCTATTAAGAGTAGCTCACCTCTATATTATGGGGAATGAGAAATGCAGCCAGTATCATCAAGGGAAGGTGACTCTGAGTGAGTCTGAAATATGTGCTGGGGCTGAAAAGATTGGATCAGGTCCATGCGAGGTAAAAAGAGAGCCCTGTATCCAGAATCCGTGGTGTTGAGAGCACAGTCTCTCATGTTGACCTTTCTCTCTGTGTACAAATATTTTTCTCATTTCAAATTCATTGCCTACTAATCTGTCTAAGAAAGAAATAGGAAAGATAAACTCTTTACAAATTTCTTTTCGCTAAGCAGTAAGACAACCTTACCTTCATTAGCAGCAAGCTATAATGACATTTTCCTCTCAAACAGCATTATTTTTCTTTTAGAAATAATAAATAAATCAATAAACCAATACAGCTGCAACTCTAAGGGAAAGTTATTCACATTAGAAATAGCCAATATGTAGTCTGATAAAATAGCTTGCATTTTTCTAATGCTTTTTCTAAATTTATCTGATCTTCCCCAAACTTCCCTAAATGAACCCCATTAAGTATTACCAGATGCATGCCTAGTATTGAACTTTTAAATGTGCTTTTGGTTAGCCTTTGTGTGTATGTGTTTGTTGTAAAATAGCTCCAAAAGGTCACAGTTTGTTACTTTAAGAGCTTGCATATTTCTATTTGTTAGGCAACTCTTCTTTTAACTTGGAAGTGCTGCTATCCCTATTTAACACAGACAAGCTGTTAGGTTGTTTTAGATTTGAATTTTGACTGTGAGAGACATGCTTTCCAAACTTCAGGACTATGGAATTGGTGAATACTATATGTAGCGTAGTTCTGGTGTGGTGCTGTATGGTAAGCACTGGACTGTTGATCACAAGGTTGGTACTTCAAACCCATCAGCCACTCCTTAGAAACCCATGCAGGGTCGGAATTGACTATGAGTCGGAACTGACTCAACATCACTTAACAACAAATTAAAAAAAAACTGTAACAAGGCATAGATTGAGTTCAATAGCAGTGAGTTGTTTACTAAGTTAAAAAACTTTGTGAGCTGCTCTAAATGGCATGGTTGGAAACAAAGTATGTGATAACAACCTCTTTTGAATTTGGTGTCTTTCCAGTAACTGTGTACAACAGAATGAAACATGTATGCCTGAGTCCATTTATGCATTTACTATATTAATCCCTCTCACTGGGGTCGTCCTCTTTCTTGCTGACCTCCTACTTTTCCAAGCTTAATATCCTTCTCTACAGACTGGTGCCTCTTTCTTTTCCTTTTTTCATTAAGTTTTTATTGTGAACTGAGTGATAGTTTACATCAGTTTTACACTCATGCAATGATTACAGTCTTCCTCTGTGCATGATCATTCAACAGTATTTGCTTCTATTCCCCCTGGGTTTTTTTTTTTTGGATGTTCATAAAAACGCTCAGGATTATATAGTTATTTTAACAACCAAAGGGCACATTCTGCAAGCCAGCCTCTGAGCTGCTGGTACACAACCTTTCTCTTTCCATGGGTCTGGAGTCCTCAGCTCCTCTGTTTTTCCATGTCCTCATCTCTGCCTCCTACCACTCGTCTTTCAGTTTGTTGTATTGTGGTGGCTTGTGAGTTGCTGTGATTCTGGAAGCTATGCCACAGGTATTTTAAATACCAGCAGGGTCACCCATGGTGGACCGGTTTCAGATGAGCTTCCAGATACACAACATTCTTATCAATGGAGAAAAGATTGAAGTTCTCAAAGACTTCATTCTTCTTGGATCGACTATCAAGACTCATGGAAGCAGCATTTGGCAAATCTGCTGGAAAGACCTATAAGTGTTGAAGAGCAAAGATGTCAGCTTGAGGACTAAGGTGCTCCTAACCCAAGTTATGGTATTTTCAATAACCTCATATGCATGCGAAAGCTGGACAGTGAATAAGGAAGACCCTAGAAGAATTGATGCTTTTGAGTTATGGTGTTAGAGGAGAATAATGAAAGTGCCATAGGCTGCCAATAGAACCAACAGATCTGTGTTGCAAGAACTATAGCTAGAGTGCCCCTTGGAGGCCAAGATGGCCAAACTTTGTCTCTCATACTTCAGACACATTGTCAGGAGGGACCAGTCGCTGAAGAAGAATATCATGTTTGATAAGGTGGAGGTTCAGAGAAAAATAGGAAGACCCTCAGCGAGATGGGTTGGCAAAATGGCAGCATCAATGGGTTCAAGTGTGGCAACAATTGTGAGGTTGGCCCAGGACCGGCCAGTGTTTCTTTCTGTTGTACATAGAGTTACTATGAGTCGGTATCTACTCGATGGCACCGAACAACAACAACAACATCTCTGCCTCCATCTTTGGTGTTGCTCCTTCTCTGGATAGGGTCCCACATTCCACTCATGATCTTTTCCCTTGATGCTTTTAGGGTCCCCTGTTTTTGGAATGTAAGAATAACTGCTCCTTGCTTTTTGTTACAAAACTTCTACCTTTACAGTTGTGGCAATTGCAATTAGTCATGATAACAATTATTCACTACTGAATCATAAGAATCTTATCGCCATTTCTTTTCCCTAGACGTAGCTAGACAAGATGAAAACTATTCAGTGGGGATTCTACCTTCTTCTTGCCCACTCTGAAACTAAACTTGCTTGTAAACTTGCAAGCCAATCACTTCATGCCTTTATAGCAACCCCAGCCCCATTTTAAGTAGCCAATGTCTAAATTGCCCATCCCTATCAACCCTGTATACAGAGGGGATAGGATTGATACTTGATGTGAAGCCTCCTTCCCTCTCAGTAGATATTTTGAGCTACTACATCCATAAGGTGGAAGGTCAGAGAAAAAGAGGAAGACCCCAGCGAGATGGATTGGCCAAGTGGCAGTATCAATGGGCTCAAGCATGGCAACAATAGTGAGGTTGGCCCAGGATTGGGCAGTATTTCATTCTGCTGTGCACAACGTTGCTATGAATTGGTACCAACTCGATGGCACCTAACAACAACAACAACAGCAGCATCCATAAGTATAGGTCAAGTTCATTCAATTGTAGCAATTTACAATTGTTTCCTTTATCAGAAATGAAACAAAACAAAATTATCTTCCTCTAGTTGAGTTCTGATCATCAGGCCATCGAAGCTAGGTTAAATGGGTACTATCTACAAGTTTGGGTGTTCTTGTGCATCTCTCCTCACTTTACATCAGCTGGGAGCTTTGCTCTTAGCTCTAGCCCTCTGTGGCTATGTCCTTGTCCATGAGCTCAGGAGTTCCCAGGTCTCACCACACTTTGGATCAATCAGCCCTTCCTCTTCTCTCTCTCATCTCTGGGTTGACAGGAATTTATGGAACATGGTTGAATTCAGCCCATATCTTCATTGCTGCCTTTTCCCCTCTTCCACTCACCAGCAGACCAGTGTAATCACCAGCAAGCTTACATGCCTGCTCATGTGTTCCCTTTGAGATTCAGTCTTGGAGGGGAGTTTGTCCTGAAAGGACTTGATGGCTCCTTGGAAAACAACTTGCTTTTTCTTGCAGTAACCAATCAGACTGCCATTTTTGTTATTTTTTATTTTTCCTGCTGGTCTTTCTTTCAGAAGTATCTTCTGTTCTTTTAGCTGTTCCAGGCTGGTCTGCTTGTCCTTTCAGGTGGGAATGTCCCACCTCAGAATGTTCTGTATAGGGCTCAGGGTTCCCAGAGTGGTGGTTCTTGATAACAGGTCCCAAGTATGTGAGACACAGCCTTGCCATCCTAGTGTCTAACAAGCATTCTGGCTGCACTTCTAAGACAGACTTGTTTATTATCCTGGCTGTCTATGGTATATCCAGTATTCTTCACCAACACTATAATTTAAATATATCAGTTCTTCTTTGGTCTTTCTTATTAGTTGTCCAACAACAATATAATGAGATCATTTACAGCAGATTTGTGCAATGCAATTTTCTATTCGATTTCCTAACTCCTGTTTTTGGAGACACTGATTGTGGGTCCAAGAAAAATGAAGTTCTTGACAACTTCTGTATTTTCCCCACCAATCATAATGTTGCTTGCTGCTCCAGTTGTAAAGATTTGTGTTTTCTTTACGTTGGAATGTAATCTAAAGTGAAGGCTATAGTCTTCAATTTATATCAGTAAGTGCTTCAAGTCCTCTTCACTTTCAGGAGGCAAGGTTGTGTCATCTGCATTTCACAGTTTGTTAATAAGTCTTCATGATGTTGCATTCTTTTTCATATAATTCAACTTCTTGGATTATTTGCTCAGCATTCAGATTGAATAAGTACGATGAAAGGATGCAACCCAGACACACACTTTTCCTCATTTTAAACTATGAAAATAACCCTTATTCAGTAAAACAGTGACACTTAAAACTATAAGGTAATTTGAATGAGAAATTCCCAAGTATTTATATAATCACATCACAACATTAGAGTGCTGCCGTTAAGTGTTATTGACTCTGTTCTTACTCATATTGACCTTTAATTGCAGTTTCTGAGATTGTAAATCTTTGTGGAAGTAGAAAGTCTCATCTTCTCCTGAGTGGCTTGTGGATTTGACCCATCAAACTGGTGGTTTGCAGTACAGTGTTTATCCTACAGAGCCACCACTCTCCACAACATAACAGTAGTTGTAAGGAACTCTGGTAGCATAGTAGTTATAAATTGGGCTGCTAACCTCAGGGTCAGAAGTTTGAAACTACCAGCAGTTCCGCAGGAGAAAGATGAGGCTTTCTGCTCCCATAAAGATTCACAGCCTCGGAAACCCTGTGCAGGGTTGCTCTGAGTCGGAACCAACTCCACGGCACATAACAACAACAGCAACAATAGAATTACATTAGTGAAAGTCTTCCAAGTGAACTGCTTTGAAGAGTTCTCCACTCATTCAAATCAGTAATCAATGGTATACTTGTTTGAAAATCTATTTTTTTTTCAAACCTTATGTAACACAATTCAAAGTAAGCATCCTAGACTAAACTATGCCTCCCTACTGTCTGTTTGAGCGTCTATCCTTCTCCATTTAATTTTCTCCATCATAGAATATCCATGGTTCATTTCTTTTCAACTGTATTACAAGACAAAATTATAGCAATGATTTTTAGTCTGTCTTACCGCATGGCTATTGTGAGAAAATTAAAATAGTCCTAAACACTTTTTCCATACTTGGTGTCAGAAGCCAGTCATTGTGTCTGTAGACACTGCATGGTGGCTGAAAGTGATCAATTATAAACAATAATTTATGTAAATAGCTATATAGCTATTGGCAATGTGGCAGCATCAATGGGCTCAAGTGTGGCAACAGTTGTGAGGTTGGCCCAGGACCGGGAAGTGTTTTGTTCTGTTGTGCATAGTGTTGCTATGTGTGGGTACTGACTCAGTGTCACCTAACAACAAAAACAACAACAACAACAACAACAGGTATGGATAAATATTATGTATTTGCATCTATGCATATATATCTATATTTATATTTTCATATATATATATTGTTATGTGCTGTTGAGTTGGTTCCATCCTATAGCCATGCTGGATAGGGTTTCTGAGGAGTAGCTGGTGAGCTTGAGTCACAGACATTGGGCTTCAAACCACCCTTGTAGTCCAGCATATTGTTATGAGTTGAAACCATAAATGAAATTTAACAGCAACCCTTTCCAAACATTTTTCACTCTTCCATTTGCACCACATCAAAATGGCAAATTTGGATTCCTCAATGGACTAAAATTATGCACTTTTCAATAATATTTAGGTTTTAGAAATTTGAAAAAAAAGAGTGAAGGGGCACTATCGGGACTGTAGGGTGGATGGGGTGGTTTCCTAATGAAATTCTCAAAAGATGCTGCGTGGTACTCTTGAAGAATGAGCAGGGAAATGTCATGATGAAAAACATTCCTTTGTAAAAATTTTTGTGTCTTTTTCTCACCAATGCCATAATCATCTTGTGAGATTTTAATTTTTTTGAGAAAATCTACAAAGATGACACCTTGGGAACCACCCACATATTCATGAAAACACCAGTAATCATAACTTTCTGAACTGACCTCTCTGGCTTGAATTTATACTAGCAGATCCCTTGAAAGTTTCTGTTTTATCTGGACATTTTGTTTAAGACTAAAACAAATGCATTACTGAGAGAACTTGTCTATAGTCATCTACTCATCACAGAGACATGTTTAAACATGTTTTGTTTGGAATAAGCCCATGTAACTATTAACTGGAACCCTAGTAGGGATACCTTTTGAATCATGCTTGTAAATGTAAAAAATCTACCTAATTAAACAAAATTTTAATAGTTGTAGTGTGGCACTGTGGGCTAATATGCTTGACTGCAAAGTCCTTTGAACTACAAGATTGGCGGTTTAAGCTAACCAGCCACTCCTTGGAAACTTTATACATGATTGCTATGTATCAGAAATGACTCAGCAACACTTAACAACAATAACAATAACAATAGTTGTGAATATTCGTCTTCATTCAACAAAGGCAAAATACACTTTCAAAAAATTAGCAAATATTTCAGACAGTCTTTTGTTAAATGACTACTACATGTAGTAAAGCATTTTGGATTTTTACACCTCTCTTAGTTGTACTTCACTGATGTTAAATAGAAAGGCGACCTATGATTCACAGTCTTATGTGTCCGTTGTAGCTGTTTTTTTTCGTTTGCTGTTCATATGTACCTTGAAGACACAATCTAATATAGGATAATTGTAATGACTTTTTTAAAGTTGCTGTAATAATGCTTTGTTGTTCTTGTTGTTCCATGTTTTATTTTTAGGGGGATTATGGTGGCCCGCTTGTGTGTGAACAACATAAAATGAGAATGGTTCTTGGTGTTATTGTTCCTGGTCGAGGATGTGCCGTTCCAAATCGTCCTGGTATCTTTGTTCGAGTGGCATATTATGCAAAATGGATACATAAAATTATGTTAACATATAAAGTACCACAGTCATAGCTGAAGTACGTCTGAAGCTTGTCAGTAGAGCTCTATTTACATGAAGATATCAGAGAATGTGGAATTAAAATGTCACTTGTAACAACCCTAACTCAGCTACGTGAGTGTCACATTTGTTAAAATGCTTATTAATATCTGTGAGTCTTTCTGTTGTTTTGTTTGTCAGTGTTAATTTGTAAACGTTGAAGTGAATTAAGGTACATGCAAATGTAATAACATTTTTCCTGAAGATACTTGAATGGATTACAAAATGCAAAGGTATGCTTGATGATAAAAGATTTAATGGAAAAGATCTACGCTGCTTTCCGAAGTTTGATTCTTAATAATACATAAGCCATAAGTTAAATGTTACTTTAACCTCACTAGAACCATTTATTGTCTTATGTCCTTAAGTTGTAACTCTATATTAAATTATACTACTTTTCGTATACCATAGGTTATATTTCATGTACTTCTCACACTGTATCCTACTATAGTACTACACAAACGTACTTTTGCCAACATATGTACCCACATGCTTGAGTACACATGTGCATACATTAGAGTTTAAATTGTGTTGCATTTAATGTAACCTTTAAATATTTTAGAAGGGTATGCCTATAAATTTTCCTCATGAAAAATAAAAATTTTAAAGAGCAATCAAAATATTAAGGAAAGGTACAAGGTAGAAGAGACTAATGTATCCTTCTCACATAATCTACAGTTGATTTTTACTTATTGGCACTTACAGTCAGGTCATGATTGACAGGGTTAAAGAATGCTATAGTCTGGGGATTTAAATACATCAGTCATTGCTGTTATTTTATGTAGCTTCTTATTCTTAAATGGAAGGAGGGAATATATACGTTTGTATTATTTATTTTTTCCAAATTTAATCCAACAATTTACGCAATATGTTTTTCGATCTACTCTAAATAATTTTTTAAATTCTTAGTTAAGTGTCAAGATAAAGAAGCTTTCAAGTGTTTTGATCATTGAATTCATTTTACGACTTGCTTCTGTGATTGGCTTTTAACTCAACCCTCTTTTTAGTTTTAAAAGTTTAAAGGGAAATTTTCCATATACCTCTAAAATGTGGTAAATAGCCATCTCAATTCATACATTGAAGTATATTGTTGTTGTTGTTAAGTGCCTTCGAGTCGGAGCCGACCCATAGCGACCCTGTACAGGGTTTCCGAGGGTGTAAATCCTTACGGGAGTAGAAAGCCTCATCTTTCTCCCGCGGAGCGGCTGGTAGTTTCGAACCATAGCAAAGTAATAATTATTTTTCTCAACTTGGAAATATTTTAGCCTAATATTCACTCATGTAAAAGGAAAAAGAAAAAGAAAGGAAGAAAGGGAGCAAGAAAGAAAAGGAAAGAAAAAAGAAAGAGCGAGAAAGCAAGGAAAGAAATGAGCTTTTCTAAAATTTGTATTCGATTATTTTTTTAACAAGAATTGTATTTGATGAATTTGATATCTTATCAAGATACCTGCATTTTGCTTTACTTCATTTTACAAAGATAATGCTATGAAAGTATTTATTCAATTATCTTAATTTGGTATCATAATCTTTTTGTTAAGTCCCATCGAGTTGGTTCTGACTCATAGCTACTCTATATAGGGTTTCTTAGGAACGGCTGGTGGACTTGAACCATTGACCTTGCAGTTAGCAGTCCAGTGCCTATCCTTTAGCACCATACTAGGACTCCTGGTATCGTGATAGCCAAGTTATATTTAATGATTGTATTTGTCACACTTGGTCAAAACACATATATTTTTCAAAAAATGGGGTAGTTGAAACTAATAGGATGAACTTTCTGAATTTTCAAAAAATATTTCAAGTATATTAAAAATAACTATTGTAGTCATTTGAACACAGTATTTTTCTCTGACTTGACTCCTTTGAAGGGTCTGAACAATGCTCTAAAAGCTCTATAGCATACTATTCAATCTTGAATAAAATGGTTTTCAATTTCTAGAGATCCTCATCTAAAGAGTATCTAAATTCAGACATGCCTATCCAGACTGTGGCATATTTCTTTATAAATGGTATGTGCTTATATCAAGAAAGTTACTGTGAAAGCAAACAGAGCTTCCAACAAATTGCCAGTCTACACCATTTTATCTGACTGTATTTCTCCTTTCCTTATGTAACACACCATTATAAAAAAAAAAATACAGAAATTTCAAGGCATATTGTCTAAATACTAAAGTATTTTTTTGCATACTTCAAAAAAAAGTATTTCCTCTGGCATCGTTTTGTTTCCCCCACCGACCTGTGTACATTTTATTAATTCATATATTAATGATATTTATAAAATATTTAGATTAATTTCAATACTTTAAAAATCCTCCCTTTTAAAGTAGTTTCTTCATATGTTTATCTTTAAATGTCCATATAAAGTGAAATAAGGACTAGCTTGCTTTAAGGTGAAGTTAACTCAGTCACTTGGACTAAGTGGTTTCAAATTAATACAATTATAAAAAAAAACCAGCACCAATAAATCTTCCAATGCAGTGTACAAAACAGTTTTTCTATCTGTGGGAGGGTTCCTTTGTGATTGGGGGAGATTGGTGGATTTGACAATGAAAGATGAGCAAGATCCGTATTATTTCGCATGGTGGCGTAGAGTATCATAATTCTATTGAACTCTGGGAAAAAAGATGTGATTCACTGGCTCTATGCTACTTATTTCTTCTTAACAAACTGCAAAACATGGACAAGCTCAGTGTATCCCAAAATTCATTTAATTTTGTTTCATGACAAAATAACCTTCAAAATCAGAGCTTTTCAATGCTATTTTTGTTTTACTTGCTTGAGTAATAGTTACATGTTTTAATTATAGACATTTTCTTATGTCTACTGGGAATAGAAATGTAAAATTAAAATATTTGTCATAATACCTCTGCTGTGCAGAAGGGATGATAATCTTTTTGTATACATCTTTAGTTTTATTGTAAAATATGTTAATGACTTTTGCCTATTTGCTGTGGGCAGGTCCTCAGTAAAATGGTTTACATTGAGTCAATCTCTAGTATTAACAGGCTCTTGCTTGCTCTCTAAGTGTTTCAAACTATGAGAAATGTGAGACACTGGAAGGCAAGGAAAAATAACAATCATGGCATGTAACAGCAAAAATTGAATTTCACTTATTCCTGTGAATATTTCTTGTTAGTACCAATGGTACTGTACAAATGAATATTATAGCCACAGCATTTTCTTCAAAAGAACACTGTCAAGAAGTGAAAATTTGCTATCAGGCATTCTCTTGTTTAAAAATTACGTTTTAAAAATGAAACACTGTTTTTGTAAGATTGCCGTTACGAGTTAAGAAATCCTCTTAGTGACTTCTTATACTGAAATATCTTAAATTGATATACGGATGTTAAAAAAATAACTGCTTTCAATTAGTTATGCCCTAAATTTATAAACAAGCTTATTTGTAAAATAAAAAGAAAGTGTGAATAAATTAGTCTTCATGATGAAGTCCAAAAACAAAACCAAAAAAATATATGTTTCAACATTCATTTGAATTTATAACTATAAAATTACTAATACAAAACAGAACAAAAACTGACAACAATAACAAAAATAATAATCTTTGGGCCCTATAAATCTTGACAGTGTAACTTTTTAAGTAGTTTAATTTCCATTTGTATAGAAAGTTTCTACCTGTAGGAAACTGAGAATGGAATCCTGTGGATGTTATGACTGTTTGTCTTGTGTGTACATAGGAAATTGATAAGCTGCCTATTGAGTGGTATAGCTGGATGCATACCCAAAAAAAGGGAACACTGTGGTTATGACTTGTATTATAAAGTTTCTGTAGTTAATAAAGTTATTATTTTTGTAACCTTGATTATATTATTAATAATAAAATATTTTATAAAAATGTTCCCCTTCTTATAATTATACTTATGGACATATCTTAACTTTCCCTAGGGCTTAAATAGAGCAACAACTGCAACATGGATTTTACTGATAGAAATTACTCATGCCTTTTGGCAAGAAATGCCCACAACTTGTTTTAAATTTTGTACTAAACTTTATCCACCACAATCTCAGTAGTCTCCAGTAAACCATTAATGTCAGTGCAGCTTAATTTGGGGGGGAATCCATTCTAAAGTTTCTACCTAAAAATCATGTCTTTCTCAGCCTGGTGTTGTATTTGCTTATACTTCCTGTGCACTTATGATATGGTACCGTAGGATAAGCACTGGACTACTAACCACAAGGTGGACATTTCAAACCAACCAGTCATTCCATGGAAACCCTATTCAAGGTCACTATGAGTCAGAACCAACTTGACAGCACTTAACAAGAACTTTTTATTTATATATATATATGTAAAAAATATATATATGTGATACATATAAGTATATACATATATAAGTATGTATATACACATATATACGTATATGTATATACGTATATATGTGTATATTTGATGATATATAGGATAAGCACTGGACTGCTAACTATAAGGTCAGCAGTTCAAACCCACCAGCTACTTCCAGAAACACTCTACAAGGTCACTTGTTGTTGTTTTTAAGTACCCTGTACAGGGTTTCCGAGGGTGTAAATCCTTATGGGAGTAGAAAGCCTCATCTTTCTCCCGCGGAGCAGCTGGTAGTTTCGAACCACTGACCTTAAGGTTCGCAGCCCGATTCATAACCACTACGCTACCAGAGCTCCTTACAAGGTCACTATGAGTCAGAATTAACTTGAGAGCACACAACAGCAAATATATATAAAGAATATACTATGTGTTACCCAAACCAACCACAGAGTCAATTCTGACCCACAGTGACCCTATAGGTTTCCAAGTCTAAATCTTTACAGGAATCCATGCCTCAGCTTTCTCCTGAGGAGTGACTGGTTGATTTGAACTGCAGGACATGCAATTAGCAGGCCAACACATAATCTACTGTGTCACTGGTGTTGGTTGTTGTTAAGTGCCATCGAGTTGATTCTGACCCATAGCAACACTGTGTAGGGTTTCCAAGGAGTGGCTGTTGAGCTTGAACCACTGACCTTGCAGTTCAAACAAGTTTGCAGTCTGGTGCATTAACCCACAGCGCCCTAAGTGCCATCAAATTGATTCTGACTCACAGTGACCCTGTCTAGGGTTTCCAAGAAGTGTCTGATGTGTTCAAACTGACTTTATGGTCCAGTGCATTAGACTGCCGTGCACACCAGGAATCCCACTGTATGTGTGTCACTTGGGCTCCATATATATATAATTTATTTTTTCTAACTATTCATTTTTTGTACTATTTTTGAGAATTCTATTCCTTTCTGAGTCTACATTCTCTTATGTTCATATAAGATGTGCAATATTCTAAGTTAACAGTTTCTTAGTGTGTAGGGTCATTTGAAGCAGAGACTGTTCTAACAGTGTAATTGACAGGCATTTGTTATTCATTGAATAAACAGGCAGGAATGAGAAAAACCACAAATGTCATCAGCAAACCAAGATTCCCCGAAGCTGGGTTCCCATCGCAGGGTGAGAATGTTACAATTACATCCAAGCATGCCCCGCTTTGTACCATGGGCGTGGAACTCAAAAATACCTATATCATGGGGTTAAAATATTAGCAAGTTATAATGTGAGAGAGCAGGTATAGACAGAGGAAGAGGAAGGATCAACAGAAGGGGAAAGAAATAATAAAAGGGAAAGAGATTTTAGGCAATTGATGTTACTCATTGGCCTCTTCAGAGTTAGTGATGAGCTATCAGCTAGTCTAGACTTCTGAGTGTCAGAGAATAACAGTTCCTCTTTTATCCCACAAAGACACAAAGATAGTTTCAGGTCTCTCAGAAGACATTCATGCTTCCTAAAGCACATGTTGTTGTTAAGTGCTGTTGAGTCAGTTCTGACTCATAGTGGCTCTATGCACAATAGAAGGAAACATTGCTCAGTCTGCACCATCCTCAAAATTGTTGCTATGGTTGAGCCCACTGCTGCTGCTACTGTGTCAACCTCTTTTTTGACGACCTTTCACTTTCACTAAACATGATATTCTTCTCCAGGGACTGATTCCTTCTGAGAACATGCTCAAAGTACTAGAAATAAAGCATCATCATCTTCACTTCTAAGGATCAACCTGGCTGTACTTCTTCCATGACAGATTTGTTGGGTCTTCTGCTAGTCCATAGTGCTTTCAATATTCATCACCAACAATTCAAATGCATCATTTATTCTAAGATCTTCCTTATTCATTTCTCAGCTTTCACATCCATGAGAGACAACTGAAAATGTCATGGCTTGGATCAGGAGCACCTTAGTCATCAAAGTGAAATATTTGCTCTTTAGCAAATGAAAGAGGTCTTTTCCAAAACATTTGCCTAATACTTGGTGTCTCTCAGTAGCTATTATGTCCATGAGTATGAAGATAGTATACCTGTGCATCCACTAGAATGGTCCAGGAAAGTTTCTTTGAGTGATGTTATTTGAATTGGGCCTATAACGAAACAAGGGAGCAAGCTGTTTAAATGAAATTTGTAAAATATTATTTTTGTTTGTTTGATTCTCAATATAGTCCAATTATTTAATATAGTCCAATTATTTACTCTAATTTATACTAAGGTTTTGATTTGTTCATGTCCTGAATAAAATCTCCTTGATTGGCATAACCTTTCAGTATACTACCTAAAAATCTAAGTCCTAAAAACTGGACACTGTATTTTTACAGTTCTCAAAATATTTAATATAGAACCCCACTTCCTATTTTTCTATCTTCTTTCATTACAGGATGCTATCCATGTTAATTTTCTCTTTTAGTTAAAAAACAAAAAAACTTCAAATGGAAACACTTTACTGAGTATCAGCATTGTGAAACTCTTTAATGCATGTTCTTGTTGTTAAGTGCCACCAAATTCCCACTTACAGCGACCCTGCATAGGCTTTCTGAGGAGCAGCTGGTGGGTTTGAACTGCTGACCTTGTGGTTTGCAGTTTCGTGCTGATCCTACAGAGCCACAAAGAAGTCCCTTTAATGCATTGCTGCTGCTAAGTGCCGTGGAGTCGATTCTGACCCATAGCAACCCTGTATAGGTTTTCCAAGGAGCAGCTGGTGAACTTGAACCTCCAAACTTGCAGTTCAAATAACTTTGCAGTCTGACACATTAGCCCACAGTGCCACACCAGGACTCCCTTTAATGCATAGCACATGGCATATTTATGATGTTCATTTACGCCCAGATGATGGCAGCGTTTTCTAGTTTAAATAAGTATTTTTCATTTTCCAACTTTTCTGGAAAACAATTAAATCAAATGTTTGTAGAACAATGGAGTCAGTATTGTTATTAGTATTTAAAATTAGTATTTAAAATCCATTCTTAAATGTGTTCACATCAAGAACTATTGAAAATGTTCTTAAATGAGATAAAACAGAGTCTGTCATATAGAGTTGAATAAATACTGTGCACTGTTATTATATTAGATCATCTACAAATACAATTAAAAATATTTTAAACTTAAAACACTTGTCAGTTTAGATATAGCACAAGAAACCTTTATAATTTCATTTCTAAAAATTGCTAGTGTTGTCATTTGAGAAATTATATTATTCCCCAGATAATACCCCTACTAAAGTTTTCATTTTTGCCTGCCCTCACAATCCTTTCCTGTACTCAAATTTGCATATTTAGAAATGAGAAACTAAGTAAATAAAGACAAGTAAGAACCGTAAAAGAGGAGGAGCAAAAGGAAAAGGAGAAAGAGTTAGAGCAAAAGAAAGAAAAGGGGGGAAGAATAGCATATTTAAAAGGAGAGAAAAAAGAGGGGAACTGTCAGAAGTTTTCAAAACATGAACATGTCCTCAGAAGAGAGGTTAACAGGAAGATCCAAAACATGATTTTTCATTAGCCTTTTTCCCTCTTTAATTACAACCACTTGTATTTTAAAAATCTACTTGTAAACACTGAGCATTATGAGACATTCTAAAATTAATAAACACAGATGTAAGTGTAGCTCTTCCACTTTCACAGTGTCCCCATTCTTACTCTCTCATCTTCTCTGTTTCAACTTTTACCTGCTGATTTCCTAAATTATAAATTCTTGTCACCCAAAGTAATTATGAAACATAAAACTTCCCTTATATTACTGCTACTCTAGAAAATACAACAACTCACTTTTCACCTTAAAGGGCTTCAGAATCTTTTCCTTGCCATAATTTATATGTGAAGTTGGCTAAAATTAGACAATGGGGTGCAAGTGAGAAGTAAGAAGCACTAGGTGGAGATACAAAGGCAAAACTTCAACTGCTCACTTGATATCACTTCTTGGATGGGATTGTTGTTGTTGTTGTTGTTAAGTGCCATGGAGTCAGTACCGACCCATAGCAACCTTATGCACAGCAGAATGAAACACTGCCCGATTCTGGGCCAACCTCACTACTGTTGCCACACTTGAGTCCATCAATGCTGCTACTTGGTCAATCCATCTCATTGGGGGTCTTCCTCTTTTTCTCTGACCCTCCACCTTATCAAACATGAGATCCTTCTCCATAGACTGGTCCCTCCTGACAATACGTCTGAAGTATAAGAGACAAAGTTTGGTCATCTTGGCCTCCAGGGAGCACTCTGGCTGCACTTCTTCCAAAACAATCTATTGGTTCTTTTGGCAGCCCATGGCACTTTCAATATTCTCCTCCAACAC
>NW_006408528.1:28561021-28585423 GCF_000296735.1 Chrysochloris asiatica
GTTTTCAGTGACTAAATATTCAGACGTCACTCTTTCTTCCTAGTCTGTCTTTGTCTGGAAGCTCATCTGAAACTTGTATATCATGGGTGACCCTGCAGGTATTTCAAATACCGGTGTTATAGCTTTCAGAATCACAGCAACTCAAAAGCCACTACAGTATGACAAACTGACAGAGGAGTGGTGGTGGATGGGCTAATCAGCATCTAAAGTGAATGTTTCCCAAACGGAACCCACAATCTTTCCTTTCACTTCAATCTTCATTTCAGTCAACAGCACATCCATGTAGCTTACTTTTAACCAGAACCCAGAAAAATCACTCCTTTATTTATTTTGTGTTGCCCTTAATACATCTAAATAATCACCAGAACATTAACTTTTCCACGTAAATATATCTTAAATCACCCACATGCTGCCATGCTCAATGGTTCCACCTTAGCGCAAACCACTCATTTCTTTTACTTTTATTATTACAGTCATCTCAAAGCTGGGAGTGTGGTAACTCCCCATACGATAAGCACTAGACTGTCAACCACAAGATCCACTGTTTCAATCCACCACCCACTCAATGGAGAAATATGAGGTTTTCTGCTCCCATAAAGATTTAAATAGCCCTGAAATCCCATGCAGATATGCTATGAGTCAGAACCAACTTAACAACAATCTCCATATATGATCAAAACCATATCCATTAAACTTGCGAAGTACACATTTAACATTTTGAATCTAATTGTGTGTACTGGGAAGCCGGTTTTGAGTCATAGCAACCCTGTATAGGGGCTTCCTGTAAATCTTTATTGAAGCATAAAGACTCATCTTTCTCTTGAGTAGTGCCTGGTGGACTAGACCTGTTGGCCTTGTGGTTAGCAGCCCAGCATGTAACTCACTAGTTACCAAGCATCCTTACCCACACTTGTATATCCTGAGAATTACTTTTCTTTGTCATTTTATTCAGGTTACAGTGGAAACTTTGCAGTTCTGGGAATAGCTTAAACTCTTCCCTTTCTCATTCTGCATACTTTCTTTCTGTCTGGAATTATCCCTCCATCCTTCACTTTTCCTGACTGGTGCTGTAGGAGCACTGAACTGAAAGTTCTGTTGAACCAGCTGCTCCTCAGATACCCTATACAAGGTCACTATGAGTCGGAACTCATTGACAGCAATAACAACAATGCCTATTTCATTCTGCAGCTAAAAAGGCACTGATTGTTTTCCTCCCCACCCTTCTAACAGAGTTACACATCTCAAAGAAGAGTGTACTTCTGTTTCAGAACACTTAACCCCAGTTAACAAATGTTTGTATACATATGTTAACAGCATCTCTCATACTATATTTAAAGTTCCATGAGAACCTGGACTAGATCATAATTCTTCACGTATTTATCTTCATTATTGACTAGATAAAAAACAAAACCAAACAAAAAAACAGAAACCAAAATAGTTGAGTTGATTCCAACTCATGGAAACCCCTTCTGTTGTGGAATAAAAGTGAATAAAAATGCAATATAAGTGGTTTTCAATAGCTGCAGTCTATCAGAAGCAGGTCACTAGACCTTTATTTTAGAGTTCCCTGGGTGGATATGAACCTCCAACCTATTGGTTAGTAGCTTTACCATTGTACCACTCAGGTATTCCAGCAAATATTTACTAAATTAATGAATTTGCAATTATCTGTTTGCAGTAATTTTTTTGTTTTCAATTTCACGAAAACAGCCATATCATAATCTAATCTCTCTCTTTCTCTTTTTAAACTACATGAATAATAACAACTTAAAATTTCTTTGATTATTATATTGGGGAGTGTGGGGGGTTTCTATTTGCTTTTTCATTCATTTCCATTTTCAAATAGCAATTTTTTTGAGCACTTACTATGATAGTTCTAGTGGTGAATATATAATGACAAATGAATAAATTTGGCCCAAATCCTAGTTATAATTATAAACTGGAGAGGCAGGCACACCACAAGAATCAGAAAGTATTGCCTAGGAAGTACAAATTAGCTCTGGAGCGTATAGTAAGCTTATTTTACTGAGCTTTTTAGCTGATTTTACCTTCCAAATCTTTAAACATATTTAATTTTTTAAGTCTTACCAATCTGCATGTTATTTCTTCTATTTTGTGAATATTTCTATCATTCCATTACTAATGTTTTACTTACATATAGAGCTATTTTTGTTTTATCTTTATCTGCTACACAAGACCTTTTTAAAAGTGTTGAAGAGCAAAGATGTCAGCTTGAGGACTAAGGTGCACCTGACCCAAGCCATGGTATTTTCAATAACCTCATATGCATGTGAAAGCTGGACAGTGAATAAGAAAGCCCTATAAGAATTGATGCTTTTGAGTTATGGTGTTAGAGGAGAATATTGAAAGGGCCATGGGCTGTCAAAAGAACCAATAGATCCATTTTGGAGGAAGCGCACGCAGCCAGAGTGCTCATTGGAGGCCAAGATGGCCAAACTTTGTCTCTCATACTTCAGATATATTGTCAGGAGGGACCAGTCGCTGGAGAAGGTATCATGTTTGGTAAAGTGGAGGGTCGTAGAAAAAGAGGAAGAACCCCAACGAGATGGGTTGGCCACGTAGCAGCATCAGTGGCCTCATGCGTGGCAACAGTAGTGAGGTTGGCCCAGGATTGGACAGTGCTTCGTTCTGCTGTGCATAAGGTCACTATGAGTCAGTACCAACTTGTTGGCACCTAACAACAACAATTCTTTCTTCAATTCTTCCAGGTCCCATCTTTTAAATCTTATCTCTCTTCCTTATATTCCAAGAATCTTAATGATACTTTTAGCAGATTCAGAGATGTATATTTGATTATTATCTGAGGAACAATGCAATTTATAAAATAGGAGAAAGCTCATAATTTTTAGAGAAGGAATTACAAATTTTGCTTTTGCTATATCTAAACTGACAAGTGTTTAAGTTGAAAATGTTTAAGTTTTTAACTGTATCTGAAGATGATCTAATATAATAATCACAAGTAATGCTTATTCAATGCTTTCTATTTACCAGGTTCTGTTGTATCTCATTTTAAAAAGTATTACTTTGTTAGCAGGAACTCCTTTAAGAAAGAAGTTTCAGTATTAATTCTGCTTGATCCTATTCTTTTATCCTGCATATGATATCTGATTTAACTGTTTTCCTGAAAAGTAGAAAAGGAAAAACTTTTTCATGCAGGAGCACACTGGCATCATTTGATCAGGATATAAGCAAGAAGTGAATCAGAGGTCAACTTGCTTTTCAAGAAGGCCTTGTCCAGAACTCTGAGAAGCATCAGCTAATGGAGTATGATTTCCCCATCTTCAAACATAAACAACCCAAACATGAGTTGTTAGTGATGCTTATTACTGAGAGTTGAAGTTTACAAGGATAAGGGGCTAATTCACAGGGGAGACTTTTTTGTCTTTAAGTGCAGGAAAGGATGTAACTTGAAAAGAAGAGCAATGTACTAAGATAGAAATGGTAACAACTGTGGAGAAAGAATGGTAAAGATTCAAAGAGACCCAGTTTAAAATTTATACCGTAACAAAAAGCAATAATGATCTTTATTGGAGACACCAGAAAATGTTTTATTAAAGAGAGAAACATCTCAAACAAATTTATTGTCTTCTACATGGGGTCACTCTGCAGTATATTGTATGTTGTTGTTGTTAAGTGCCATTGAGTCGGTTCCGACCCATAGCGACCCTGTACAGGGTTTCCGAGGGTGTAAATCTTTACGGGAGTAGAAAGCCTCATCTTTCTCCCGCGGAGCGGCTGGTAGTTTCGAACCGCTGACCTTAAGGTTCGCAGCCCGATTCGTAACCACTACGCTACCTATGGCATCATATATAATGACAGATGCAAAGGCACATTAAAAATCACTTCATTTTACATAGAAGAAAACACAGAAAAGTGTAATGACTTGCCCAGGGTTACATATCTAGAACCAAAGCCAGTTCTGGAAACAAGGTCTACTTTTGAAAGTTGGAGGTTTGATTTTACTATTTGCATATTTTTAAACTTAAATAATAAAATTATAATTCTGAAGTTTAATCGGAACCTCAAGGAATTTTAGAATAGTTCTTGATTTTGTTTTAAAAGAATCAGTAGGTAGACATTTAAAACAGTACCCAAAGGCTTAATCTCCCTTTGAGTCTAAAAGGATTGGAACAAAGGCCTGACAGATAGGACCAGTCACAGGTACCAGTCTACACACTCTTACACAAGGAGTAAAGTTACATATATTGTGATTTGGATTCTAACCATAGCTCAGTTTGTGATCTAATCACAATTCTTGATTGGGAAGAAGTTCTTCTAAGGTGAAGTGGGGGTTTGACTGATTTTTAAGAAAGGAATCAAAATTCAGAGCAAAGAACATACAAGGGAACAAAGTTTACAAGTGGTAGAAGAAAATGGATTCAATGAGTCCTTTCTAATCTCTGAGAAAATAAACCTGCAAGTGGTCCTGACTTAGATTTGCAAGGTTTTTTTTGTTGGTTTCTTTGTTTTTAAAGGAACTTTAGGTGACTGTCTCTGTTTGAAGATATCAAATTCTCCTCATTTATACATAGAGACCCAGGCGTGATTTTTGACTGTGCAACATGTAAGGAGATAAATCCTTAATATACCAGTTAGAAACTGTCTCTAGGCTCTCCAAATAAACAAGGTTATATAGTGTGATTGTTGTTGTTGTTATTAAGTGTTATTGAGTCGGTTCCTACTCTTAGAGACTCTGTATAGGGGTTCTGAGGTTGTAAATCTTTGTGGGAGCACAAAGCCTCGTCTTTCTCCCATATGTCAGTTTGTCATATGATTGGAAGAGACCATATTTGTACCCATTCCAAAGAGAGATTACCCAGTGGAATGTGGAAATCATCAGACAATATCATTAATATCCCATGAAAAGTAAAATTTTGCTAATGATAATTCAAAAATGGCTGTAATATTACATTGACAGGGAACTACCAGAGGTTCGAGTCAGATTCAGACAGGGACGTGGAATGAGGGATATCATTGCTAACATTAGATGGATCTTGGCTGAAAGCAAGAATATCAGAAAGATGTTTACCTGAGTTTTATTGATTACACAAAGGCTTTTGATTTTGTGGATCATGACAAGCTATCAACAGCATTGCGAAGAATGAGTATTTTGGAACTCTTAATTGTTCTCATGAGGAAACTGCACATAGACCAAGAGGCCATTGTTAGAGCAGAACAAGGGAACACTGAATGGTTTAAAATTATGAAAGTGTGCTCTAGGGTTGTATTATTCAACCATACTTATTCAGTCTGTACGCTGAGTAAATAATTTGAAAAACTGGATTATATAAAAAAAGAATGTAGCATAAATTCTGGAGGAAGACTCACTAATGACCTTGTGACATGCAGTTGATAGATATAACATTGCTTTCTGAAAGAGAAGAGGACTTAAAACACTTACTGATGAAAATGAAAGACCACAACCTTTGTGTTGGGTTGCACCTCAAAGTAAAGAAAACAAAAAATCCTGAGCACTGGAGCAATAAATGCATCATGATAAAGGGTGAAAAGATTGAAGTTGTCAAAGACTTCATTTTGCTTAGATCAATCTTTAACCCTCAAGGAAGCCACAGTCAGGAGATCAAACAATGTATTGCATTAGGCAAATTTGCTGCAGAAGATCTCTTGAAAGTGTTCAAGAGCAAAGAAATCAGTTTGAGGACTAAGTTGCACCTAATCCAAGCCAGGATATTTTCAATAACCTCATGCTGTTGCTGCTAAGTGCTATAAAGTTGGTTGTGATTCATAGTGACACCTTATACGGTTTATGAGGAATGGCTGGTGAGCATGAACCACCGACCTTGTGGTTCAAACTGACCTTGCAGTCCAGCGAATTAACCCACAGCACAATGCCAGGGCTCTAATAACCTAATATGTATGTGAAACTTGGACAATGAATAAACAAGACTGTATAAGAATTGAAGCATTTTAGTTATGGTATTGAAAGAGACTATTAAATGTACCATGGGCAGCCAAATACATACATACATACATACATACATACATACGTACATACATACATACATAAATCTGCATTGAAAAACGTACAGCCAGAATCCTCCATAAAAGTCAGGATGGTGAACTTTGTCTTCCACACTTCAGACATATTATCAGTAGGGACCAGTCCCTGGAGAAGGACTTCATTCTTGGTAAAGTGAAAATTCAGTGAAAAAGAGGAAGATCCCCAATGAGATGGATTGGCACAATGGCAGCAGCAATGGGCTCAAGCATAGCAACCACTGTAAGACTGGCACAAGACAGTGCATTGTTTTGTTCTGTTGTGCATAAGGTAGGTCACTATAATTTGGAACCAGATCAACAGCATCTAACAAAAACATACGTCAGTTTGTCATATGGTGGTGGCTTGCATGTTGCTGGAACTATGCCATCAATATTTTAAATACCAGCAGGATCTTTGATCTTCATCAGTATTTTAAATCATCTTGGCTTTTAGCTGATCATCTAGACTAAGATAGACTAGGAAGAAAAAGAGGTAGACTGCTTCCAAATGTTTAGCCTCTAAAAACCTTATGAATAAAAGTGGAATATTGCCAGATAGCACCAGTAACTGAATATTGAAACATTATGAGTAGCACCACCAGAATGTTGTCAGATAGAGTGCTGGAAGATGAGACCCTCAGGTTGGAAGGCCGTCAAAATATGATTGGGAAGAGCTTCCTCTTCAAACTGTTGTTCACCGTGATGATACCAAAGAAGTAAAGCTTTCAAGATTTTCATTTGTGATGGGGCATAACTAAAAATGAGGAGAAACAGATATAAACATCCATGAATAATGGGATCATGGGATGTATGAATTATGAATCTAGAAAAATTGGAAGTTGTCAAAAATAAAATGGAACGGATAGTTATCCATTTCCTAGGTGGAAATGGGCAGGTATTGGCCATTTTGAATCTGACAAACATATAGTTTACTATACTATGACAATTTGAAAAGAAATGGCTTCACTTTTATCATCAAAAAACAAACAAACAAACAAACATTTCAAGATCTGTCTTGAAGTATAATGTTATTTGTGATAGGATAACATCCATATGCCTAAAATAAAACCATTTAATACCAGTATTATTCAAATGTAGCCACAAACCAGTAATGCCAGTGATGATGAAGCTGAATAATTCTACCAATTTCTTCAGTCTGAAATTGATCAAACATGCAATCAAGATGTAATGATAATTTCTGGTGACTACAATACAAAGGTTGGAAACAAAGAGGAAGCATCAGTTGTTGGGAAATATGACCTTGGAGATAGAAATGATTCTGGAGTTTGCATGAAAGAATTTTGTAAGACTTATTCAGTACAAATATCTTTCTTAAATAGCATAAAAGACATCTATACACATGGACCTCACAAGATAGAATACACAGAAATCAAATTGACTACATCTGTGGGAAGAGATGGTGGGAAAGCTCCATATTAACAGCCCAAACAAGACCAGAGCAGACTGTGGAATAGACCATCAATTGCTCATGTGTTAGTTCAGGCTGAAGCTGAAGAATATTAAAACAAATCCATGAGAGCCAAAATATGACCTTGAACATATTCTACCTGAATTAAGTGACATTCTCAAAAGCAGATTTGATGAATTAGAAACTTATGACCAAAGACCAGAAGAGTTGTGGGATGACATCAAGAGCATCATATAGCAAGAAAGCAAAAGATCAGAAAGAAGGCAAGAAAGAAGGAAAAGACCAAAATGGGTGTCTGAAACTTGCTCTCCAGTGTAGAGATACTAAGGCAAGTGGAAGACAGGAGGAGGTAAAAGAGCTGAATAGAAAATTTCAAAGGGTAGCTCAAGAAGACAAAGCCAAGTATATAATGAAATGGACAAAGACCTGGCGTTAGAAAATCAAAAGGGAAAAATATGCCAAACATTTCTCAAACTGAAAGAATTGAAGAAAAAAGTCAAGCCTTGACTTGAACTACTGAAGGATTTTGTGGAAAAAATATTAAATGTTACAGACTCATTAAAAAAAAAAAAAAGATGGTACAAAATCATTGTACTAAGAAGAAATGGTTGGTGTTCACCCATTTCAAAAGGAAGCATAAAATCAAGAGACAATGGTACTGAAGGAAGAAGTCCAAGATGTACTGAAGGTATTGGCAAAAAACAAGAGTCCAGGAATTGGTGGGATACAAATTGTAATCTTTCAACAAACTGATGCAGCACTGGAGACACTCACTGGTAAACTGATTGTAGAAGAGATCCATATTTGTGCCCATTCCATAGAGAGGTGATCCAACAGAATGTGGAATTCATTTGACAATCTCATTAATATCATATGCTAGTAAAATTTTGCCTACATTGACATCAACATTACATTGACAGGGAATGACATATCTTCATGTTGGTTTCAGATTAGGATGTGTCACAAGTGCTATCATTGCTGATGTCAGATGGATCTTCACTTACAGCAGAGTACCATAATGATGTTTGAATATGCTTGACTATGCAAAGGGTTTTGACTGTATGGATCATGACAAACTATGGATAATATTGCAAGGAATGGATGTCCTAAAATGTTTAATTGCACTTATGAGAAACCTGTAAATAAACCAAGAGGCAGATGTTCAAACAAAACAAGGGGACACTTAATTGTTTAAAATCAGAAAAGATGTGTTCCCTGATTGTATTTTCTACCATACTTTTTCAATTTGAATGCTGAACAAATAATCTGAGAAGATGGATTATATAAAGAAGAATGTGGCATCAGGATTAGAGAAATATCCATTAACAGCCTGCAGTATACAGATGACACAAACTTGTTTGCTGAAATCAAAGAGGGCTTAACGTACTTATGATGAAGATCAAAGACCATAACCTTCACTGAGGGTAGCCCGTCAAGGTAAAGAAATGAAAAATCCTTATCCAATAAATAAGCCAATAAATAACATCATGATAAAGACTTCATTTTGCTTGGATCCACTAGCAGCACTCATTGCATTAAGCAAATTGGTTGTGCAAGACCTCTTTAAAGTGTTCAAGAGCAAAGATAATCCATTTGAGGACTAAGGTGCACCTGACACAAACCATGGTCTTTTCAATAGACTCATATGCATGTGAAAGTTGGACAGCGAATAAGGAAGACCATAGAAGAAATGATGCATTTGAGTTATGGTGTTGTAGAAGAATATGAACAGTACCATGGCCTGCCAGAAGAACAAAGCAGTGTTGCAAGATGTACAGCCAGAATACTCCTTAGAAGCCAGAATAGTGAGACTTCATCAATCATACTTTGGACATGCTTCAGGATGGATCTGTCCCTGGAGGAGGACATCATGCTTAGTAAAGTGCAGTGACAGTGTAAGAGAAGAAGAACCCTAACAAGATGAATTGACACAGTGGCAACAGTAATGGACTCAAGCATCATAATGAGGGTGAAGATGGCACAGGATTGGGCAGTGTCTCGTTCTCTTGTGCAGAGGGTCACTATGAGTCGGAACCTACTTGATGGTCCTAGCAACAACAACAATAACATTAATTGGTACTTAACAAGAGCCCTGGTAGCATAGTTATGTGTTGGCTTGCTAATTGCAAAGCCAGCAATTCGAACCTACCAGCCACTCTGTGGAAGAAAGGTTAGACTTTCTGCTCTTGTAAAAATGTAGAGCCTTGGAAACCCTATGCAGGGTCGGTGTGATTTGGAACCGAGTCCATGGCACACAACCTCCATCACCAAGTAGTAATACCTATAGTTCTTTAATACCATATACATTATTTGCATTCCTCAGTAACTGTCGTGCATCTGTTTGAGTCTTAAACTCTGTCTCTATGTACCTTAGAACATCATGAACATTCTCAGGACTTTCACATGTCTAATACATAACAAAAATCCACCCGAGACTGCTGGAAACCTCACAGATTCTCTCCTTTATGTTCTATTGGAGGAGTTGGAGGAGATTGGGCTAACAAATACTGGTCCAGATCATTTGAGGTTTTATTACTTTGCCACGTACTCAGTGATGTACACTTGCACTATCTGAATTTATGCATGTGTATATGTGTGTGTGTGAGAGAGAGTCTGAAGGATAACTTAAGAACATTACTAGTTATGCCTAATTATGTGTAAAGAAGCTCTGGTAACATAGTGGTTATGAATCGTGCTGCTAACCTGAAGGTCAGCAGTTTAAAACTACCAGCTATTCCATGGGAAAAAGATGAGATTTTATGTTCCTGTAAAGATTTACAGCCTTGGAAACCATATACAGGGTCACTATGAGTCACTCCATGGCACATGGTGGTGGTGGTGGTGTGCCGTGGAGTCGGTTCTGACTCATAGCCAACTCTTCACAGTGTTGCGAGGCAGAAAATCTTTACAGGAGCAGAAAGCCTTATCTTTCTCCCACAGAACAGCTGGTAGTTTCGAACTACTGACCTGGTGAGGTTAGCAGTCCAATTTGTAATCACTACATTACCAGAGCTCCTTCCATAGCACATAATCAACCAATTATGTGTTGAAGTGGATCATCCTTCAGATATTTACCTTTACTGTTCTGCTTGAAGTGCCCATTATTTCTCCCTTGACAGTCTCCTAAAAGCTAAAGCCTGTTTGCCGCTACTGAAGTGATTTAAAAGACCTGTCTAAGGTCTTGGGAGAGTTGCTTTCTGTTTGCTTTCCCACTGCCATGCTCCCAATACAGTGGATAACATGGGTGCAGCAGAGATCCAATGGGTTGAATGGAAGTTGCTCTCCTCCCTGAACCACTGGTTTTTGTTAGCTGTTCAGACTCCATTGATTCAGTTCAGTAGTGGTAGATTTCGCTGGAGGAACTGAAAGACCTACTGGCTTTTCACCACAGGATGCAGTGGACCTTAATTTCGTCCAAGATAGCCATAATTCTACAAATTGGATAAACCAGGCGCTGGTTGTGGCAGACACGGTGGACTGGGAAGACCTGGACAATTACAAGTACTAAATTGAGAGAAGGGAGTGCTCCGAGGTATGGCATTATTGCACTGAGGTTGTTGAGGTCAAGTGGAAAAAAAGACGACTTGAGGAGTTCTTGGAGGTTAGCACATTAGCAACACAGACTTCCCAGCATCCTGTTGCTTAAGTCAGCATAAGTGCCCTCCGGGGTATTATGAACACAACCCTGCTTCTACTACTGAAGTTAAAGGGAAAGCTATATTTGTAAATCTCTGCATTTCAGTCTCCTGTTCCTTGATGAACAGTGGTTTGATTATTGTGGTCCAAATATGAGTTTGTAGAGCTCTTCTGATAAAGAAGTGGATTTCCGGCGGGCTTTGCGTTGGCCTGACCTCTCTTACCTCGCTGGTCGCTGTTCTGCATGCAACCTTGACCTGTGTTTTGCATGCTTCACAGGCCTAGTGTGCTCCTTCTCAGCCTGCAGACCCACTACTGACAAGCCCATTTGGACTCCAGCCATCAGCTCACTGCTTCGGATGTGCAGGTGACCGGTTGCATTGTGGAGTTTTGTTTTATTTTATTTTTTTACGTCTTTCCTAACACCGTGCACTTGGGTGCTGAACAATCTGGACTAGTACAGAAGACAGTTAAATGTAAGACGATGCAGAGCTACTGTTAATATCCAAAAATTTTCAGGAAAAAGGCTATGACGTGGTAGAAGATGCTACCATTATGGGAATGCATTCTTATAACCATGTTTATGGTAACTACTTTGTATTTCTTTAATACTAGGCATTATATAAAGGTGAAGGTCTAGTTTAAGTGTTAAAATGAAACTGAAACACTTAAAAAATGGATTTCCTTAGGGAGGGTGGAATAGGGCAATGTGATGCTTACAGTCAATTTCAACTCATTTACAGCTCATCCCTTTGCTTTCCTCTATTAGCTATGTATGCTTCAGGCAGAAAGATTTCTTGTAGTCCTTTAAAACAACCATGGCTCTTTTGTTTGTTTGCTTTTAATTTTATTCTTCCATTTCTTGTTTCAACATCTTTGACATGGTGCTCTGCCTTTCTGAAACCGTTTCTCCTACCATCTCCTTCATTCTTGGCTAAATCCTCCAAATGCTTTGGTTTGACCCTACGTGTTGCTTCTTCTTGGCTGTTGTTTGTTCCAACCAGCTGGCTGGCTGGGTCGAGCTTTCTTGTTTGGTTCCTGCTAGTACCACTGGCTGGAAGTAGAGTACCATTCTAGATCTCTTCCATCTGTTTTTAGATGGGTATCCTTAAAGAACCTGCTTTCCCGGAGGCAGCAGGATTGCAGCTCTTAACGCAGTTGTTAACTGAGTCCCACCCACTTGGTACTTGAACAGCTGCCACATATAAATTCCTAAACATTGTTCTGTCTGTTGGTCTCTGCCTTGGAGCTTCAGTTTCCTCTACAAGTGTTGCCTAATGTACTCACTAACTGCAGGGTTAAAATCAATACCAAACCAAACACATCAATTCTGACCGACGGTTGCCCTGTCTGTTAAGAACAGAACTGCTCCATAGAGTTTTATTGACTGTAATCTTTATGGGCCCCTGGAAACAGTCGTCAGAAAATCAAATGACATATTGTTTTGGGCAAATCTGCTGCAAAAGACTTTTTTTTTAAGTCTTGAAAGGCAAAGGTGTCACTTTAATGACTAAGGTACACCTGACCCAAGATACATTTTGTTTTGTTTTCATTAGCCTCATATGAATGTGAAAACTGGGCAAGGAATAATGGAGACCAAAGAGGTATTGATGCATTTGAATTGTGGTGTTGGTGAAAAATATTGGCTAAACTGGTCAGCGTCAGAAAAATGAACAAATCTGTATTGAGGAAGTACAGAATGCTCCTTAGAAGTGACGGTGTCAAGACTTTATTTAACTTGCATTGGACATATTATCAGGAAGGGCTGATTGTCCAGTACCTGGAGAAGGAAAAGTGTAAAAGAGAAAGTCCCAGGTAATCACAGTGGCTGAACAGTGAGCTCAAACATGTCAACTACTGTGAGGCTAGCTTTGGACCAGACATCAGTCACATGTCCAAGCCTAGCTGCAGAAGTGGGTGGGATTTATACTGTCTTAAGTCCCATTGGCCTAGCTAACTATGGGGGATTCTACTATCAAGGAAGAATGAACAAAATTAATAGGCAGGAGATTTAATTTTATAAGTAAAAACTTGAAAATCCTCTTTTCCTTTCTTCCCAAACAATTAAGAGTTTTCATGATTTTGAGGGAGATACATAAGGTCAGCAGTTCGAAACTACCAGCGGTTCCGTGGGAGAAAGATGAGGCGTTCTGCTCCCGTAAAGATTAACAGCCTCGGAAACCCTGTGCAGGGTCGCTATGAGTCGGAACCGACTCCACGGCACATAACAACAACACAACATCTAGTTAGCCGAGCTTATAGCTTTCTCTTTCAACTTTTTTTTCTTCATGTTGTACTTCACAAAGTTCATTCTCTTTGTTAACTGTTTATGAAGGTTAACGTAACAGGATTTTTTGTTGATGATGTTGTTAAGTTCCATGGAATTGATTCTGACTCAGGGTTTCCAAGGAGCAGCCTGTGGGTTTGAACTGCCGTGTTATGTCACACCACCACCCTTGTAGTACGATAACAAAGTAGCATTACTCTAATTATTTCCTCAAAGGGTGCATTGATAGAAATAACCTTATAACTCTCCTAGTGGTAATAGCATGTTATTTAAATGAAAGACTCGTGCTTCATAAAAGGACAATTATGTATTTGTAAGAAGATAATTTTAGGAGCCCTGGTGGCACAAGGGTTTTATGCACTCAACTATTAACTGGAAGTTCAGTGGATTAAATCCAACAATCACTCTGGAGAAAGACGTTGTGAAGGCATTCAACTATATGGAACATAACAAATTGTGGATAACATTGAGAAAAATGGGAATTACAGAAAACATAAATGTGCTCATGAGGACTATGTGAACAAATACGAGACAGTCACTAGAACAGGACAAGGTGATGAGATCTAATATGATGTAATTGCTCCCATGATATGATCTAATGTGATCAGTTAATCAATTGAAAGGCAGTTTCCTCAGGGGTGTGATTTGCTTACAATATACTGGACACTAGACAAAGCTTGCTTGCTTTTTATTGGGTTAAGAGCCTACATCTGGTTCATTATCTTAGTAGCTGCACTATGTGAACAACATGTCATCAGGATTGTAAGAAAGCTTATAAACAGCCTGCAGAATATAGATGACCTAAACTCTGCTTGTTGAAAGAAAAGAGGGCTTGAAGCACTTACTGATGAAGATAAAAAAGGACAGCACGGTTACACCTCAGCATAAAGGCAAACAGAATTCTCACCACGGGACAAATAAAGCAGCATCATGATAAGTGGAGACAATATTGAACTTGCCAAATATTTCATTTTACTTGAATCCACAACCAGTGCCTATGGAAGCATCAGTGAAGTAATCACATATATTTCATTGGGCAAATCTGCTGCAAAACACCTCTTTAAAAGTATTATAAAGGAAAGATGTTACTTTGGAGAGTCAAGTGCTACTGAGCCAAGCATAATTGACGCATTTGGATTATAGTATTGACAATAAATATTCAAAATAGCATGGGCTGCCAGAAAAATGAATAAATCTGTTTAGGACCAGAAAGCTCCTTAGGAGTGAGGACGATGAAACATTGGTTCACTTACTTTTGACTCTGTTATTGAAGGAACCTAGCAGTCATGGAGAAGGACATCATTTTTGGTAAAATAATGGGCCCCGGGAAAATGAGGAAGACCCTCAATGAAACAGATTGTTGCAGTGGCTGCAACAATGAGCCCAAACATATCAATGATTATGAAAATGATGCAGGATCAGGTAACATTTTGTTGCTATAGATCAGAACCTACTGGACATCCTGAATATTGTCCTCTGGTATTCATTTTACATTGTTTTTATCTGCTTGTAATTCAGAAATTTAATTGTTGATATATTTTACCTTATTATGTCTATTTTTTGTAATTATGATTTTAATACTTTGTGGGGAGAAAATGCATTATACAATTCATCAGTGGGATTAAAGTAATACAAGAGAAAATGAAACAATTTACTTTCAAAATGAGGATGACAGCCATACTTAACATCTGGTCAAGAATACTTAAAGTTACAATGATGCGCTGTAATGGTATACAGAATAATTTACATAGCACCAGATGTTATATAGGAGAAAATGTGAGGTAAATGTCTTTTCCATTTTCACATACTTTTTGAAGTTCCCTTTTACATTATACGTTTTCTAATGACTGTTCAGATTTAAATTAAGTGTATTTATATTCCTGTGATAAAGAAAGTAATACATATAGCACACTGAAGCCTGATTTTCTTTAGCAATTATATGAATTCTGCATATTTATGAATTTTATTTTAAAAAACCAGTTTCTTAAAGTGTTAAGCCACGTTTCACCTTTTTCATTATTAAATAGCCTTTTTAATTGAAAAGTATTCTTTATTAGGTAATTTACTTTTAAATACTGATACTCTCCCCTGGTGGTTCAGTGATTAAGCACTTGTCTGAAAACCATATATGTTTGACAATTTGAGCACACCAACCAATCTGAGGAAGAAGATGTGTTTAGTCTGTTTCCGTAAAGATTATAGCCTTGGAAAACCTATTGGGCTGTTCTCTAACAAAGTCCCTCAGAGTTAGTATTCAGTTGACAGCAATGGATTTAGATTTTTAATTAATTCAAATATTTAAATCATATTTATTAAAGAGCTCTGGTAGCATAGTGGTTACTAGTCGGGCTGCCAACCTCAAGGTCAGCAGTTCGAAACTACCAGCATTTCCGCGGGAGACAGATGAGGCAATTCTACTCCCGTAAAGATTTACAGCCTCAGAAACCCTGTGCAGGATCACTATGAGTGGGAATCGACTCCACGGTACTTAACAACAACAATATAAAACAGCTAATACGTATTGAATGCTTCCTGTGTAACAGACATATGGGGCTTCAAAAAGTGTGTAGAAATGGAATTAAAAAATAATAAAAATTTTTTGAAGCCCCCGTGTACTAACAATAACTTGGGTGGCACTGTAGCATAGGCACTAGACTGGTAACCGTAAGGTCAGCAATTCAAACCTACCAGCTACTACATTTCCCATAAAAGATTTACAGCCTTGGAAACCCCATACAGAATCTCTATGGATCAGAATCTAGAAATTGATAGTCATGAGCTTGACTTTTGGTTTTAGTACTAACTGTGCTTAGAACTAAAGAAAAATTTAAAATTTAATCCACAACAATTTGTATATACTAATTTTATGGGAACAGACTGCCACATAGTTCTCATACAAAGCGTCTGGTGGGTTCGAACCAATGACTTTCAGTTATCAGTCCAATGCTTAACCCACTGCAATACCAGGACTCCCAATTAAGGAACTAGACATAATGATTTATTTTTAAGCCACATTGTCCCTGTTTTCACCAAAGACTGCAATATAACATGCACTCTCTTTTCATTCTCTTATGATGAGATTGATAAAACATGTATTTGACAGACATGCTAGAGTTGTTATATGTATGTAATCTGCTTCCCTGGCTTTTAAGTGTATATGTCACTGTGTTAATTGATTATTGTTAAGTATTAGTTAATTATTTTTTGTTTATGAAATACTTTATTTCTTGCAGTGAGATAACAAATCATTTATTCAAGGAGGTGGAACTTGTCTCTGCTCAAAGCACAACATTAATTAACTAAGTAATTAAACGGGCACATATTTATTGAACAGATTTTACGTGTCAGGTACTATTCTAAGCAGTGAGATACAGCAGTGAAAGATGCAGGCAAAAAAACAAGTAAGCAAATTAAAACTCAAACATTGTTTTGGAAATGAAAAATAAAAGAATGGAGAGATAATGGAATCAGAGTGAAGTAGAGACAGCTCCCAGAGAGGAACTCTTTCTCTGTGAAGTGTTTGAGCAGAAACAGGAAAGAATGAAGAGCAAGGCATGTGTCATCACAAAAAGGGGAAGAAAGAAAGGCATGAAGTGGAGCATGTCTGGAGAATTTTAGAACAAAATTTAGAAATAAATTTTGAGGTAGACAGGAATCAGTTTATACATGAGAGTTTTTGAGGCCATTATTAGAAATTTGAATGCATTCTCAATGTAATAGGAATCTGCTTTTGTGTGCTGAAGGAACAGGTTGAGTCTGGGGCGCTGCCAGTCAGCATGGCAGAGGGAAAAGAACTTTTGGAAAGCTGCTGTCTACAGGTGACATGCATCACTTCTACCTACAGTTCATTGACCAGAGCTAGTCTCTTGGACGAGTTTGCTCTCGTTGAATAAGACCACGTAATACTCTCACAGGGAAGGGCAGGAAATATTTGGGAACACTAACAATAACCTGGACTCCTGGTGTGGTGCTCTAGGGTAAGCATTGGACTGCTAACCATGAGATCAGCAGTCTAAACCCACCAGCTTATCCTTGGAAGCCCTATACAGGGTTGCTGTGAGTCAGAACCGACTCAGCTGACACTTAACAACATCAATAATAACCTAACAGACCACAATGACTATTGGGCACTTTTAGGGTCCTCTGGAGTGACCATGATAAATTTCATATATGCCATATAACATAATATGAATCATACAGTTTAAACATATTTTCTAAGGTTCACAAATGTTTTTAGCTATTGCATTAAAGGAGTTTTGGTGTGGCATTATAGGATAAACACTGGACTATTAACCACAAGGTTGGCAGTTCAAACCCACCAATCAATCCTCAAAAACCCTATACAGGTACTAAATAACAACATTTCAAGGATCAGACAAATTGAAATTAATTTTCTATATTCAAAAAGAAATTGATTTTCTATATATAATCACAAGATAAAAGGAAATGACTATTTTAGTTCTTCATAGAGAGTATAACCAAATTGCATTCAAAAGAGGGTTGCATGAACTTAAGCGCCCAAGAACAACATATAAGATTGTGCTATTGTAGTACTTTCTGACTTCATGTACATTGGTTTCTTCATTTAGGACCACAGGAACTTTTTCTGTCTTTGGTTTTCAAGAGAAGCAAGAATTTGAACATTAGTCTAGCTTAAAAATGACCTTTTTCATGCCGTTTCACAGTGGGGGATATTTGCAATGAGTATATGGTGAGAAAAGAAATAAACTCTAGTCCTTGAGACTGCTAAGATATTCATGTTGTTACCATGTCATAACCTAGTATATTTTGACTAGTATAATTATACTTTGGAGGATTAAAACTAAGGTCATGACCCCACATGACAGCCTATCAGTAATGATAGACAATAAGCATTAACATTGTATGAAATGAAAACACAAATGGTTGTTTCATACATGAGGCCAAAATTAAAGTTCAGACAGTTAGAAACTCCAAATGAGCAGGTAGTGATTTAGAATTGAATTGACACTCACACAAAAAACTCTGGTGTCTTAGGCTGGGTTCTTTAGAGAAGCAAAACCAGGGAAACTTATATACGTATATATAAAGAGAGGGTTTTTATCAAGGAAATGGTTCACTCAGTTGTTGTTGTTGCTGTTAGGTGCCATCAAGTTGGTACCAATTCATAGCGACCCTATGTACAACAGAATGAAACACTGCCCGGTCCTTGGCCAACCTCACAATTGTTGCCACACTTGAGCCCACTGATGCTGCCACTTTGCCAATCCATCTTGCTGGGGGTCTTCCTCTTTTTCTCTGACCTTCCTTCTTACCAAGCATGATCTCCTTCTCCAGCAACTGGTCCCTCCTGACAATATGTCCGAAATATGAGAGATGAAATTTGGCCATCCTGGTCTCCAAAGAGCACATTGGCTGTACTTCTTCCAACATAGATTTATTGCTTCTTTTGGCACTTTCAATATTCTCCTCCAACACTATAACTCAAAAGCATCAATTCTTCTATGGTCTTCCTTATTCACTGTCCAGCTTTCGCATGCATATGAAGTTACTGAAAGTACCATGGTTTGGGTCAAGTGCACCTTAGTCCTCAAGCTGATGTCTTTGATCTTCAATGCTTTAAAAAGGTCTTGTGCAGCAGATTTGCCTAATAAAATATGTTGTTTGATTTCTTGACAGGTGCTTCCATGAGTGTTGATACTTGATCCAAGAGGAATGAAGTCCTTAACAACTTCAATCTTTTCTCCATTGATAATGTTGTTTATTGGTCCAGTGGTGAGGATTTTTGTTTTCTTTACATTGAGATGCAAAGCATACTGAAGTCTGTGGTCTTTGATCTTCATCACTCAGTTGTAGACATGGGCAAATCACAAGTTCTTTGGTCAGATGTCAGGATGGAGTCTTCTGAATCACGTAGCTGCAGAGCTGAAGAAACTAGATGTTCAGGCCACACAGCAGGCAGACAGGCAAGGAGGCAGGCAGAAAGGCAGACAGGCAGACAGGTTCAACAAGTAAGAAGGCAGGCTGCTGACAACTCTGAAGATTGGCAGATGATAGAACAGGCCACTGGCTCATGTTCTGAGAACCAAAGAGTGAAGGATGAGTGAAATTCAATACCCAGACTCAGTAGAGAGCAAGAAAACCTTGCCTGAATGGCCAATATATTGGAAGTAGGTCAATTGAGGAAGCTTTCCTTCAATTGATTAACGACTCAGAGCAGACCTCATCATAGAGGTGAATACATTATATTAGATCTCAGCATGTGGATGACTACATCTCAACAGTTAAACCAGTGAGAATCCTGGCCCAGTCAAATTGACATAAAATATTAACTATTACATCTGGTTTTGCCCAGGTGAGTGGTATAAATAACTTATTTATTACAAGTGTTATTAATGATTCAGACAGCAAAGTTGAAGAAGCTACCTCATTTCCGAAAGAGACAATTGATATGAGGGGGCTTCAAAAAGTTCATGGAAAACATCCTTCAATTTAAATAAAAGTATCCTTTAATTCCATTTTCCCAGAAAACTTTGATGTTCCATCATGTGTATGCTTGTATTATTATAAGACAAGAAGATTTATGGGATTATGTCAAGAGCTTCATACATGAAGAAAGAAAAAGGTCATTAAAAAGAGAGAAAAAAAGAAAAGGCCAAAGTGGATGTAAGAAGAGACTGTAACTTGCTTTTGAATATAGGATAATTCAAGTTAAAGGAAGAAATGATTAAATAAAAGAGCTGAACAGAAAATTTCAAAGGGCAGCTAATGATGACAAAGTAAAGTATTGCAATGAAATGTCCAAAGATCTGTAATCCTGGTGTGGCACTGCAGGATAAGCACTGAACTACAAGGTAGGCAATTCAGACCCACTAGCTGCTTCTTGGAAAACCATACAGGGTTGCCATGAGTTGGAACCAACTTGATGGCACTTGACAACAACAACAACAACAAAAATGGGTAAAATATTGAACAATGCAGGAAGCAACAAAAGAAGATGATTGACCTCTAGCCATTTCAGGAGATAGCATATAATCAAGAACAGATGGTACTGAAACAAGTCCCTGCTGCACTGAAGGTGTTGATGGAAAACAAGGCTCCAGGAATTGACAGAAATAAAATGGAAAGTTTTCAACAAACAGATGCAGTGCCAGAAGCACTCATTAGACTTTGCCAAGAAATTTGGAAGACAGCTACCTGGCCCACAGTTTAGAAGAGATCCATATGTTTGCCCTTTCCAAAGAAATATGATGCACTCGAATGCCAAAAGTATGGAACAAAGTTATTAATATCACATGCAAGTGAAATTTTGCTGAAGATAACTAAAAAATGGTTACAGCTGTACATTGACAGAGAGCAGCCAGAAATCTAAGCCAGACTCAGAACAAAATATGAAATGAGAGATATCACTGCTGATGTCAGATACATCTTGCCTGAAAACAAAGAATACCAGAAAGATGTTTGTGTTATATTGATTTTGCAAAGGCATTGGACTATGTGGATTATAATAGACTGAATAATATTGCAAGGAGTGGGAATTCCAGAGCACATAATTGTGCTCATGTGAAATCTGTATGTAGACCAAGAATGGTTCAAAATCAGGAAAGGTGTCAATCGGGGTTGTATCCTCTCACCATATTTATTCAATATGTATGCTGATCAAATAATCTGAGAAACTGAACTATATGAAGAAGAACATGGCATCAGGATTAGAGGAAGGCTCATTAACAACTGGTGATATGCAGTTGAAACAATCCTGCTTGCTGGAAGCAAAGAGGTTTTGAAGCACTTATTGACGAAGAAAGAATACAGCCTTCAGTATGGATTACAACTCAGTGTAAAGAAAACAAAAATCCTGACAACTGTATCAATTAAACAACATCACGATAAATAGAAAAGCCATTAAGCGATTTAAGTTATCAATTTTTTTTTGTTTTACTTGAATCCACAATCAATGCTCATGGAAGCAGCAGTCAAGAAATTAAATGATGTATTGAATTGGACAAATCTGTTGCAAAAGATGATTAGTATATTAATAAAGTCCATTATAGTCTCTTTAGGGTGCCTTCAAAAAAAAAAAAAAAAAAAGTCCCAATTAAAACAGTGTCTTCCAGGGCATCTGCTGGATCTGTTAAATTCAAGGCAGAGAGATCAACTCAGAAGATTATGGTTGCAATTTAAAAAAAAATTTTGATCAATGTATTTGAAAGACACAGGATAATCATGGGAGCTTATTTGGAATACATTTTAAGAAAATTGAAGACTGCATTGGTGATATAAAGGCAAGGAAAATTGCACAGAGAAATTATTTTCCATCACAAAAATGTACTTACTTGCTTATTCCTTCAGGCTAGCAAGGACTGTCCCGTAAAAATTTTGTTTGTTAATCTTATCCTATCCACTCTAAAGCCATGATCTTGCCCCCTTCAGATTTGTTTTTGTTTTGCTTCTCAAACAAAATAAACTCAATAAACATCGAAAAGGAACACTATTTGAGTCCCTTGAGAATGCCAAAAAAGTCATTTTAATGTGATTTTAATCAATAACCAAAGAATTTTTTTAGGAAGCATTGTTATTATTTGGAGCATTGAGTTGGTTCTGACCCATAGTGATCCTATCCAAAATAGAACGAAACACTGCCTGGTCCTACTCTAACCTCACAATCATTGCTATGCTTGAGTCCATTGCTGCTGCCACTGTGCCAATCCTTCTCATTGGAGGTCTTCTTCTATTTTGCTGTCCCTCCACTTTACCAACCATGATATCCTTCTCCAGGTTCTTTTCCCTCCTGATAATATGTCCAAAATATGAGAGACAAAGTCTCACCATTCTGGCTTTTAAGGAGCATTCTGACTTTACTTCTTCCAACATGGATCTGTTTGTTCTGGAAGTCCATGGAACTTTTAATATTCTTCTTCAACACCATAACTCAAATGCATCAATTTGAGGATGGGTTAGAGAGATTTCAGAAAACAATAGCTTTATATTTTGATACTTCTGTTTAATAAAGGTTTCTAATATTTTTTAACCTTTTTTTTTTTTTTACTTACCCTCATATGTTACAAACTCATGTTTTGCAGCTATTGAAATCCATTAAATCATTGTGATTACATTAGAAAAGTTTATATGTATATACCCACACATACACATTGCATAGTTAAAATAAAATGAAATTTATGGAATGGCAACAAATCAAAATGGTAACATTTATATTGATAAGATCATAGACCAAGGAGTGATTTTTAAATAATTCGTGCAACTTTTTACTAATTATTTTTACTCTAATGGATGCACAATCGCATAAAGGAAATAATAGGGGTTCTAGGAATTGGCAAATAATATGTTAATGGTTTAGTTAAGAAACACAAAATACAATTGGGAGAGAAAAGAAATGAAGCAGATGTATTGAATTACAGATATATGTCATAATGTTCCCTATTTGTTATTAAGTGCCATGAAGTTTGTCCCCACTGTGGCCACACAGGATTTCGCTATCCGTTCTGCGAAATAGGACGTTATGTGATTTTGACGTCATGCAGACACTACATTAAAACCTTGTTTTTGCTGTTGTTAAGTGCTGTCCAGTCAGTTACAACTCATAGTAACCCTGTATAGGGTTTCCAAGGAACACTTGAACCACCAACCTTGAGGTTCAAACCGACTTTAAAAAGTTCTGGGAGCCCAATTCCCATTTGCTTGGTCTACACCATTACTGCTGCTGGTGGTGGAGGCCAGAGAAATGGGCATGGGTAACAGAGGTGGCTGACAGGGCCGGGATGGAGAGAAGTGAGAGGGAGAAAGGCTGGGGGAAGTAAAATATTGAGGTGTGCCTGCCCCCTCACACTGTTTCCTAGCTGATGCAGCCCTAAACTGTAGCCCCATCCTTCTCTCCTTCTCTACCATAATTGCCTGCTCACCTGACAAAACCCCACAGCATTAGAGCCAAGTCCTCTGCCACACCTGTCTGTACCTCGCTGTGGTCCAGTATGGTCAAAGTTTAGATCTGGGATCTTTAAAACCAGAAAGTGGACATAATAAAAGGAGAGCTGATTTTCCTTTTAAAAAATAAAATTATATGACTGTAGATCTTTATGGGGTCAGTTGAACTGATCTTAACCGACACATACCTGTAATGGGTAATTTTACTTTGTGTTCTTCCAAATGTTCCTTCTCAGCCTTGGGATTATCTAAGCATAAAAATTAATGTATACAATATAAAATGTTCATAAAGTGTTTAAGGAGACAAATCTGAGCTCTCATCTACATGAAAAATAGCATTTTCCCCTTAACACTGCCAACATTTCTTGTGAAACTCAGAATGAGACTCTTCTTGATTCCATATTAATCCATTTGCTAATCTTGAACATCCAATTTATCATTTAAAAATGATACAAACTTTCTTTCTTAACTCTAGCTTGAGTCTTGGAAAATACCCTGTGTAACTAGCTATAGGTGCCATATGCTAAAGTTAAGTTCAATTGTCATCAGTTCAGTTTCTGCCCCCTTTGCTTCTGGTTTTGTATTGAATAAAGGAGAGAATTTTCTTTATTTACTGAATTTTAAGCATCACAGATTGATGTCCATGCCCAGCAGCAGCAATGGTAGTCAGTGACCACAAGAGAATAGAGCGTCCCTCGGCGTGTCTCTTCAGTTATCTTCCCCTGGACTTAATCAATGTCAACTTCACTTTCATAAAAGGAAAACTACCACTTCCCCTTTGTATTTTGTGTGTGTGTGTGTGTGTGTGGTGGGTTTCTGTGTAAAAGAAATTTTTGTTGTTTTTTAAATGTTATCTTTTATATAGTATCTCACTGTGTAATAAATAGTAAATAACTTGGTGAGCTATGTATGTGTGTGTGCATGTGTGTGTATACATACATTATACATATTAACAACATATATATGTGTGTGTGTGTTGTTAAGTGCCATGGAGTTGATTCTGACTCATAGTGACCCTATTAGGATTTACAAGGAGCAGTTGGTGGGTTTGAACCACCAACCTTGTGGTTCTCAATGCAGTGCTGATTCTACAGCATCACACCAGGAGTGT
>NW_006408528.1:28585693-28593694 GCF_000296735.1 Chrysochloris asiatica
AATTTATTACAAGATTTTATTTATGGCAACATGTAATCACCTAGATGCCTATACCTATGAAAAATACAAAGAATGCAAATCAATATAAGGTAAAACTGAAAATAACATGTCATCACAAAAGTGATTTTAGTACTTGGTCATAGAGCCTTCAAATAGTTTTCCATTTACACAATGATGATATGGCTTTCCAAAAGGTAATCAGTCTACAGATACTGTTCTGAGATTTTTTTACACCCTCAAAACTATCATGTATACCTTTCTGTGATCGTATTTATGGACTGTTCCTCTCCCCAAATCTGAAATCCTATTGTTGTTGTTGTTAAGTGCTGCAGAGTCGAGTCTGACTCATAGCAACCCTGTAAACAGTTTCTGAGGAGTGGTTGGTGAGTTTGAACTGCTGACCTTGCGGTTCAAATTGACCTTGTGGTCCTGCACATGAACCTTCAGTGCTACCCCAGGACTCCTATTAAAGCTATTTAACATTTGGTGTTTCATTTGAAACTATAATTGTGTGAGTGGACCTCACATAATTGTATTACTTTTTGTGTGTGTGTCTTTTTTGACAGGTGCAAGGTAAGAAGAAGGGGACAGGTAAGAATTGGGCAATTAGCCCATCAAGGACCAACAACAAATCCATGGTGAAGAAATGGCAAAACCAAAAACATACAGACATGCCTTGTGGCCTGTGCAGTGAAGAGCATTCCAAACCAAGAAGAGAACAACTACCCTGACTCTCAGGTGTCTGTCTTCACTCACAGGTACACCTCTCTCCACTCTTCAGGGAATGATCTATGCTGTAATAAACGTAGTGCTTTGCTGAAGATTTCCCTCGGCTGAACTTTGTCTTCTTTACAAGCAGATAGGACTTTCTGTCCTGTCCCTTCCCTGCACTGAACCAGGACTCAAGTCCAGGACATTCTGCCCTGTGAACTACGATATATTTAGTTATGAGAATTTAAACTCTCATAACTTTTATGAGAGTTTAATATAAATAAATTTAAATGAGAATTTAAACTCCAGGAAAAAAAGGGGGAATTTTGGACGTATCAATTTTGTACTGCCACAGTAATGCTGCATCAGAAAAAATATAAAACATTGTTAAGTGCCATTGAGTATGAGAGGTGTCCTGGTGTGACACTCTAGGGTAAGAACTGGATAACTAACCATAGGTCAACAGTTCAAACCTACAAGCCAATCTTCAGAAACCCTATACCAGGTCACTATAAGTCAGAATCCAGTTCACAGTACTTAACAAGCTGTGAAAAAATAAATTTATATTTGTTAAAGCCACTCAATTATTGTATTTCTGTTATAATAGCACTATGTAACTAAAAAAAGGAGCCTTGGAAGTGTTGTGGTTACATGTTAGACTGCTAGCCACAAGGTCAGCAGTTTGAATCTACCAGACTCTCTGTGGGAGAAAGATGAGGATTTCTGCTCCCATAAAGATTTATAACCTCAGAAACCCTATACAGTGTGGCTCTGAGTTAGAAGTGGCTCTGTGGTATACCACCACTACCACATAATTAAGACACCATCAGTGAATGTGAATTATTTCACTAGGAAAATATCACTGGTAGATCCTCTAATTCCCTCTGCTAGGACCACATCCTAAAATAAAATGGAACACATAAAATATCAATACCATAGGTATTCATGAGCTGAAATGGACTTGTATTGGCTATTTTGAATCTGACAATCACATGGTTTATTATGCCGAGAATTGAAGAGCAATGGCATCACATTCATGATCGAAAAGAAAATCTCAAAATCTGTCTTGAAGTATAATGCTGTCTATGATAAGAAACTTCCCATAAACCTACCAGAAAGACCAGTTAATGCAACTGTTATTTATGCACCGACAACTAAAGTGATGATGCATTGGAAGAATTCTAACTTATTCAGTCTGAAATTGAGCACACATGTAATCAAAATGTATTGATAATTACTGGCCACTGGAATGCAAAGGCTGGAAACAGAGGAAGGATCCGTAGTTGGAAAATATGGTCTTGGTGGTAGAAACAATGCTAGAGATTGTGTGATAGAATTTTGCAAGACCAATTATTTCATCATTGCAAATACCTTTTTTAGACAACATAAAAGACTAAACACATGGACCTCACCTGATTGAATACACAGAAATCAAATTGGCTACATCTGTGGGAAGTGAAGTTGGAAAAAGCTCCAAATGATCAGCCAAAGCAAGGCCAGGGGCAGACTGTGGAACAGACCATTAATTGCTTATATGCTAGTTAAGGCTGAAGCTGAAGAAAATTAAAACAACTCCACAAGAGCTAAAATATGACCTTGAACATATTCCACCTGAATGTAGAGATCATCTCAAAAACAGATTTGCTGAAGCAGACATTAATGACTGAAGACCAGAAGAACTGTGGGATAACATCAAGAACATCATACAGGAAGAAAGGACAGGTCATTAAGAAGACAAGGAAGAAGAAAAAGACCCAAATGGATGTCCAAAGATATTTTGAAATTTGTTCTCCAGAGTAGATGTGGTAAAGCAAATGGAAGGTAGGAGGAGATAAAGAGGTGAACAGAAAATGTCAAAGGGCAGCTCAAGAGGACAAAGTTAAATATTAAAATGCATGTGCAAAGACTTGAAATTAGAAAACCAAAAGGGAAGCACACGCTCAGCATTTTTCAAACTCAAAGAACTGAAGCCAAAATTCAAGCCATGACTTGATATACTGAAGGATTCTATGGCAAAATACTGTTTGATGCAGAAAATACCAAAAGAAGATGGAAGGAATACATAGAGTCACAGTATTGCCCCATCCCCCTAAAAAAGGGCTTAACCATTTCAGTAGGTAATATATGATCAAGAGCCAATGGTACTGAAGGAAGAAGTCCAAGATGAACTGAAAGCACTGGCTAAGAACAAGCCTCTGGGAATTGATGAAATGCAAATAGATTATTATTTCAACAAATTGATGTAGCCCTGAAGGCACCCACTCATCTCTGCCAAGAAATTTGGAAGCCAACTAACTGGATAACTGACTGAAGAGATCCATATTTGTGTCCATTCCAAAGAGACATGACCCAAAGGAATGTGGAAATCATCAAATAATATCATTAATATCCCATGCAAGTAAAATTTTGCTAAAGATAACTCAAAAGTGGCTGCAACAGTACATTGACAGGGAACTGCCTGAGGTTCAACTTCTGGATTCAGAAGAGGAAATGAAACAAGACATATCATTGCTAACTTCAGATGGATCTTGGCTGAAAGCAGAGAATACCAGAAAGATGTTTACCTGTAATTTATTGACTCTGCAAAGGCTTTTGCTTGTGTATAGAATGAGTATTTTGGAACACTTAATTGTGCTCATGAGGAACCTCTACATAAACCTAGAGTCATTCATTCAAACAGAACTAGGAGACCACGGAATGATTTAAAATCCAGAAAGGTGTGTGCCAAGGTTGTATTCTTTCACCGTATTTATTCAATCTGTATGCTGAGCAAATAATTCAAGAAACTGGATTATATGAAGAAAAACATAGCATCAGGTTTAGAGGAAGATTCATTAACAATCGAAGATACGCAGGTGATATAACCTTGCTTGCTGAAAGTGAAAAGCACTTTAAATACTTACTGATGAAGATCAAAGACTACATCCTTCAGTACGGGTTGCACCTCAATGTAAAGAAAACAAAAAATCCTCACCACTGGACCCACAAATAGCATCAAGATAAATAGGGAAAAGATTGAAGTTGCCAAAAACTTCACTTTGCTTGGATCAACCATCAACACTCATGAAAGCATCAGTCAAGAAATCAAACTGTGTATTGCATTAGGCAAATCTGTTGCACAAGACTTCTTGGAAGTGTTCAAGAGCAAAAATGTCAGTTTGAGGATTAAGATATGCCTGTAAACCAATAGCTGCATATGCATGTGAAAGTTGGGCAATGAATAAGAAAGACCATAAGATAATTGATGCATTTGACTAATGGTGTTGGAGGAGAATATTTAAAGTGCTATGGACTGCCAGAAAAACAAGCAAATCTATGTTGTAAGAAGTACAGCCAGAATGCTTCTTAGAAGCCTGGACAGTCAGAATTCATCTCTCATACTTATGATACATTATCAGGAGGGACCAATCCCTGGAGAAGGACATCATGCTTGGTAAAGTGGAGGGTCAGTGAAAAAGAGGACGATCCCAATGAGATGGATTGGCCCAGTGGCATCAGTAATGACTATGAAGATGGTTCAGGATCAGGCAGTGTTTCGTTCTGTTGTGCATAAGGTTGCTAGGAGTCAGACCAACTTGATGGCACCTAGCAATAACAACCTAGCAAGGCCAGTATCATGATCTATTTACTGGACCTAGATAGAAACAATACTAAAATTAACACAAAAATTTTCTTTCTTTGTTCCCAATACAAGAAAAAAAGAAAAAAAGTGGTCTTATTATTTGTTTTTGTTAAGTGCCATCGAGTCGATTCTGACTCAAGTGACCCTGTACAGGGTTGTTAAGGAACAGCTGGTAAGTTTGAACCAACAATCATGTGGTTTGCAGTCCAGTGCTCCTGTTATTATGCTCCACCAGGAGTCTGGTCTTAATAAAAGTGGGGAGAAATGTGATAAGCAGGCTACACTAACCTGAAGTTACTCATGTCTGGTTCAGTTACTTCAAATTCACACTGTACAGCAACACCATGGTTGTTGCAAATGACAAATCCGATCACATCATTGCCCACCTTAATTACCTCCAGTGACACCTCATTGACTGCAGCTACAATACAAATTTTTTTGGCATGGTACGTAAGATGTTTCTTGATTTATACCTATATATATCTTCAATCTTGTTTTTCTACACTTTGTTTTTTCCTTGAAAACCCAATGACATATTTTAGCCATAGCATATTTACCATGACAGATATATATCATGCAATTTTGCTAAAACTTAATATTCTTCATCTTTATTTACTTCATTGTTTCCTACTAGACCCTTCTAATACCTAACATTGTATGATCAAGTTATATTATACTTGTTCCCAAACTTCTGATATCCTTTTATAATTAACTGTCTTTGCTTATGCCCTTATTTGGAATTTTTTTTTTTTTTAATTCCTATAATCTTGATTATTCTTCAAGCCCCAAGTCTAACATCTTCCTCTCTGTTCATAAATTGCTCACTTATCATGAGGTCTTGATGAGTTGGAATTTTGTATATATCCCCTCTTAGAAATTCATTTTAAAAATATTCTGTGCTTAGCACAATGCCTGCACTATACTGTTGATGTTGTTGTTAAGTGCCATTGAGTTGGTTCCCAACCCTGTATGGATTTCTGAGGAGTGTCTGGTATATTTGAACCACCGACCTTGCTGTTCAAACCAACTGTGCAATCTAGAGCATTAACCCACAGTGCCTCATCAGGAATTCATTTAGTCATCTCCAAAAACTTTTAAAACCACCTGAGACTAGTAAAGTTTAGAACTGATTTATCAACTTTATCTTTAAATTTTCATTATTGCATTAGTTATGAATTATTGTCTCCTCCTGTACAAAATTGTATGACTCTCTTTTGAAATTCAGTATTTGATGTCTCTTCCTTGCTCTAATTCCAATGTATCCTCTCTCTAAGCTCTAAGTATAGATAGATGCATTTTTACTTTGTTCTGTAAAACCATACATACGAATAATAAATGAGCAGAGTCTGTGGTTACATTTGTTCTTATCTCTTTTGAAACAGAAATCTGGCAGTCTCTTATCTCAAATTGAACAAGTGGAGCTAAACCTTGATAGAAAAATGTCTCTGCACTGCCATCACTTGTAACAAGAATAAACTATTTAAACTAAATGCAGCTGTTTGATTTTTTTCTAAAAAAGTAAATCTAAAGTAAAATTCTCTCTAAAGGATGACATACAAGTCAGTGTAGCTTTCATTCAGCTGAAAACGTAACTGCAGTGCATATTTAGCTGTTAGAAATAAGGCCATTTTAAAGTTGAAGTCTTTTGGTTTTAAAACTATGTTGGCTATTGAAATTAGGTCCAGTCAATGCCATTAGCATGGCCAATGAAATGCTGTGAATGTTGAAACTCAGACTAGTAAGCACATAAACCTTTAAACAGTTTTTTGTGACAACCATCAAGTCCATTTGCTAGTTTTAGTTTTTGTTTCTTTAAAGATTTTATTGTGATTTGAGTGAAAGTTTACAGGGTAGATCATCAGTTTTATGTGCAACAAATCATATACTTTGTTTCATTACAATGATTAATTCCCTCCATGTGTCATCAGTTAACAGTATTGCTCTCTATTCATTTTAGTTCTTTTTTTGTTTTTGTTTTTAAAACAGTCAGGTGTATTCAATAATTTAAACCACCAAAGGGCACATTCTGCAAGTCTGCCTCCTGGCCGCCAATTCTCAGTCCCTCTCTTTCCATGAATCTAGAGTCCTCAGCTGCTCCCTCTCTCCGTGTCCCCATCTCTGCCTCCATCTCTGGTGTTGCTGCTTCTCTGGATAGGGTACTGCATTCTACTTGTGCTCTTCCCCCTTGATGGTTCTAGGGTCCTCTGTTCCTGGAATGTAAGATAGACTGCTCCCCTGTTTTTGTTACAAAACTGCTACCTTTACAGTTGTGGCAGTCTCAATTAGTCATGCAAACAATTACTCATTATTGAATCACAAGAATCTTATCCCCATCTCTTTTCACCAGACCCATCTAGACAAGATGGAAACTATTCAATGGGGACTCTATCTTCCCCCACACACTCTTAAACTAAACTCCTTCTTGAAAACTTGTAAGCCAGTTATTTTGTGCCTTTATCACTTCCTAATTTTAGGTAGCCTATGTCTAAGTCCCTATCTGCCCTATATACAGAGGGATAGCATTGATACTTGATGTGAAGACTCTTTCCTTCTCTGTTGGTATTTTGAGCTACAACATCCATAAGTATAGGTCAAGTTCATCAAATTGTAGCAATTTACCCTCATTTCCTTTATTATATATATTAATATATCTTTCTCTAGTTAAGTTCTGATTGTCAAGCTTTGAGGCTAGGTCAAATGGGTACTATCTGCAAGTTTGGGTGTTCTTGTGCATCTCCCTTCACTTCATATAAACTGGATGCTTCACTCTCAGCTCTAGCCCTCTGTGGCTATGTCCTTTTCCATGGGCTCAGGTGTCCCCAGATCTCACCACACTTTGGACCAACTAGTCCTCCCTCTTCTCTCTTTCTCATCTCCAGGTCAAAGGGAGTCTATGGAAGGTGGTTGAACTCAGCCCATTTCTTCTTTGCTGCTTTACCCTTATTCCACTCACCAGTAGACTAGCGTGGTTGCCAGCAAGTTTGCATGTCTGCTCATGTGTTCACTTTGACTTTCAGTCTTAGAGGGGAGGTTGTCCTGAAGGGACTTGATTGCTTGTCTTGATGGTTTCCCAGCAAACAACTTGCTTTTACTTGTAGTAGCCATTTGCCATGTTTTAACCTAATATTTCAGCATCTGGTAAATTCCTAGAAAATCCTTAGGGTAATTTCTGGCTCCTAATAGAGGAAGGTGATTCAGAACTTGAGTTCTGAAAAATATAGAGAGAAAACGATAAACTCTTAAGTTTGAGAAAGTCAAAAAAGTATCTCTGTATCTTTAAGAATATACATTTATATTTTAGCTTGGGAAGTTATAGTCAGTCTCCAATTAGCTTTGTGCTCTGACTTTCCTAGATGAATTGCAGACACAGATTAGTTCTATTTATCTTTCTTTAAATGCTTAGCCTTTGAGATATTTTGGTAACAGTTTTTGCCCTTGCACAAATACAAGACTGGCGTATGATATTTACCATGTTTTTGAGCCTGTTTCATTAAAAAAAAAAAAAAAGTTCAAATTTCTTTCCTTCCTTCTTTCCCTTCTTTCTTCTTTTATCACTCCATCTCATATTTTCTCCCTCCTTCTCTACCACTTTGTTCCCTCCCTCCTTCCCTTTCCTATTTCAAAGCATAAATAAACATTAACACAGACAAAAATATTTTCCTTTGTAA
>NW_006408528.1:28593794-28596440 GCF_000296735.1 Chrysochloris asiatica
TTTAACCAGCATTTACAAGTTCAAGTACTAAACTAAGCTCAAAATATAGCCAACATTTTTCTGAACCCAAATACTAAGGAATCATTTTTCAGAGCATAGGTGTCACCAACTTTGACTTTCAAGCAAAGGAGCTTAAAAGTCAAAGTTAGTGACACCTATGCCAAGTTTATTCTGCATAAACTCACTGATTTTATTGCAAAGTTGTCACGACAAGGTACATAGGCAAGTGCACAGCAATTAGTACTGGAGAATCTGAACAATATAAGATTTGTCTGGTAGTTAGAGTCCAAATCTTTATACTTCAGACATTTGCCTATAATGAGTGATCTTGGAAATAATGCTTGATCACTGCTTGTCCTTGGCAGAGTTTCCTCATAATTGAGGTTCAAAGTTTGTGGCAATGAACAAAGCCTCAGTCTTTGTGTTTGACGCGACCCCAGTCTTTGGAGAGAACCAGAGTTTAGAGAGTAGATGTTCTGTCTGTGCTTTTTCTCATTGGGTGAGCATAGTTCCAGAGTTTATATATACTTTCTGATCTAGACTCATACATTCAGGGTCAAGTAATGTCATGTCAAACAAAGACTAGTATGTACCATCTTTTTTTCAAGGTCAGAGATTAGCATTATATTACATCTTCTCTTCAAGATCAGAGGTTAGGGAGGTTGTTTATGATTTAACATAGGTTTCAGCACTAACTAATACGGATTTAACTGTAAGGTACATTTTCTTTTATCACAGCATGCAGGTGCAAGACCAACTTAGGTTTTTTACATCATACTTCTATTTCTTAGGTCATATGCATTGACATTCTGATTCTTTTTCATATGTGGTTTGAGGTTACAGAAGCATATATACACTTTGAATAAGAGCTTGTGTTTGATATTGTGTTTTGAGTCTGGCTTGTGCAAATGCTAACTATGCTGGGCTGCTAGCCAACAGGTAGGAGGCTCATGTCTACCCCAAGGTGACTCAGAAGAAAGACTTGGAGATATACGTATATATAAAACCAGCCATTGTCGGAGATATACGTATATATAAAGCCAGCCATTGAAAACTCTATGAGCATAGCTCGCCTTGGATGTACACAGGGTCACTCTAAGTTTGAACCAACTCTACAGCAACTATATTTTAGTTGTGGCTCCAGTTTTCATGGAATAAAAATAAAAGATGTATGAGTTTAAATAATACTACTCTTTTAAATTGATAAAAATATCTATAAATTTATAAAATATTTCTCTTATTACAACTCTGCATTTAATAATTATGGTATTTCCAAGTAGAAGCAATAGTAGCAACAGATAGCAGTGAAGGTGTTCACACTTCTGAATTTGCAGGATTGGATAGAGGTAATTGGCAGTTGATTGCAAAGCAATTAAATTTCTGAGAAAAAGTGAAGGCCAGAAACATTCCTCAGACAGAAAATTTCAAGGTTTAGTGTCACCACTATTGATACTGTTACAGAAATTCTCCTAATCAAATTTTTGCATGAAATAAGAAAAAGTAGTCTCAGTTTTCAGTATTCTGCCATTATACCTTGAATAATTACTCTCCTAGTGGTGGTGGTGGTGGTTATGTGCACTGGCATCAGAACCGACTCATAGCAACCCTGTACAGGGTTTCTGAGGCTATAAATCTTTACGGGAGCAGAAGGTATTAAGTATATAATCATTACTACCATATAAAAAGAAACATGAAGTGTAACATGAATCTAGGAAAGTTGGAAATAGTCAAAAATGAAATGGGATGCACAAACATCAATACCCTAGGCATTACTGAGCTGAAATGGGCAGGGATTAGACATTTTGAATCAGATAACCTTATAGCTTACTACACCAGGAATGATACATTGAAGACGAATGACATTACAGTTATCATCAAAAAGAATATTTCAAGGTCTAACTTGAAGTACAATGCTGTCTGTGATAGGATACTACACATATACCTATAAGGAAGATGATATAATGCCACTATTATTCAAGTTTGCTAACCAACCAATAAAGCCAGTGATGATGAAATGGAAGAATTCTACAAACCTTTTCAGTCTGACATTGATCAAACACGCTATCAAAATGTATTGATAATTACTGTGATTGGAATGCAAAGGTTGGAAACGAAAAGGAAGGATCAGTATTTGGAAAACATGATCTTGGTCATAGAAATTATGCTGGACATTACATGATAGAATTTTTCAAGACCAATTACTTATTCATTGTAAATACTTTTTTAAAACAAAATGAAAGGCAGCTATAAACATGGACCTCATCAAATGGAATGCACATAAACCAAATTGACTATACCTATGAAAAGACATGGTGGAAAACACCAACATCATCAGCGAAAACAAGGCTAGGGCAGACTATGGAACATACCATCAGTTGCTCACATGGAAGTTCAGGCTGAAGCTAAAAAAAATTAACATAAGGTTATGGGAACCCAAGTATGACTTTCTACATACCCCATCTGAATTTGGAAACCATATAAAGAATAGATCTAATGTATAAAATATTAGTGACTGAAAACCAGAAGAGTTGTAAGTTGACATCAAGAACATTGTTGTCACGTGCCATCGAGTCGGAACCGACTCATAGCGACCCCATGCACAGCAGAACGAAACAATGTCCGATCCTGGGCCAACCTCACTACCGA